>NC_056733.1:546401677-546494177 GCF_019279795.1 Protopterus annectens
GGTATATTTCAAGGCAGATGACCAGCAGGCTTGCTAAAGTAGGTCAATGGCAGGTGTAGTGACTATGAATTGCCTCCAAAGCATTACTCTCTATACACAGACAAGGTTCCACAGTTGCCATATCTGGGATTAGAACTCCTATCTAACTAGTAAAGCACACTATAGCATTCTGCAGTTATTGAATGTGCCATGGAGTTTGATCTTGTCCAAGGAGGTATTTTCAAGGTGACTGACATCAGCAGGCTTGCTAAAGTAGGCCAATGGGAGGTATAGTGACTGTGAATAGCCACAAAAGCATTGATCCCTCGACACATAAACACACAGAGTTTCACAGTTGCTATGTCTGGGATTAGAACTCCTACATAACTAGTATGTTACACTATAGCATTACACAGTCATTGCATGCACCACAGAGCTTACAGGACTAGCTCTTATCCAAAGGTGTATTTCAAGGTGAATGACATCAGCAGGCTTGCTAAAGTAGGGCAATGGGAGGTGTAGTGACTGTGAATAGCCTCAAAAGCATTACTTTCTGTACACACACACACACACACACACACACACACACACACACACACACACACATGGTCCCACAGTTGCCATGTCTGGGAACAGAACTTCTACCTAACTAGTAC
Organism: Protopterus annectens; assembly: GCF_019279795.1. Classification (NCBI taxonomy): domain Eukaryota; kingdom Metazoa; phylum Chordata; order Ceratodontiformes; family Protopteridae; genus Protopterus; species Protopterus annectens. The sequence goes on from NC_056733.1 coordinate 546,402,313, forward strand.
ATCACACTATAGCATCACACAGTTTTTGCATCCACCATGGAGCTTACAAGGCTGGAGATTCTCCAAGGAGGTATTTCAAGGTGACTGACATCAGCAGACTTGCTAAAGTAGGGCAGTGGGAGGTGTAGTGACTGTGAATGGCCTCAAAAGCATTGATCCCTACACACACACACACACACACACACACACACACACACACACACACACACACACACACACACAGTTTCACTGTTGCCATGTCTGGGATGAGAACTCCTACCTAACTAGTGCATCACGCAGTTATTGCACATGCCACAGAGTTTATAGGGTTAGCCATTATCCAAAGGTGTATTTCAATGTGAATGACATCAGCAGCCTTGCTAAAGTAGGGCAGTGGGAGGTGTAGTGTCTATGAATAGCCTCAAAATCATTGATTCCTTCATACACAAACACAGAGTTTCACAGTTGACATGTCTGGGATTAGAACTTCTACCTTACTAGTTCATCACACTAGAGCATTACGCAACTATTGCATGCGCCATGGAACATATAGGGCTAGCCCTTCTCCAAAGGTATATTTCAAGGTAGATGACCAGCAGGCTTGCTAAAGTAGGTCAATGGGAGGTGTAGTGACTGTGAATTGCCTCCAAAGCATTACTCTCTATACACAGACAAGGTTCCACAGTTGCCATATCTGGGATTAAAACTCCTATCTAACTAGTAAAGCACATTATAGCATTCTGCAGTTATTGAATGTGCCACAGAGTTTAATCTTGTCCAAGGAGGTATTTCAAGGTGACTGACATCAGCAGGCTTGCTAAAGTAGGCCAATGGGAGGTGTAGTGACTGTGAATAGCCCCAAAAGCATTGATGCCTCGACACATAAACACACAGAGTTTCACAGTTGCTATGTCTGGGATTAGAACTCCTACATAATTAGTATGTTACACTATAGCATTACGCAGTCATTGCATGCACCACGGAGCTTACAGGACTAGCTCTTATCCAAAGGTGTATTTCAAGGTGAATGACATCAGCAGGCTTGCTAAAGTAGGGCAATGGGATGTGTAGTGTCTATGAATGGACTCAAAATCATAGATCTCTACACACACAAACACAGAGCTTTACAGTTGCCATGTCTGGGATTAGAACTCCTACCTAACTAGTACATCACACAATAGCATTACTCAGTTATCACATGCGTTACAGAGCTTATAGGGTTAGCCCTTATCCAAAGGTGTATTTCAAGGAGAATGACATCAGCAGCCTTGCTAAAGTAGGACAACGGGAGGTGTAGTGTCTATGAATTGACTCAAAATTATTAATACCTACACACAGAGTTTCACAGTTGCTATGTTAGGGATTAGAACACCTACCTAACTAGCACATCACACTATAGAATTGCACAAATATTGCATGCTCCATGGAGCTTAGAGGGGTAGCCTTTATACAAAGGTGTATTGCAAGGTGAATGACATCAGCAGCCTTGCTAAAGTAGGACAATGGGAGGTGCAGTGTCTATGAATGGCCTCATAATCATTGATTCTTATACACACAAAGTTTCACAGTTGTCATGTCTGGGATTAGAACTCGTACACCACACTACAGCATTATGCAGTTATCACATGCACCACAGAGCTTATAGGGTTGAATTTTGTCCAAAAAGGTATTTTAAGGTGACTGACATCAGCAGGCTTGCTAAAGTAGGGAAAAGGGAGGTGTAGTGACTGTGAATGGCCTCAAAAGCATTGATCCCAATACACAAATAAAGTTTCATAGTTGCCATGTCTGTGATGAGAACTCCCACCTAACTAGTATATCACACTATAGCATTATGCAGTTATTGCATGCATCACTGAACTTACAGAGCTAAATGTTGTCCAAGGAGGTATTTCAAGGTGACTGACATCAGCAGCCTTTAGAAACCAAGTTCAACAAGCATACGAAACACAGAAGAGTCCCAGAACATGATCAATAAAATAGCAAGCCTTTAATGTAAGCACTTTCATGGAAGTCAATACCCCCACTTCTTCAGACAACTTTACAACAGAATTTTCAAGCTTTATATATGCTTGATTTATATCATTAATTATTTAATTATCAATCAACCAATCTACCACTTAAAAAGTACTATAACACATACATTTAGGTTCCAATGTTAAAAATAGAACAAAGTGTGCATTATTTAAATAAAAAGCATCTCTAAAAACATCTCTAGAAAAGCTTTATATATATGTGTATAAGCATTTTTTTAAATAAATATATATATGCTATAAATAAAAATATATGAATGCATGTAAACTTCATTATTAAATATCGAATATCTAGTGACTGCCTACTTAGCAACTTATCTAGATGCATCAGTCCAACTATTATCTACATAATGCCTTAAGCTTTAGTATACTTTTAATGGACATATATTCATTCAATCCAGAAGGAGAATAAGCAAAAGTCCTTATTTGCCAAAATAATTCCTGTTCTTCGAGGATGAGCTGCCAGGGCCCTCCTCTTGGCTCATATGGGATTTGTTGTAATATAGAAAATGTAAATTTATGCATTGGGTGAGTCATAACATGCTTTGCTAATGCATTATTAGTGTCCCCCCTAAGAATACAATATTGATGTTCATATATGCTTTGCTTGAATTTTCTTTCGGTTTTGCCGATATAAAAAGATGGACGTGCATCACAAATCGTCACATACACCACCCCTTTTGATTCACAACTGTATCTCCCATTCAAAGTGTAGAGCTTATCTCTTATCTTGATAGAAATCCCTGTTTTGAGGGACTTACAATAAGAGCATGCTCCACATTTTCTCATTCATATGCTATTGGCTTCCATGCCTTTCCCCTTTGCACTATTTTTTCTTTCTACTTTACTTTTTAAGTTTGGGCCTCTTCTAAAAGTAAACTTAGGTCCAGTACCTAAAGTTTTATTAATCATACGATCTTCTGCTATAATGGCCCAATTTTTAAAAAATATTTTTTTAATTTCTTTGGAGTCAGTGCAAAAGGTAGACAAAAAGCTCAGTATAGGGTTATCATTATCCCTTGATTGACGTATGTCACCTATATTTTCTTGGGATAAAATATCATTCCTGTTTACATTCACCTGGCCACAGACAAGGGGCTTGAAATGTCCAATTTCTCTCTTTGTCCTTACTTCTGATATAACATCCATCAGTAAGCTGTAGGGATAACCTCTCTTAAGAAACATAGTTCTCAATATTAGTTCTCAATATTTCGCATTCATCTAGGAAATCTGCATCATCAGATACCATTCTTGCTGCCCTTACCAGTTGGTCCTTAACCACAGCTTTCTTTTGGTGGTAAGGGTGACAGCTGGAAAAGTGTAGAAGGGCATTAAAATGTGTTGGTTTTCTATAAATTGTGGTTTTATACTGGGATTTATTCCTGTCTTTTGTTACTTTCACATCAAGATATGTTATAGAATCAACCCCGACATTGTGAGTAAACTGTAAAAAAACAGTCATGGCAGTGATGTCAGTAATGAAATTATCTATAAGTTCAAGTTCACCCTTCCATACTAGATACATGTCATCTTGATAACATGTGTACCAGAGGACATTCTGCTGGAACAATTTGTTCTTAAATAGACATGATCGTTCCCAGTGGGCCATGACACTGTTGGCAAAGCTGGCCCCACATGGTGACCCCATGGCCACCCCTGTGTTTTGTAAAAACATTTTGTTGTTAAACATAATGTAATTATTTGACAAAACAATATCAAGCAATGTTTCCACTAGGTAAACCTTGTTGTCATCTGCGTTATGATATAGCATGAATTCCCTTGTCCATGAGATCCCTAAGGCTTGAGGACTGACTGTGTATACATCTTTCACATCTATGACTACAAAGATATATTTATCATCAAACTGTAACTTATTTATGTTTCCTAAAAAGTCCCAAGAATCCCTACATATTTGTTGTTCCTTACTCAATAAGTTTAAAATACTATCTATAAATTTGGCAGATGCATAGGTTATGGAACCTCTACTATCCACAATAGGCCTGCTAAGCCTTGCTAAAATAGGGCAATGGAAGGTGTAGTGACTGTGAATGGCCTCAAAAGCATTGATTCCTACACACACACACACACACACACACACACACACACACACACACACACACACACACACACACACACAGTTTCACAGTTGCCATGTCTGGGAGTAGAACTCCTACCTAACTAGTACATCACACTACAGCATTACGCAATTATTGCACCCACCACAGAGCTTATAGGGATGCTATTTGTCCAAAGGGGTATTTCAAGGTGACTGACATCAGCAGGCTATGTAAACTAGGGCAATGGGGAGTGCAGTGTATGTGTGAATGGGCCATAAACCATTCCTTTTTTTTTTCAAAACAGGTTTATTGTTTTAACATATAAGAGAAATATCATAACAATTTTATACAAGTAATTAAAAATAGGTATTATTATAATATTCAACAAAACAACTAAAGTATTTACAAAGACATCCACTACAATCAGATCAATTAATTAAACTAAAATACCATGCTATTGAAATTAAAATTTTTTTAACAAATTTTGTAAATTATCCCATACAATATAATAAGATGTTTTTCTATTTGTTCTTGTCCTAATTGTGTTTATTTCCATATGGCACACTATATTCATAACATTTTTAAATTCATTGAACGAAGGAGGTGTATCTGAAATCCAATTTCTAGTTATTATTTTCCTAGCCACTGCTAGAATAGACCATAACAAGGGAAGCTTAACCTTTTTAACACTTTGAGGTACAGGTGTGTTGAATAATATAAGAGACTTAGAAATAATGAAATTATCTGTATAAAGAGCCTGCAAAAATTCATTAATTGACTTCCAGTATTCTTTCAATTTTATACAGTCATAAAACATATGAGCCCAGTCAGCATTAATTTCTACATTACATCTCTTACATAAATTATCTTTATTATTTATTTTATTCATCATCAAAGGTGTATAAAAGATCTATGTAAAATTTCCATGTATAAAGTCTCCAGACAATGGAAGACGTAGTTCTATAAGCAGATTCCAATATATATTGTTTATCTTGTTGATTTGGTGGGTCCCCATTAATAGAAGTGAAATAATTCCAGTATGAATCTACACTGTAAAAAGTTTCTTGTCTGATAATTTTATGTATGTATGAAAGTTTACCTTTATCAGAAACTTTATGTTGTAAATTTAATATCAAGTAATCAATCAGTGTTGGAATAGATTCTTTAACTGTTATAGACATTAGATCTATTTTATTAATGAGATGTTGTCTAAAGGTCTGAATCTCTAACCAGCAAGTTTATCTTAGATCAAATTCTTGTTTTAAGAAATCTAGATTTTTAACTTTATTATCAGATATCAACTGATACCAGTACTTTAGATCATTATCTATAGCTAAATGAGTTCCTTCAGAAGTAGATGACAAAAGCATACCCTGAGTATACATTATAGGGAATACAATAAAATTTCATTCCCTATACTTAGGGTGCATGAATATAAAGTTACGATAACTAATAATAATATTTAATGGGTAACAAACCATATGTTTAGGTGTAATAGGTGAAGTACAAAATTCCTTTAGTAACCATAACATGGAGTTATTTACAATCATATTTTTATGTGTTAAGGAGATTTTCATGAAGTGCATACTAATTAGCTCCCAATAATCTTTCCATTTTGACATATGACTGATCTATTAATAAAGTAATAACTTTTACAATAGAAGAGATAGTATATAAATTAAAGTCTGGAAAAGAAATACCCCCTTGAGACCAGCTATTAGTATGTTTCTTTAATGCAATCCTAGGTCTATTAGGTGCCCATAGGAAATTTAACATTAGTGTATTCAGTTTCTTGATAATTATTTTTGTAGGTGGAAGTATTATTGATTGTATTAAGTATAAAATCTTGGGGAATATTATCATTTTAATAATTGTAAGTCTCTCCTCCATAGTACAAAACATATTATTCCAGGTATTAAAAATATTTTGTATATTAAGAAAACAGGTATTATAATTATTATATATAATAGATTTAATATCTTTAGATAGTATTATACCTAAATAAGTTATCTGACCTGAATTGGGTACATATTTAGTAAAATCACTAATGAGAATATTTTTTCGTGTATATATAGGTAGTATTTTAGTTTTTTCTTCATTGAATATTAAACCAGAAATACTTTTAAAATTCATCATGTTATCAAATAGAGACTGCATAGAAGAATTAGATCCTGCTGATGTAATTAGAACATCATCTGCAAAAAGTTGAATTTTGGGTGTTGTATTTTCATCTATTTCAAAACCCTCTATGTCAGTACTGTTTCTGATGAAATTAGCCCAAGGCTCCATTACTAAAGTGAATAATAGTGGAGAAAGTGGACATCCTTGTTTTGTACCTTTAAGAATGGGTATTTTTTGTGAAACATATGTTCCTACCTTAATATAAGCCAACGTTCCTTTGTATAAATGCTCAATTAGATTTACAAATGCATCTGAGAAGTTTGTGCACTTCATTAAGGTAAACAGATAGTCCCAACTTACTGAATCAAATGCTGAACTTATATCAAGACTAATAAGTGTTAAATCTTTCTTTTTCCTATTTGCAAAGTTTATTAATGTTAAAGTTCTTCTTATATTATCAAAAGTAGTTCTATTTACAATGAAGCCTGTCTGATCTATATCTATAATGCTGGGAATGATTGTCTTCAATCTATCAGCAAAGATACTCATAAACATTTTATAATCAACATTAAGTAATGAGATGGGCCGATATGAAGAACAACTAGTTGGATCTTTATTAGGTTTTAAAATTGGCGAAATAAATGTATATTGCCAAGATGGGGGGGTTATTAACTCAGTTTGGGCCAAAATAAAAACCTTATGTATTAATGAATATGTACTTTTAGAAAGGATTTTATATATCTCTGGTATAATACCATCATTACCCAGTGCTTTGTTTGATTTAAGCTTATTTATTTGTGTAATAACCTCTGTATATGAAATACTTTTGTTCAATAGTTTAATCTGTTGTTTATTAAGCTTTTTATTCATGTTTGTGGTTATAAACTCCTTTATTTTATCTTTAGGTTCCATGTTAATGCTATTATGGTTAATTTTGTGAAAGTGATTTCTAAATTCATCTAGTATTTCTGGTATACTAGAAACATTCTTCTTTTTCCTTAGAGAAAAGATTTCTTTGATATGGTTTTGTTTATTCAACCTTTTTGTTTTATTTTTAAGTCTATGTAAGTATTTGGGGCTTATTGAATAAGACAAAAACTTGTATTTCTCTAAAGTTATTTTAACTTTATGAGTTAAAATTTCTTTGTATTTCTCATTTAGTTTGTTTATTTCTTCAATAACTTTTTGTCCATAATATTTTCTTTATTATTATGTTTATAAGAGTCTAATTTACTTTGAATATCTAACAATTCATTATCCCAAGATTTCCTTTTATTATTATACCATCTGATACTTTGTCCATATAGATATGATTTTAAGGCATCCCAAACATAAACAATGGAGACTTCAGGAGTATTATTTATGTCTAAAAATGTTTTACTTCTGAAAGTATATTATCTTTATAGTCTTTTACTTGAGTTAAGTATGCTGGTATCCTATTGATCTGAACATTATGAGTATTTTTTATCATGAATTCAAAAACAATTGAATTATGATCAGATATAGGACATGAAATGATTTTGGAATTAATTAAATCTGTTACCATCTGGTTAGAAATAAAGACCCTATCTATTTTTGAATAAGTTTTGTATCTGTTAGAAAAAAAGGTGTATGGTAATGATTTTGAATCTATCTGATTATTAATATCATTCAAATGATAAGAATTAGCAAAATCATTTAAATGTTTTGCATTAGATGTAATTCTTCTTTTCCCTATAGTGGTAGTATCACTTTCATGTAGTATGCAATTAAAGTCACCAGCTAAAATAATATCTCCTATAGAGAATGATATGATCTTATCAAGATGATGTTTCACTGTATTAATACCAATTCCAGGTATCCAATATACATTAATTAAAGTGTAAGACTTCCCATTAATTTGTATTGTAACCATACAAAACATTCCTTTGTCATCCTGATAAGACTTAATGGTTTTAGGAATGGGCACACTTTTATTCCATAAAATAGCCACTCCTTTTTTTTCTGAGTGTGCTCTGAACTAACCAATACTGTATATTTGTTTGTGGCTAGTTTATCAATATCTTTTTTCAAGAGATGGGTTTCTTGCAGGAAGACTAAGTTGGCCTTATGTAAATTAATGTATCTTATTAGGCTTGCCCTTTTACATGGATTATTCAATCCATTAATGTTTAAAGAAATTCCTTTTAAAGATGTCATTTGGCATTTTTAAAACTTAAGAATCTTATGATCAAAATAACAAATAACAAGATAAGTAATGTTACATCTCCTCCTTTAGGTGTACCTTTAAATATAGCTGTATTTATTGAATCTCTTATGGGATTTGTATAGGATTCAATTTTGTTTGTAGTGACAATGAATGTACAAAATATATTGTGGATGTCAAAACTATATACAAATAACAATGAACAAGTGAAAATAATGTAAGGATTAAACCTTGCATCCAGCCTGGAGTTATAAACTCCAACTTAGAGTAGTATTTACCACTCAAGTTAACCCCTACCCCAAGCAGCAGTACCTCAGCTACCACCTTATCAATTTAATACTAGTTATATTTAACTGAGGTTAACAGTTTTCAATTCAATTATCTAGCAAGACAAGACTACACATTTGGTAAAACAGCATCATATAAACTAAAATAAACCTTTTTTTTTTTTAAACTGTTCATACTACTATATACATCCATGTAATATAAAACACTTGTATTCAAATAACATTCAAATAATCTTGATGTTAGAAATCAAGAGGAGAGAAAAATAAGTTCTAACATTCATTTAAATCAAAAACTTTGGCTAATATGATTCAGACATTACATATATTAAGATGCATCTATTTTCTGTCGTGTAAATGCAATTAACAGCTTCCAAAAAAAACCTTGAATTGCTTGTATATGAGCATTTACTCAAACTCATTATTGTCAATAGAATAAAATACTGTATTCATAGAAATTGTTATAAATCATACTGCATAGTTATGCAGATTCTCAGAAACACATATACATATATACATACACACACACACACACACACACACACACACACACACACACACACACACACACACATATATATATATATATACACACACACACACACACACACACACACACACACACACACACACACACACACACACACACACACACACACACACACACACACACACACACACACACACACACACACATATATATATATACACATACACACACAGACACGCGCGCACACACACACACACACACACACTCACATAGACACACACACACACACATACATATACATATATATATATATATACATATGCATATACACACACACACACACACACACACACACACACACACACACACACACACACACACACACACACACACACACACACACACACACACACACACACATATATATATATATATATATATATCTGATCTCACTGAGTTGTGTCCTTACTGAGCACCATCTTACTTGCTGTCCCTACAATAAATCTGTCTGCTTTATACAAAATAATGCACAGCAAACACATTTTAGTAACCAGATTTTACAACCATGCTATACTACTGCTTTAAAATATATCACATGACAATTTCTTCCAGTATAGAGTTATAAAATTATTTATGCTTGTCAATCAGATGAATTAATTGAGTTATAGTAATGTATATGTTTGGAACATAAGTTTTTAACACAGATTATTAAGCTGCTGTTAAGTAGATTTTCAAAAACACTTGAATAAATGTTTCATTTTCTATGCCTTCTAAAATAAGACATTTACTTACTACAAGAAACTGTATCATTTAAACTCATTATAACTGACATATTTTATGAATTATAACATAGATATTTGAGTAATTATATAAAATAACTCACATTTAGATGTTAAAGAGTTCATTTTCCTTCACATAGTCGCATTTCTATTTCCTGGTAGGGTGTCATTCCTGAATCTGTGATGTGTCAGTGTGATATCTAGGTCAAAGGTGAGACTAGCTGCTTTCAGCTTCTCTGTGAGAATTCTGAGAGTTGAAGCTTTTGAAGTAGCTCATGGACACTGTGCACGAGACAGCCCACATCCCAGATTGTCTCTCATAACATTTTGGCGGGAAACTTATTAAAAACTAGTGACAAACATTCATTTAGCAGTGTAAATGCATCTAAACATGACGAAACCTTCACAATGTATTTTACAGGTTATTACAGCCTCTATGTAAGTGAAATTAAGCCCAAAATTATTAATAAGTAATAAAACTCAATATTTTTGTCCCAACTCAATTTTTATGCAAATCTTATTATTTACTGTGTCTATATGATCAAAAGCATTTCTATATATCAATAAAGAAAAGAAAAAGAGAGTAGAAAGTAAAAGGGTGTAAGGCAGAAATAAAAAATGTAAGAGAAAGCTATAAGAAGTATATACAATGGAATATTACTTAATGTTTATATTAATAGAGTTAAAAATAAAACATATTATTTACTATTATTTAGTTCTAATTATTATTAGTTAAAGCATGACAGATTATTTACAAACAAGCATAAGCAGTGTAATCAAGAAAGTATAATTAGGAATAGCATTTGAAGAACATATAAACTTTTTACAAGGAATAAATATGTTATTATTCTATTAATCATATTTTCATTACTCTTCTCTCCCTGCCCTCCCCCACCCTTTACCCACTACATAATCTAAATAGAATGCCATTGTTTAAACAAAGAAAAGAAGAAAAGGAGAAGAAAAAAAAAAAAGATAAAGAAAAAAAATTATCAAATTACTGACCTTACTTCTCCTTTTCAGAAAGAGAAACAAGTTGAATCACAACTTGCCATTAAATCTCCAGATATTTTGACTAGTTATGAAACAAAACATTTCTTTGCACACAGAGAATAACTTTGATTAAATCTTTTTCAAAATATTTGTTGCTTCTTGGAAATGCAGGAACTATATTTAAAAAGATTAATAATGAAATAAAATAATGAGAGAAAAAAAAAACATAGAACAGATCATTTGTTTTTTAGTCTCTTCTTCTTCTCTGAAGTCTTCCATGAAGTTTCAGTTGCCAGTCTCTTTAATGAAGGACTAGCCCATTCCATTTCTTCTATTTTATCCAAAATCTTATTTTTTTTGATAAACAGTAAGGCAGAGTCTAAGTCATCGAAAATTTTAGGACCATCAGGAAGGAAGATTTTAAGCTTGGCAGGAAACAGAAGGTATGTTTTAAACTGTGCTTTTTAAGCTCCCTTATTAGTGGCAGAAAAACTTTTCTTTTAGCTATTACCATGGAAGAATAGTCATTGTCAAAACGCACAGTTGTCTCATTAATCTTAACAGGAGCTTTAGCCCAAGCAGATTTAAGAACCATCTCTTTATCAAAGATGATAGAAATCTAACTATAACTGATCTAGGATAGTTTTTGTTAGAGTTAGTATTAGCTATAGATCTATGTGCTCTTCGATACCAAAAGAGAATGCTTCTGGTAAGTCTAAAGTTTTAGGGAGCCATGTTGTTAAAAAGAAGTAATATTGTTACCTTCAATATTTTCTGGCAGTCCAAAAATCCTTATGTTATTGCGCCTAGATCTATTTTCCAGGTCATCCAGCTTTGTTTGTAAATGTGTATTTTGTTTCAGCAGAAACTCAATGTTGATTTCCTCTTCTTGTATTCTATTTTCCATGTCATTCACAGCTTCTTCTATGCCTGTCATCTGGATCTTCTGTTGTTGCAGGTCTATATGTAACAAGTCTATTTGTTTTGTAGTTTTTCTATGAAGGTGTCTATTTTAGTATCCATTTTATCCATCTTAGCAGTAAGTTGCTGGATTATAATTATCAGAGACTGAAGTTCTTTCTTGATGCTGGAGTCTTGAGAATTTGTCTTACTGGAACTCATTTCAGACTGATAAACTGACAGGAAAATTTCCAAAGTGATTTCTGACAGGAATATTGTTAAGATTTCCTTTCTTTTTTAGATATAGTTCAAGAACTATATAAAACAAACATATTTAGAAAGAAAATTACTTCAAAAATTATTTTTTTAAGTAATTAATTCCTGTCAGTGTAATGGAATTGGTGGAGCTGAAGAAATCTGCTGCTATCCTGTGTTCATCCTTGGCCATGCCCCGGCCATAAACCATTCCTCTGGAAACACACACACAACACTCAGTCACACACAACTTTACATTTGAAAGGACTGTGTATATGACTATTAGATGAATAATGACTTGTACTGTCATGTTACACAGTTATCACAAGCACCACAGACACTATAGTGCTGAGGGCTACCAGAAGCAAATGTCTACAGTGATAGACATTGGCACATCATGTGATATTGGCCAATTGGATGTGTGGTGTGTGGGACAGGCCTCATGATGGGAAACTCTTTGTCAATGTCTGTCTCTCTCTTCCCCACATCTCTGTTTGTGTATGTCTGACCTATTATAGTGTGTTGTCCTTGGCTATATGTGTGTATTCCTATCCAATGTGTGTGCAAAGCATGACTGGTGTGCAATGTGGTGTGTGTGCACAGACATCTGCGACTGACAGATATGTATTGTCCACTGTTGTTGCAGCCATGGGCTTCATTTCTTTAAGTGTGGGAGCATGCCCAGTATGACCCTTCTGTATTTTGTTGTCATACACAGGCTTCATTTCTTTAAGTGTGGGAGCATGCACAGTATGACCTTCTGTACTGAATGTGGTAATCCATTCCAGGTAGGTTGTACTCCAGTGCAGGCATTTGTGTTCTACACCTACAGCTAGCAATCTGTTTCTGCAGGATATCTGTAGATAGGTTGACAATATGGAGTCACAATGGGCAAAGGATAGTGGGATACTGTAACTAATTGTGTCTGTGCTGCTTCTGCTTCATGGTTTCGGTGTTAGCAGAGATATTCAGACATATGTACTGTTTTACACTGTGATGTATTATGTCATCAACTATGATATACTTATATGCTCACAGTAATTTCCTGGGGAATACAAGATGAATGAAGCTGTGTCCAGTATTGTGGTCTACAGCCTACATATTCTTGCACAATCATGCCATTTTTGAGGAGGAGCTGCAGACAGTTGCTGATGGGTCTGTGTAAATGGTCCAGCACCTTGGTATTGTAGTGGCTGAGGATCCCATGCTTGTACATCTATCAACATGACAGAATGGCCCTATCCTGCTGTGGGCATACCTGTCAGCTGTACAGATTCACACAGGTTGCCCAGAGGCAGGGCTCAAAGATCTGGTAATTTGCCCTTTACATTGTGGTTTATGAGCAGGTTTGTAGCCACCCATTCCTGGGTTTGCAGGCAGGGATAGTATGGGCACACATCAGAGTTTCAGAATTCACTGACTCCATGGCGTCCATGCTTCTACACCCACCCCTCTGTTATTCTGTCCTCTTCCTAACATTATGCAAGCGCTATCTGATAAGTATCCCTATAGGTATCACTTCATCCCAGCAGTATTTAGGGGTTGGTCCACAGTTCATGCAGTAGGACATGGTGGACATGCTACTTGGATTTGTCGACATGGCCTTGAATTTGTGTGCTGTGGACTGTGTTATGTCATTATTTGGGACTCCATGAGATAACATACATTGGCAGCATGGGTGAGACATAGGCCTTTGACAGAGGACTATAGGGCATTTGGTAGTGATGCAAGTCATCTGTAGCAGGCCAGTGCATTCAGTCACTCCTACAGTCCCAGGCTACAAGCCACTGGATTCCTCTGGGGTGACAGGGTAGGTGTGCAAGGTGTTAATGGCAATAGTTTCTGTCCTTATTAATCCATTGGTGTGGATGCTGGCAGGGTGCTGCTTACAGCTAGGGACACACCCACATGGGACACCTCTTCAGCATGCTCCATTCTGTGGGTATTCCCATACAGAAGTGGGGGTCATATAGTACTCATTCCTAACAGCATGGATATGACCTGTGATGAACCTGTGGCTGATGGTGGGATGAACTCAGTACATGTGTGCTATGGAAGCTTCTTGCAACTGACTCACAAATATACGTGGGGCATTCCCCTTATGCTGGCTTGTGCGGGGACATCAGCAGTTTCTCAGTACTTCATAACTGTGCCTTTAGTGGCCTGCCAGTGTTTGGCCAGACTACATCAGTATTCCATACTACACAGACAACTAATGTGCTGCTAACCTGTATGTACAATTGCAAAGGTGTGTCCATTTGACAGTAACATTTCATACACTCTCTGTCTAGGGTACTTCCACCTGTGTAATTTGTGTATGTCTGGGCCCACATTCTTGCTATGTCCATCTTTAAGATGGTGACAGATATTATATCTGAACAATTAGTATGGATTACTGCTTGATTGGGTCTTGCTGGGATGTATTGTGTTTGGCACTGCAGTTGGCTCTGTCATCAACAGTACTGATCATAGGCCACCAGGACACAACCCTCCATGCTTACATGCTGACCACTTTCACATGATATACAACACACAACAACCTAACACATAGAGCCCTGCATATTGTACTCATGCAACAATCTATCCTGTTAATTTGGCCAGCTCAGGTCATCTGTGCTCCACTGTTTTTATATCCACATGTACATGTTACTACATTTCTACATAGTATTGTGGTGGGTGTGGCACACCTGACAACTGTAAACATTTTCTATGACTGTACTGGTATTTCAGGTACTCTGCTGGCTTCCATTTCATTCTGTATTCTGACCTATCATTCAGACTCGAGGCATATCAGTGTAGTACAGATCTTAGGTTTTATTGACCTACATTTCAGTTTCAAACTTCTTACCCTTCAGAACTAACATCCAACTGCCTGACCTGTTGTAGTCTGTCTGTGTAGGTATGAAGGGGGGCTGTTCTCCATTGCCATCAACTGGAGGCCTTAGCACAGCCTTTCTATGTGGTCATCTACATCTGTCCTGTTGGCTGAGACTCATGTTGGGTATGTGAACTTCACTGACATGCATGTGTGTGTCCTATGGACACACATTTGGCCCACCACATGTCCTGCAGTGGGATTTGTCACCTTGTCTAGTACTGCCTACTATGTTGACACCAGTATTTGTTATGGATTTTGTGCTGCCCATAAAGGTGTCTACTATCTGCTGCCATCCCATTCAGCCACTTAATTCCCTTGCATGCTCACATCCATACCATAGATACAAGTAGCAGAACATACTACTCCATTCAGCAATAGATAGGGAGAGTGACTTACCTTGTGGCTTTGTCAGTATTGAGGATGGTGCTGGAGGGCTGACTATGTCAGATGCACATAGTACACTCCCTATACATGGTTAAGCACAGGTAGTGTCATGTTTGGCATCCCTTTTACTGTATGTGTGAGTCAGAGAGAGGTGTCATTCCCTCGGTTCCTACCGTGTCAGTGTATGTGCTATGTGTTGCCTCTTTGCCAAAGGCCTGGGAATACTGAGCATGCCTCCTTCTGAATACAGGGGCAGGCTGAGGTTGTTCCTCCTCTGAGTCAGTTTGTGCCTGTATTGGCCTTGGTAATGGTGGGGGACTGTGTGGCCCTGCCCCGTGCTGTTCCTGCTGCAGCTGTTTCCGTGGGATCATATTGTGTAGCATGGCACATCCAATGACAATTTGGGTACATGTAGCTTGAGAGTACTGCAAGGCTCCACCAGATATGTCCAGGCACTCGAACTGTGACTTGAACATCCCAAACACATGCTCTATTATGATTCTGGTTTGTGCACGTGCCTTATTATGGGGTTCTTGCTCAGGTGTGTGTGCATTTCTGATGGGTGTCATCAGCCATGGCTCCAGTGCGTAACCAGCACCCCCAGTAGGTGGCCATATGGGATGTCCCCACTGGCAAATCTCTGGTACTGCTGTGTCATATGCCAGATGTGGGAGTCACGATAGATTCCAGAGCCGTCAGCACACACATTCATTATAATGCCCTGGGCATCGCACATGACCTGGCAGTTGATGGAGGGGAAGCCCTTGCGGTTTATGTAGACCATATGTCGCTCACCAGATGGTGCTTTGATGTGCATGTGCGTGCAATCTATAGCACCCACTACCTCAGGGTATTCTGCTATTTGGTGGAAGAGATGCATATTGCTGGTCAATGCCTCACGGGTATTTTGGAAATATATGTGCTCACTGGCATGTGCTGACATGGCATCCAGGAACTGGTGGAGTACCCTGGATGCTGATGCCTGTGAGATCCCCATGAAATCCCCAGCTGGAATTTGGAAGGTACCTGCAGCTAGTACTCTTAAGCCTACACATACCTTGGAATCCACTGTGATGGGTTCCCCTCTGTTGGTTCTGTATGTGAGGCGTGGCTGGCACAGCTCAATGATTTGCTGTAAGAGATCCCTGTCCATCCTACAGCGCTCCACTATCTCCAGCTCATGTAGCCCCTTGTAGGTTACCCTAGGTCTGTACACTCTTCTCCTTCTCCTCACTGTGGGTTGGTCATTAGCATTCTCATCTTCACCACCCTCAGCCTCTTCCACATATTGATTTATGAGAGCAAAAGCAGTCCCTATCATTTTGTTGCTTTTGTTAGGTAGAATTTCCCCATTTTTGTACACCAGTAGTGTAGAGTTTGTGGGAAAAACCAGAGGGAAAGGTGTTTGCATATTTTACAGTAGTGTGCTGGGCTGGACTGCTGCCTGCGTAATTGGCTAATTCTGATACATTTCACCGGCCAGCTATTCTAGTTCTCATTGATTACCTTCCTACTGCTGTTTTCCTTTCCCATTGCCTTCCTGTTTAAGCCCCGAGGCATGCTGCCCAAATCCAGTGCTCAGATGTGAATGGAGCTGCCATTTCCTGGTTTGTTTTTTTACTTTTCTTTTGTTTAAAACCCAGTGTGCAGCAAGCACACCCTTTTAGGCAATGTAAATACTGCTAGGCAGCTTCAAACACACCCCCCTTCCTTAGATGTGCTTAGCTAGGGGCAAACACGGGCCACAGATTTCCAATAAGCTTACAGCATGCCTGACACACCCTCTTATGAAGTCATCTAGCTCTTAGGCTTACACCATGGTATTACTGCAGCTACATGGTTGAGTGCAAGCTAGCACTGAGGGGTAATCTGTGACTCAGTATCATTGCCCTCATTTGCATAGGATTGACTGCTAATGCATGGTTATAAATTCGGCACTCGCCTTCCCCCTTAGCAACCACTATTCCATGGTCTTGTTGTATTATGCATACCATTGACTTGTTGTTGTTGTTGTATCTTTCGGCTTTTCCCAGTTAGGGGTCGCCACAGCGGAACTCCGGTCCGCTAATGATTGGCAGTAGATTTTTACGTACCGAGTTGCCAGCCCTGACGCACAACCTTCAACGAAGGTACACCCATTCACACATGTCTCCAGACAGAAGACGCTTTAGCTGAGAATCGAGCAGGACAACGTCTTACTGTGAGGCGACAATGCTACCGCAGCACCACCATCGCAGTTATATGCATACTATTGACTATTATGGCAAAATTTACGATTTTGGTTTAAAAGCTTTTTTTATTATTGCCCTATGCTTAAACGGCCGAAATTGGCCAAAACAAAAAAAAAGTTAATTTTTATAATTTTGCAACTAATTTTCATGTTTATGTCCATATAGTTGACCATTGGCATGCCTAACCCTTATAATACATGTGTTTTTATGAGCTGTTATACCTCCATTTTGTAGTTTGCAGAAGTGTATTCAGCTACTGGCTGAATACATTTCTGCAGTCTACACTATTCCTGCACAGATGCCTGCCTGCTTCCTGGATCACTAATTTACCTCATTTGCATGTTTTTCACCAGCAAATGAGGTAATTAGCATACAGGTGCTGTGTCCATGCAGGAATAGTGCAGGGGCGCTCGTGCAAGTCCTGGATCGCACGAGCCATATTGCCTGCAGCAGCTCTTGCACTATTCCTGCACACTGTGCAGAGCTTGTTGAATCCTAGGGCATCTCAGATTGTACTTGTATCCAAGAAATGTGATTTACAGAAGATTCCTGCACTCACACAAGGTGCATTTGCTATTTGTGTAATTCTTCCTGTATAATATTTTATCGTGTCATTTTTAATATATGACATTTTTAAATATAAAACTGTTGCAGTTTTCAAACAAAATCTGTATTTGTTGTGCATGGTTCTGTATATATTTGAAAGTCATGTGTAGTGTTGCAAATAGACATTATCTTGTATTTTAACAGCATTAAAATACAAAACATCCAACTTATTAAGTATAATTTTGTAAATATGCAGAACAAATAGAAAGAAAAGGCATCAGGCACTACTTATATAAAATACTAAATATTGTTTTTTATTGATAAATGGGCACTGAACAATATTAGCACTTCATTTATGTGCATAACTAGCCTTTCATACACACTTGGCAGTAAAAAGCAATATTTGTATTTTTATGGGTCCATTGTCATTAATTTTAACAACTGCAGAGGATAAATGCTACTACATTAGGTAATGCATTAGAAATATTTCAGCAAATTATGTATTCATTTATTGAAAATATGGCATTTTGTATGTGATATAAGTTACAAGCAAGTAATGTCTCACTCCCCTGAAAGTCCACAGGATGACATAGCATTAAATACTGCAAAGTCCAACCAAGCCTTTTCTGTTACTGATTGAAGCATAGCATGGGAGACTGCTGACAGATATTTATTTCTCAACTTTTGGTAAGGGCTGCAATGTGCAGTGACCACAGTCTGGCTTGTGCACAATTCTGGAGATGTCTGTTGCACTTTTGCCTGAGGATCTCCCATCCTTAGCCTAGAAAATCTGTTTTTACTCTGAGTCTTTGTCAGCCAGACATAAGGATCAAATTCTTAACAATGGAAAGATGTCTGTTCAGGGAATGTTCATCTGTTCCTTCCTGGACTGGTTGTGCAGCACTCAGTTCTGTTCCCCCATCCACATGGCATCTGCACAGCATGAATGCAATCTTAGTTCTGAAGGCCTTTCTGAACATTCTGTTTGGCTTTACTAAGTATTCTGCATATTGTACAACTTAACATTAGTTTGCCTTTTGACCACGGCACACAAAGAAATCAATTATTTACTGTCAGAGACACACTGCTTTCCTTTCAATGGGTGCTAATAAATTGGTTGTACAAGCAATAGCAATTTTTCTTACTGATTAATGTAATATGTTATGGCCCATGTTAATAGATGTAAAAAAGAAAATGCATTATGCATATGCCCCAACGCATTAATATACTAAAAAACATAAAGGCCTCTTGACCTGCTTATTTTATTGTAGGTCTTGACGCACTTTCCAAATAAACATATTTCAGTGAAAAATATAATGTAAATGAAACCCTATTTGTGTAGCAGAAAAATAAAGTATTTGCATCGTGAATAAGCATCAGTAAGACAGTGTTGCAGATGGTTAAGAATCAATAGAATACTGACAGCGTTGTTTAATCAAGGTGAAGCATTTTCCATTTTTTCTATAATTTTCATAAAAAATCAAGTGAAACTGCACACTTTTGACTATTTGGGATTTTGGTAAAAGCAAAGCAATTAACAGAGTATGTCATTTAAATCAGATTTTTTATTCAGCGTTTCATACCAATGTGTTTTTTAATGTTCTGTATTTGGTATCTGTGTTTGCTTATCTACTTATAAAAGTGTTAAAAGACTACAGTGGAATCATCCAAATCAAGAGCAAGCTTAGATTAACATTTACAATGTAATTCAGAGAATTTAAGCTTTTGAAAATGTTTTTCACTATTTTAATAACCACAAGGCACTGACTTGATATATAACATCACTCAAACTCTGGTAAACAGCATTTAAGTCAGATTTGTAACTTTTATGTAATTGCTAATAAATTAAATGATTGTGCTATTACTTTGTCATATGTTTTTCAATGATTATGGACATTACATTTTCCACATATTTTATACATTTCTGCAAGCATCCACATCATATGGTTGCAGCATAGTTTATAATGTGAGGTCATCTACTCTCCATCAAATCCAAATGACTCAATACAAATGAACTTTAGCGACTGCACAACTCAGCATCATTGACAGGAGTACACTTAATGCACAATCACACCTATTCATATTAAATTGATTTTCACACAATTCTGAAATCCACAAAGTCGGTAAAAAGTATTTTTGTAGGGCCCAAGTCCTTCTGCAATCCCATATTTTGAGAGTTTATCACCTCCCGCCCTTTAAATTATCATTTGCATTCTCAACTTTGCCCCAGCACTAATGAAGACTAATCAGTTAAAACTCAAAAAATACTGTATTGTGATTTCTCTGTGACACTACAATTTTAGAGTACAGTTTTAACATTAAAATTGAGCCCACAAAAATTGCTGCAGTGAGGAGACAATATAGCAAGCAAATATGCTCACATAACATTAACATGGGCAATCAGATTTCAAACAACTAGACACAAAAGTGTGTGATTTTAGGTATTGTATTAATTTATCTGTAGTCCCTACTGCCTTCTGCAGCAGCTTCCAGCTAATTTTTTTTTACTTACTGCAAATGATCTCCCCACCTTTTCTCTTATTTCCAACTGTTTCTCCCTGGCTTGAATTCAGAGTAATGGAAATAATTATTTTCACTGACTCGGAGATGGATGAAGCATACCTTGTTAGACTGGACTCAGTGAACAAGTCTTTGAACTCACTTATCATGAATTAACACCTTTCCCCATGATGCAGCAATCTCATAATGGGAGAAGGTGCATGGGTGCCTCCCTGTATGGAGTTATTATAAATGAAGTCACCCCATAAAGCACATTGATGCTTGTTGTGGGTGCTTTTGTTAAGTGCTTCTCTGACACGCTGCCTTCAATAAAACAGTAGTTAACTTTTCTATGTTTGTTTTTCTTACTATAACGCACAAACCACAGTAAACTTATGTAACAGCACCGTACACTGCCTCACACTTCACTACTTACTGAAAGTCAGAAACCTTAATTGTTTGTTCCTTATCCTGATATTTTATAGTCAATTTATTTATTTGTTAAATGGGCATGTGGAATGTTCCAAAGATCATTTTCAGTCACAACCCAGGTCAAGAAAGTATAAAATTAAAGCAAGTTCAATGTATACTGTTAACTTGTTCATGTGACAGCTACAAAACTGTGCAGAGAGTCAAGCAGGGAAAAATACTTAAAGAGAATTTGAGGTTAGAGGTGCACAGAATAATTAGGGCACTTTGTACGCATTAACATGTACAGTGTCAAGTTTTAAGTCTTTTCTCTTTTGCATCACTCCTTCCTTCTTGTCTTTTTTTAATTTTACCCCATGGCAGCCCTGCTCTTTATTGTTACCTTATACAAGCAGTATAACTGAATGATAGTTCACCAGATTGGCCGGACTGTGATCCTGGGCATTAGCCCCCTGCCTGGTATCAGCATGAAATTGTTAAGTTTTAACTATGAGATGCATTTAATGTAATAATGGCTGTTTGTCTTACTAGATATAGCCTGGTCCTTTTCCCAGTTAGGTATGTTTTGACCTGTTCTGTTACAAGGGAGTAACAAGCCAGTGTAGTTAAGTGAATATTTTTTTATGAGCAACTCTTGAAAAGTATGACTTACAGAGGCTATATAATGCCTACAGCTGCATAAACCAATGCCTAAAACTAATACGTGTACATAGTTTTCTAACAAATAAGCATAATCATTTGAAGAACCACTTGCTGTAATAGCTGTAAAGGCAACAGCTATATAAGGATCAGTATTTAAAGAGATGCACCAATATAAGGTTGTGGGTGAAAAATGAAAAGTTCTGGCTATGCCCATACTTTATTGTCCTTGGTCCAGTCATTTTTGTCTCATTACTCCTTTTTATGGACAAATGTCCTTCTGTGTTTATGAAAAAAGCTGTCACTGCACTTGTCCTTAAGGAATTCATTTTGGATCGACATGAGATGAGAACTTCCTCTCAGTCCCTAACATTCCATTCCTTTGAAAGGGTATTGAGAAAGTGGTGTACATTCAGACGGAATTGTAATGTGACAGTCTTTGTGGAAGTGATGAATGACCCCTCAGTGTTAAGGAATCATTTTATTTATTTTATCCTGGTTCTTACTGTTCTGTTTGGTGCTTGACATTGCAAATCCTGTAGTCTTGATTGAGAATATTCAGTCTCAGAGTGGTCTATCTTGTGCAATTCTTAATTGGTTTGTTTCTACCAGACCTAATTTTATATTTTGTCATAAAGCTTTCTTTGCTTCATGAAATACTGTATGCAGCTACAATACCCATGTAAAATCACCTTTCCTCCAGGTTACATGGTAGGTAGGGTGGATAGTCAGTCCAAGATGAGGCATGGATGCCTATTGTTTTGTTTTGGTACAAACATGTTCTCTATGCTTTATATTGCTCACATTTTGCACTTCTCTTTCCATATTTTTCCAAATATTTCAAAGCAGTTCTTTACTACATTTTATTTTTATTCACAGCCAGTTCATTATATTGAAGATGTTGTATTACAGTATGCAGTGCAAATTCCACGTCAGTGTGCTTTCCCAGAATTATAACGCCATCAGTGTTCTGGGGTACACTCATTTTTTCAAGTCACAGTTTAGCTAAGCTCTTCCTATCAGTCTATGACAAAGGGTGGGACAGTGTACATATCCTTGGGGTAGATCCTAAAAGGTATGCTGTCTACCTTGCCACATGCTTTCCTCTGCTACTGAAATTGAGAAGAAAGCAGTGGTGAAGTCCAAAACTACATAATGTGATCCAACAACTGATGATAATTTTTTTCCATAATGGTCACGATGTTAGGAACCAGAACTACCAATGCTAGTGCAACTTTACTTCGTCCTCTCTAGTCTACAGTCATTGTCTGTCACCAACTGGGCTTCTTCACTGGCTACACAGGGCTATTACATGGACTCAACTAAATTTGATTATGTTGACCTGCAACAACTCTCAGACTATGCCTGATATCTTAGCCTGTTCTCTATGCATTCATTACTGTTTAATGCTCATGACCATCTTTGGTACTGGAAATAATTGGGTTACTATTTAGTTTCACTGTGACTAGCTGACATGATTGTATTGATAGAGTAGTGTCACACTCCAGACTTGAAGAGCCCTACTGTAGTCTCTAAAGGTTTTCTTCTCAGTATATCTATGCCTAAAATATGCTATGGTATGGGAGTTATTACAGCTACAATCATCTTAGGTACTCCATGCCCAAAGACTATCTTGACCTTTGTTTTTATGCCAATAGTTTTTGCATCTCCATACCTGTCTGTCATTGAAGTCTTTGAGGACTGCCCAGAAAAATAGTTATTCCAGCTCCTGTGTCTAATGCAATGACATGCTATAGTGCAATTTACCAATAAAGCATAAGAGGTACATAACAGTACTGGCCTTCAGGTGTAATAGTTCTCAATGTACCCCTAGCTTATGGGGAACTGCCTTCAAGCCAT
The DNA here is from genome assembly GCF_019279795.1 of Protopterus annectens. Lineage (NCBI taxonomy): Eukaryota > Metazoa > Chordata > Ceratodontiformes > Protopteridae > Protopterus > Protopterus annectens. Next base: position 546,425,855 of record NC_056733.1, read on the forward strand.
AAATCTTTTTCTTTTGGGGGTTTCCTGTTCTGAATTCTTTTCTCATCCCTTTCCCTGCTATCATCAACATTCCCTTGCCTCTGTCCTTCCATTCTTCATCAGATGGTAAATCTATATAACTGATTCCGGCCTGCCCAGTCTACCTGAGAGATTTGTACAGGTATCGTCTGTTTCTCTGAACCCTGCGGTCTATTTGCATTTGCTCTTTCTCCCTTCTTTTGCTCCTTTACTTCTGTTAATTTGCCCAGTTGGATTAATATCTGCACCATATCCAAAATCTGCTGTCCAACACTGCCTCTTATAGCTGATATTAGTTGCCATTTCCACCATATGGGTGCATTCTTTATTTATCTATTACTCATAGCACTTGTAAATACTTGTGAATTAAGGCTATTCTCCATCTTCAGAGGACCACCTTGATCAATGTCTAGTGAACAGACAACAGAGAAACAGACAATACCCTCACAAATTCCAAAGACGTGTCTAGAGCATTTCTCCCCCGGCCTCCACTGAAAATAGGCTCTGTCCTTGTCAGACTTTCCTGGGCAACAAATGTTAAATAAATAAATTAAAATAACATTGACATTTCTTTGAATTACTTTGTAGCCACTTCTGTTGTTTTCCAAGATTTATGTTTATAAAAATTGCATTAGCATCAATACATACTAGGTAAAAAGCAGCTGCTAACCAAGCAATAAGATTCTTAACTGCCCAACCATATGGATATAATGAATTAAGAATCTTTTAAATGCTGGCTGTGCATCTCATCTCTGCATTTCCTGCTGTAACCCAACCTCAAAGAAGCCAGGTTAACACTGTCTCTCCTGACTTCTGTCTGAATTAAATTTAACAATATCATCAGAGATTATGTTCTTATTTCTGTCCACATCTGTGACTGACTCCCATACTCGGTAGTAACACCATTTCTCCCCTCCACAGGATGTGGAGACCCTAACAAAACATACTTCTCACATCCATCAGCCCCTATTCCAGATGCCTGGATTGAATTCTTTTTAACAGACAGATGTTCACACCCTGGATGGAGAGGGAGGGTCTGGCTCCCTCTCCCCAATGCTGCTAGCTGTGTTATTCATGCTGATAATACAATCAATGTATTTTCTGCTGCCCCTGCAGTGTGCTCTAATTTTCCAAATCTTCCCTGCCTAAATGGTAATTCTGTTATTTTTTTTTATATATTTTTCATCTATTTCAGTAACTTTCTAAATTAGTTACTTTGGTTTATGATCCAGGTACCCGAATGCTGTTAAAAATAGCCAACATGTTGCCCCAGCCTCCTGCTTAATCGTTTTTTCCTTGTTGATCTAGATAGAAATCTGCTAGAATGTTTGCCTCATCATCTAGATTTACATCTTTACTAAAGTGTGTCCACTCGAAAGGGGAGTGGATATTTTATACCTTTGCTTCTGAGGTGCACAGACCTGAATTACATCATTGCGGGACCTGATCTACAAACACGTTATCTCTATCTCTTGTGCCTTATCTGCCAGTTTTCTCCTCCCAAATATAACCGATGATTTTTCCTTCTCTGTGCTTTCCCAGAATGTCTTCATCTGCCTCTAAATGCTTAGCGTAACTCTGAGCCTGCACAAATGGAGAACATGGCCACCTAAAGCAGCTTAAAATAATTTATTCTACTATATTTATGTGTAAACAAGTTTAATATTTTATGGAATATTTACAAGCTAAAACAGATCTAGTATTCTATAAAGTACTTGCAGTCAGTCTCAAGGAAAGAGATCTCCGTCTGCTGCTAACAAGGACCTCCTCTGGCTATGACTGTCAGTGGCACAAAGCTTCTGACAGAGTGCCAGTCCAGCATAAATATATACATACTACCTACTGAATAGGGAAGAGGGAGTCAGTTCATTTAAGAGAACCTTGATCTTTTTTATTGGCTGATTCATTCTGATATTGCACAATTAAAGTTCATTCTCTCACACGTCAGCTGCTAGAAAAAGAACATTTTGTTGCTACACTTCACATTTTTTTCTTCATGTCTGGTACAGCCATTGTATTTTGTCACACAGTAGTGGTTAGAAAGCAGTCTTCAGAAATGCAAAGGAGCTTATTTTTTCAAGGCTAAATTCGTCTTTCTCATACAACTGGCCTCCTTACTTTCTGTAATCATTGCATGTTTTGTACATACTTCACATTTTCCTGGACACTAGCTGCTACAAAGAAAGCAATTTTCAGAGATACACAGACACATATTATTTCGATGTTAAGTTTTTGTTATCTCATACAACTGGCCACAGTACATTATTTAATCACTTCTCTTACATGTGCATTATAAAACTAAGTGCCAGCATGACTGAATCATATCCTGTTATTATAAAACTAAAGTTTTACAGTGGTCGAAATAAAACTAAATTTCTACCATAGAGCCTGATACCATACAACTATTATAACACTAAATGCCTACAATGCTAGCTTTAACTGTAATACAGAGTTATTAGTGATTCAGAATCAAACGTATTCATACTTTGCTTATGAGGGGTTTAAAACAACATATAGAAGCAAAGTGTGTGCTTCATCCCCTCCACAGATCTATAGCATACATTAATATTTTACTTTCACATATCTATCTAAGTTACTTTTTTTTCTATTTTTATACAAAAGTGTTAAGTATACTCCTATATTATGAGCAAACTATAGTCCCTCATAGTCTTCACCAGCTGCAGTAGTTCTTAGAGTCATAATTCTTTTTCTACCACCATTTCTTGGAACACTCACAGCCATTTCATCCCAATTTCCAAAACTTTTTACTTTTTTACCATTGCTATAGTCTGCTACTGATATTACTGGACAATGGTGACATAAGGCAAGACAATGAAGGGCAGAAACAGCAAATGTTTGCATAAGAATTGGTCCATTTCTGGGGCTTGGGAAGAGCCTGCCTGGTGATGCCATATCTGAAGCTTTAACAGTGAATGGTGCACATAAGGTTTGCATAACACCCTCTAGTATTATAAATAAGGATGTGACTCCTGTCACTATGAGGTTAAACCTGAGCCCAAAACCCACTCAGGATAAGTACATTGCTGACTACCATAAACTTTATGGGCAAGTAAATTCATTCAAAAGGGGATTAGTTTAAGAAATAGATTATCTGCAAGATGGTGTAGTACAAACATATATAAAATATACTCTGACAGTTGGGGGAAGACTTTTACTGTATTTTAGTAGAAAGCTGGGATTTTTTGGGTGAATGGGTTCTGGACACTCCAAACTCACAGATGCTGTTGTGCATGTTCTGGTTTCTTTCCATCTTGAATATTTAACTCCTTAAAATAAAACATACTCTGGAAGTTGAGAGGGACTTTTACTGCCCCACTTAGTGGAAAGCCAGGATTGTTTGGTTGGATAAAGGGATTCTGGGCACTCCAAACACCAGATGTTGTGCATGTTCTGGTTTCTTTGCATTTTAACTGCTTAACTCCTTATACTTCAGGATTTGTGACACTGATCTGGAGTGGCTGCATTTTCTGCAGACCTTTGCAGTTTTGGCTGATGTTTAGTAATCCCTGCTTTGATCACTTTACTCCTATGTTGCAGAATCCATTGCTTTGATGCGCTAAATTCTATTTAACCTGGTCCTGTCTTCCTTAAACTTCATAAAACCATTTGTGTTTTTTTGGCTAGATAACTCACCCCAGGATACACTGGAAAAATGCACAAGCTGACTTTTTTTCTAACAGACTCCTGTGATCTGTAATTTGTTGTTTTGTCAGCAACAGGAGAGCAACCCTCTGAACAGTTTCTTGATGTCTGTGAAGATATACCTTTTCTAGGGATTCACCAACATGCAGATATGAACCTTTTAGCTTATACTGTATAGTGATAGAGCTACACTTTTTTGTATTATTTAGTTGTTATCCTGTTTATCAATATTTTATTCCAGTTCAGTGCAGTGTTTAACATTTTGATAAAATGGGAGGTGGATTTGAATTCTATTCAGTTTCGACTTCTCAAATATACATATGTCTACTAGTTAATTGGTTATTCATGACTTGAACATACCATATTCCCCATGTTTCTCTGTAATCATCTCCTTTAATACATTTGAGTATTCTGTAAGCCCTATTTTTATTACTGTTTGTGTAATTAGGCAGTAAGTCATAACTGTACCATATACCATCACATAATTTTATTGTTTCAGCTTTTACTTTTCTTAAATTAATTCTTTTTATCAGTTGAAATAACCATGTTATACATCATATTTTGCAGTTACAGGTAGTCAGAAATCATTATTGCACCTTATAAATGGCCTACTCCTGTACTCTAAATGTATAAAAGTCTCCATACCAAGCAGTAGTACCTCCAGAATTTATTAACGATCAGTAGGATGTTGATGGTTTATGTCTCATACATCTTCCATCATCTCTGCATAAAGATTGTCCCCATTTCCAAGCTTTAAGTACCAATCTATACTCAGACGAAATGATTTATCATTGCCTTAAGATAGTGCTTAGTTTGGTATTTGCTATTAATGCAGTTTTTCTTTTTTTCACTGAGTTAGATGAGACAGTAAAACATTCTGGCTTTCTTTGAATTTATTTGAGGGTTGATAGTGCATTTAATGTAAACTGTTTTAATTATATCAGCATTTATCTGATTGTATAAGACTGTCTCATGAAGACAGAAGTATATTTAAAGACATTTAACCCACTTAATAACATTTGATCTGTCCTATTTTAAATTTTCACTTTTGTCTTCTTCAGGGCATACTGAGTCAGTAGTTCTTTGTTCTAAGTACCCATGCCTAATCATATACATCCACATATATTTCTACTTTCAGCAAAGCCAGACACACAATGGTTAAAAAATCTCCTATACCACCTTCTTTGTTTGACTTCTACAAATTAATTTGGGTGTTAGCAGGTTCACACTGTTATCTTCATCACTAGTTTGCTTATAGGCATTTACAAAAGCAAATAGCACCAGAATGAAAATAAATAGCAAAGCTGTTTATGATTTTATACTGCTGTGGGCAAACATAGTAAAGTTCAGTCAGACAATTAAAATCAAATTACATCTGATATTAAAGTGTAACAGATTACCCTTAAAAATTCTCATCTGCTGAATACTTCATTTATAGGCTTCTAATATTATTCTGTCTAAAGACCTATGGGCAGATTCAGTAAACCCTACAAGGTTCACTAACACCATGTGTGTATGTCGCTCCACTCACAAACATGTTACTGCACTGTTTTGTATTCAGTAAGCAGCTCTACATGGTGTGTAAATCTGTGCAACCACGGTAAACACTGTGGTATGCTAATTACAATCTAAGCAGCTGAACTGTATGCTAGTCAACCAATCCAAGATGTAGGAGCTATTCAATAAGCTATAAAGCAACCATGTAGGCTCAGTGCTGTTTTTTTCCTCTGAATTCCAAAACCTATTGGAATATACCCACAGAAAGAAGTCTACACAGAAAGAATGTTAGGGGCTGCTGTTGGTTTAATTCATGTATATGTGCAACAGGCTGAAGTCTATGCTACTGCTGCTGCTAATAGACCAAGGCCAAGAAGGGCAGAGTTTTCAAACCTTGGCTAACTTATCACAATCTGCATGACATGGAAATTGTAAAGCACTACAGGATAGATACACTACAGGAACTCTGCTGCAACCTCTGTTGTCCTCAGCTCAGACCCAGGGCAAACTGAGGGGAACTCCTTTCAGTGGAGACCAAGGTATATGTAGCACTTAGAATTTTAGCTACAGGAACCTTTCGGAGAACATTAGGGGACATGCTGGGGGTGTCACATGCATCATAATCCAGAATCCTCCATCAATTCCTAAATGCTGTGCTCCAACATGCCAGTGACCACATACATTTTCCTCAGTACTCCTGAGGACAGGGACACAAATATGCAAGAGTTCTACCTTGTAGTACACTACCCTTAAGTACTGGGTGTACACATATAGAAATCAAGGCACCACCTGGGGAACAGGGAAGGGTCTACATAAATAGAAAGGGCTTCCACTCCATTAACTGCCAAGTCCTGTGTAATGTTGAGGGAATAATCTTGAATGTGTGTGCTGGCAACCCAGGCAGTTAACATGACTCATATATCTGGCACACTTCTCAACTGTATTAGATGTTCACTAGGGGTGATATTCCACAGGGTCATTTACTGGGGGATGCAAGTTATGTATTTGAACTGCAGCTGATGATGCCCATCAGAAATGCACACACACCTGCTGAAGAACGCCATAATAAGGCACATGATCAAACAAGAAATATCATAGACCATGTATCTGTGCTGCTGAAGTTGCAATTCCACTGCCTAGATACATCTGGGGGAGCCCTGGGGTACAATCCATGTACATGTATTGAAATTGTCACTGTCTGTGCCATGCTTCATAACATCATCCTTAGAAAATAGCTTTGGCAGGATTAACAAGGAGAAGGGGCAAACATCCCCCCACCAATGGCAAGGTCATCACAACTACACACAGGGGAGAAGTCAGAGGGGGGAACCAGAAGCTGCTTTGGGTGTAGGTGTGCTCAATATGCCCTCACATTGACTAAGAGGCAATGCATAGTGCACTCACTCACCACCTAAGGGGCTAAAACCTTCATCCTATGCACATACATATAGTAACATTGATTCCAGTCAATGTTCACAGCCTTTACATACCCATGTAGTGGCTGTGTACTCCTAGCATCAGACAGAGTCAGCCCTGAACTAAAACTGTAGCAAGTGCTGGATTTACAATGTAAGTGTTGAATCTGGAGTGTTAAAACAGAATTGTGTAATAATACAGATGAAGGCATATCCTTGCATGTTATTACTTAGTAATGTAAGTAAGTAAAATGTGGGAGATTTATACAGCAATGACTTTAACAAGTGATAGCACAAACGTGTGTGCGAATACATGTGTCCTCTATCGAGTAATAGGCCGCAGGCATCACAGGTTCACACATTCATACCTTTGTACTGATGGTCACCGAATGTCCTCAGTCTAGCCTCATACTTTTGTACTGGAAAAATCATTAAAGATAGAAGTTAGAAAGTAATGAGACACATTTCAGTTTTAGACTTCATAACCCTCAAAAGATTCTTAAAATTAATGATGCAAAACCTCTTTTGATTCTATCAACTGTTTAACTTTGTAAGACCAAAATATGTCAAAAGTATAATTAGCAAAACAACACCACAAATACAGATAGAATAAGCACTAAGTTAGCTATTCACCCTGAGCATCAGACACAAAGCTTATGTATCCCTGAATCCAAAAGACAGAAAACAAGGATATGGCACAGTTATCAGCACTTGCACAGGGTGTTGTGTGTTGGGGGAAGGAAGCCTTGGCTGACACAAAAGGTAAGTGAGTGCATGCGAGTAAGAAAGAGAAAGAGGCAGACATTTGGATAAAGTAACAAATGGCCACTGACACAGAAGGAGCTTTAAGCCTCACGGTTGAACCATGTAACTGTTGTGTGTGTGTCTGTATGGGTCGCCCAGGTGAAATTGGTGTGTTGGTGTCTGTAACAACACAGCCAAGCTCTGTGCTGTCTTATCTTGGTATGTTGGACAGGTGTGAGCCATGCATGATAGAGGTGGCAGTTCATCATTGTCATACCCAACCATGAGAACTGGCTCTGCCAGGAGTTGCACTAGCATGAACCATGGCCATGGTCAAATACACTGTTGCTACCTGAATGTGACTGATGTCTAATGGATGAGCTCTCCTCATGAGGATGCCCAGGACCATGACCCCATGGCCTGCCACATCTGGATGTGGACACCTCAACCCCTGGATTAGTGGAAGTAGTGCCGCTGTTGGAGTGTGATTGGGCACAGCCTCATTGGCTAATATCAGATGATGAGGCTGACCTATGCCCATGTGGATGCTGTCCCCCTCCCAGCAGACATTCCATCACAGACAACACCCCATTCCAATGTGTCATTCATCCAATCCATTGAATTGGCAACATGGTAGAGGCAGTCATGCATGTCAACCAGGCAATGCCACATCTACAACCCTAAGCATTTCCCTGGAGAACCTACTGGAACATGCCTGCACCTCCATGATGGCCCTAAACATATGTTGAGTGGCATGGGACAACACACCTGGATCAGGTGGAAGATGGACAGCAGGCCTCCTCTGAGCACCCTTAACAACCCTCCTGTATGGCACCTTGCCCACACTTTGGCTACAGCCAGAGTCAACAGGCACTGAAGCCGCATTAACCATACTACCCTGATCGAGTCTGTCACCCTCCACCTGTTCCTTATCTGAGGGCTCACTGGAATGGATTGGTGTAGGCCTACTGGCTGTGTCTGAAGGAATTACAGGGTATGGCTGAATGTCAACCTTACTGTCAGATTCATCCTCTGCATCCCCTGACCATGCCTCTGTTTGGCCACCATCATCATCTTACTCTGCCGATACACTGACATTAGGTGGGAAGAGTCTTACACTTCCACTGTCATGTTCAGCTGTGATAATAAGCAACAAACATAGGAAAGAAATTAATGCCTACACTACTGTAGTCCATTTACATTTCACTGAAATATCAATGAAGAGTGTAAAGAGAAAAACAGTTGTAACATTAGCACTTGTGATGACAGTTAATAAGGCTGTACATCTAAGAAAGTGAAATTCCCTGACAAACATGCCCTTGCCATCTGTACATTTATAATAAATGCATACAGATATAAGTGGCATTTGCTAATGCATATATATATATATATATATATATATATATATATATATATATACACACACACAGTGGATATAAAAAGTTTACACTTAATGAGAACACAATAAATCATTTCAAAACTTTTCTCATCTTTAATGTGCTCTATAAGCTGTACAATTTAATTGAAAAACAAAAAGAATCTGTTAGGGGAAAATATAACAAATAAAAAATGTACAATAAGCTGGTTGCATAAATGTGCACACCCTTAAACTAATACTTTATTGAAGCATCTTTTGATTTAATTACAGGATTCAGTCTTCTTGGGTAGGAGTCTGTCAGCATGGCACATCTTGACTTGGCAATATTTGCCCACTCTTCCTTGCAAAAGCACTGCAAATCTGTCAGATTGTGAGGGCATCTCTTGTGCACAGCCCTCTTCAGATCACCCACAGATTTTCTATTGGATTTAGGCCTGGGTTCTGGCTGGGCCATTCCAAAGCTTTAATTTTCTTCTGGTGAAGCATTCTTTTGTTGAATTGGATGTATACTTGGGGTCATTGTTGTGTTGAAAGGTGAAATTCCTCTTCATCTTCAGCTTTCTAGCAGACACCTGAAGGTTTTGGGCTAAAAGAGACTGGCATTTGGAACTGTTCATAATTTCCTCCACCTTGACTAAAGCCCCAGTTCCAGCTGAAGAAAAGCAACCCCAAACCATACTACCACTACCATGCTTCACCATGGGGATGGTGTTTTTTGGTGATGAGAAGTGTTGTTTTTGTGCCAAATGTACCTTTTGGCATTGTGACCAAAAAGTTCAACCTTGGTCTCATCAAAACATAACATGTTTTCGAACATGCTTTTGGGAGACTTGATGTATTGCTTTGAAAATTTTAGCCAGGCCTGGATGCTTTTCTGTGTAAGAAAAGGCTTCCGTCTCGCAACCCTACCCCATAGCCCAGACATATGGAGACTATGGGAGATTGTTGTCACATGTAGTACACAACCAGTACTTGCCAGAAATTCCTGTAGCTCCTTCAGTGTTGCTGTAGGTCTCTTGGGAGCCTCCCTGACCAATTTTCATCTTGTCTTTTCTTCAAGTTAGGAAGGATGTCTAGTTCTTTGCAACATCACTGTTGTCCCATATTTTCTCCACTTTTTGATGACTGTCTTCACTGTGTTCCATCATGGTATATCCAATGATGTGGAATTTTTTTGTATCCTTCATCTGACTGATTCCTTGCAACAATGAGATCCCTTTAATGCTTTGTAAGCTGTATGTGAACCATGGCTTTTGCTATAGCAGTCAACTGAGTAAATGTCAGGAAAATCCTACTAGGACAGCTGAACTTTATTTGGGGTTAATCAGAGTCTCTTTAATTGATGGCAGGTGTGTACCCAAGAAGATCGAATGCTGTAATTAAATCAAAAAGTGCTTCAACAAAGTATTAGTTTAAGGGTGTGCACACATATGCAACCAGCTTATTGTATGTTTTTTATTTTTTATATTTTTCTCCCTAACAGATTTTGTTTTCAATTGGATTGTACAGGTTATAGGTCATATTAAAGGTGGGAAAAATTTTGAAATGATTTATTGTGGTCTCATTTTTATATCACAAAAACCTGGCATTTTAACAGGGGTGTGTAAACTTTTTATATCCACTGTATATAAGATTTTTAGTGACATTTCAGCATATCCAATATATAGCTGATAAATGCAGCATACCTTATCAAGATCTGTATGTCTTCTATGCAAATAAATCTCAAAATAATATCCTTTTCTGTTATCCACATAAGCAAGTTTCTTCACCCTCAGGTTTCCTAGCTACACAGTTTCCTTTTTATAGTGTAGAGTCAGGGCTGTGAGATTGGTGAAGATACAAATGAGGTGTGAACTCATTAGAATTTCTGAATTTTTAATACTTGGCCCAGTATATCAGATGTAAACATAGTGCAGGCACCCCCTCAGTGTGTTGCTAATGGATTGCAACTGTAAATGACTAGTGGTAGAGAGAAGGAAAACAGCAACAATTCAGACTCCCTTACCTCCAGTGGGTGTGTCAGGTTAAACTTACAAAGTGTAGAGCTAATTGTATCAAGGTTTTAAATGTAAGTAAGCAGCACACATTTCATAGTTTGTGTTCAGAAACATCCAACATCCCCTTCATTTCTTGACAGCTGTATATTATTGACATTTAATATCCTCACACTTTTATGGACAATGGTGCAGAATGCTTGGAAGACTACATGTCTCAGATTACTGGTCAGATAAGACAATAATGAGCAACAAACACAAAGAGATAAGACAGAGCTACATGTATGCAAGCAATACTCATAAATGGTTGTGTGATCACTCAGTGTACTACATCTGAAATGAATACATGTAGAAACAACTGCCATATGTTTTATTAATACTGTGGATGCTGCTGCCTTTGCTCTGAATGAATGAACTGATGGGTTTGGATCCAAGCCCTTGGATCTAACTCAGCCATTGCTAAAGCTTGTGGCAACAAAAACTCTCATGCTTCTCCCTTACCCATAACACACCAATGCCCATTACTACAGATCTTGTTTGCTGCCTTAGTAGAAAGTAAAAGACTGATTTTTTTTATGGAGAAGCCATATCTGGAGCTTATATAAAAAATAAGGATCTATAGGTCCACTAAGCACTTGTTCATCCAGAAGTCTTAAGGATGGGGGTTGGTGGGAGGGGAGTTGAGGAAGAATGAAAATGGACAACACTGATGGAACATTATGGTGAGTACATGACTTCCTTTTCTAATGTTGTCAATTTTCATTCTGTCCTCAGCTGATAGGACAGAGTCCCCAGCTAGCTAATTTCCAGGGCAGACTCAAGGAAGGATAGAACCAAAAGATGCCCTTTCTCTGGAGACCAGATCTAATTTGTAATGAGTAATAAAGGTATGGGGAGAAGCCCAAGTGGCTGCTGCACAAGTGTCATCCATGGACACTCTGGATTGAAAAACTGAGGAAGTTTCCATCGATCTGGTGGAGTGGGCTTGAACAGGTTTTGTTATAGACAAAGGAAATACAAATTGTTATCCATCTAGATATAGTAACTTTGGTAACTGGTTTACCCAATATTGGTTCCACATATGAAACAAACAATTGATCAGAATCTTTGTTTTTAATCCTATGTAAGTAAAAACATAACTGTCTATAAACATCCAGCAAATGTAATACATGTTCATATTCTCCTTTGTCAGAAAATTTGGGAAAGAATACTGGCAAATTAATCAATTGATTTATATTAGATTCTGACACTACCTTTGGAAGAATGATGGGATGATATGTAAGGTAACTCTGTCTTTACAAAAAATCATGTATGGAGGTTTGGAGCACAATGGCTTGGTCTCAGAAATCTTCTGGCTGAGGTAATGGTTACTAAGTAAATGATCTTCCATGAACGATATTTGAGTTTGCATGTAGCTGAAGGTTAAAAGGTTAAAAGGATGATTGTGTAAGAGACTGCAGCATAAGGTTTAAGTCCCAAGGGGGTAGGAACTTTAAAAGGTGGTCTTAAGAGTAGAGTACCTTTCAAAATTTTTTTCTCAACTTATGGGATGCTACAGAAGAGCCATCTATTCCAGCATGAAAATTGAAAATCACTGCTATTTGATCTTTAACAGTAGAAAAACTAGCTTCTTCTTCAAAATATGCACTAGAAATTCCAAGATATTATGAATGGGGGCTGAGAAAGGTTCAGTGTTACATTTTTGACCCAAAAACAAATCTCTTCCATTTGCTGGAGTATAGTTTTTTGATGGAAGGTTTATGGAAGGACAAAAGAAAGTGACAGACAGGAGAAGAGAGCATAGGTTGCTTGGCTATTAATGGAACTGGAGGAATGAGGCAGCCAGCCTGAGACTCATTATGTTTGGATGTATCTTGTCTGTTGGGTGATACAGGAGGTCTGGACTTGGATCCAGTAACCAAGGTGGTTGAATTAGGTGAGGCCAAAGGAAGGAAAATGAAATTTGTCGAGGCCAGTAATGGGCAATGAGGATGACCTTGCTCTTCAACCTTGCAGCTTTCTGAAGAAACTTGGGAATTAAGGGAGTGGGAGGATACACATAAAGGAGACCAGGAGGCCAATCATGAAATACAGCATCCCTTGGGGATTTCCCCTGTGGGGGATTAGGGCAAAGTAGCTGCTGCATTTGTTGTTTAGCAGGGAAACGGATAGATCATAGCAAGGCTGGCCCCATTGACAGAAGATTGTCTTTGCAATCTTTTTGTTGAGGGACCATTCCTGAGGTAGAAGAAAGCACCTGTTCAATTTGTCTGCTATCACATTGGTCTTCCCCTGAATGTGCATTGGTAAAAGAAAGTGGTTGGTAGAGATCACCCACTGCCATTGTCTGAGAGCTTCTTGATACAATGGGTAGGATTTTGTACTTCCCTATTTGTTGATGTACCAGATGACTGACATGTTGTCCAACCATACTACAATTATTCTCAAAGGGAGAGCATTCTGAAATGCCAGAAATGCTAACAACACTGTTCTCATCTCTAGGACATTTATATGCAAATTTTCCTCCTCTAGAGACCAGGTGTCTTGGACTGTCTTTCTCATATAATGCCTCCCCACTACCCTAGCTGGGAACCATCTATGGTCATTATGGCCTCGGACTGAGAGGGAATGAATGGACGACCTTGTAGAACCTGGTCTGAATTAATCCACCATTTTAGACCTCTCTTGCAGATGTGAGTGATTCTTATCATGTAAGACATAAGCTGATAAAGAATTGACCATTGAGCAGCTATCATCCATTGAAGAATTCTCATATAAAACCTGGAAAGTGATACTAACGCTATTGCTGCTACCACCAATCTCAGAGCCTGAAGGACCAGTTGGGCTGAAATTGAGGAACTACAGATGATCATTTCTACTAAAAATCTTATAGTCTGAAGTCTCAGTAGTGGAAGGGAAGCAATGGTTGTTTTTTGTTTTGAGAATTGTTCCTACAGATGCTTAACTCTGAGTTGGTTGAAGATGAGATTTGTCATAGTTTATGGTTATCCCCAGAAGACAGCTAGTCTGGAGAACCTGGTCTTTTGCATACATGAGTTGATTCCTGGTCAGGGAAGTAATGAGCCAGTTGTCCAGATATGGAAACACTCAGAATCCTTGCAGTCTCAGGTGAGCTGCTACTACTGCCATGCACTTGATAAACACCTTGGTGGCTGTGGTGAGTCTAAATGGAAGCAAAAGTACCTTCTAGACTGTCTGTTCATCTTTATGTGATAGTACACATCCTGAAGTTGTATAGAGCACATCCAGTTGTCCTTGCCCAGAAAGGGGAAAATGGACTGAACCATGTCCATCTGAAATGTGGTTCTTTGAACTGTCTTGTTTAGATTGGAGAGATCCAGGACTGGTCTCCAGTCCCCTGTTTTCTTTGCACCAAAAAGAACTTTAGCAAGTTCTGGTTCTATCTGGTCAGGTGGGACCACTTATAGGTTCCTAGGTTCATAGTTGTGTACTGGATGACTCTTTTTTCTAGCAGCTTTCATATTTGAATTGCTGCTTGTTCCCCCTGACTAGGTGGAACACAGAGGATTTTGCTTGGGATTGGGGGAGAAAGGGAAAAGGTTATAATGTGCCCTCTGAAAATAATCCTCTGCACCCATGTATCTTTTGTTATTTCTAGAGAGACAGGGGCTGTTGGATCTGAGAAGACAAGCTTCTGAATCATAGGCCTTCCCTGCTCTGATGGCAAACCCCCCGAGGTGGAAGCCAGCACTGAGCTATCCAGTGCGGAGACTCCAAGGTGCAAAGATGGCTCCAAAAGCTTCAGAGTTGAATGAAACGCCTTAGATCTGACAGGTAGACTGCAGTTCTGAGAGCTCTCCAGATCCACTGGGACTGGAGCCCTCAGAGAAGATCCTCAGAACCGAGCCAGACAGATCCTAATGTCTCGGATCTAAAAACTCTGAAACTACAGGAGTCAGAAGAGGAATTTGTAATGGGAGACTAGTAGATTTGCTGATCTTCTAACCCCAAGGGGTAGGAGCAGAAGGAGCACCAATCTGGCTCTGTGTCAAAAGAATCTTCTTCACCAGTCTCTCCACATCTTCTTCTATAAGGCTTCTGGAAGAGCGAGTGGAGTATATGGTTGGAGACCTTGGTCTTTCTAAGAACTGAGAAGGTACCCTGTCAGGAACTGGATTAAGTGACAGAGAGTACCTTGTTCTGGGTAGAAATTTGGTAGTCTGAAATTTAGGTTTGAATAGCATTGGATCAGATGAAATTTGATCTGATAGCTTTGACTTGCTTTGACTTTATTGCATCCAATTAAGGAGGTGTCAGGTCTGATCATTTCTCTTCATCAGGATCTTGGACTTTTGCATTTTTTGAAACCAGGATTGAGACCTCTTCCTTAAGGAGTCCAAAGCTGAGGAGGAGGAAGATGGCTTAGGAGAAGAGTATTTTTTTAATTTTAATAGTAGTTTTTTACTTAGAGGAAGAAGAACCCTCCAATATAGCTTCCCCAAAGGAAGAAGGAAGAAGACCTTTTAGGATCAGCTTATTTTTGTGATTCCACTAATGCACGAGGATTAAAACCATGACAAATTGAGCAATTACCTTGTAAATGAAGGAGACCCAAACAGTAGACACAAAATGTGTTAGCATCGGAAATTGGCAGCTTGTGCCCACACATTGTACATTTTTTAAAACCTGTTGGTTTATCTACCATCATTAACAATATCTTAAGACAGAAAAGAAAGTTTTTTTTTAATAGGGAAATAAGTGAAAAAAAAAGAGAAAAAGAGCTAGAAAATGCCAACAATGGCAATAAAACTACAACAACGTCATAGAGGGGAGGAAGATACTAACAATAGCTTCTAAGAGGTACAGAAAAAAATTGTGTGATAGAAAAAAATGAAAGAAACAACAATACATTTGTAAATGAAGGTAAGGGATAGTAATAAAAAAGGTTTTTGAAGGAAAAATAGAAATATATAACACTTATCTAACACTTGAGAGAGATGCAAGAACATGCCTTTTGCTTGAAGTGGCAAACAAGATCTGAGGTAATTGGGGTTGGTGCATTATGGGTAAGGCAGAAGCTTGAGAGTTTTTGGTTGCCATGAGCTTTAGCAACATCTGGATTGGATCTGAGCCCATCAGTTGAGGACAGAATGAAAACTGACATCAGATCAACTTATTCTGGGATAAAATAGAAGACTCAGAGAACAGATCTAGAAGGAATAACATCAGGATTTATGGGATTCCTGAAAGAGGGAGACAGCATGATTCATTTCCTTAATACCTGGCTGCCTAAAACATTGAACCTGCCTGAAACTTTTTCATTTGGCATTGAAACGGCACATAGATCACTTTCTAACTCATCTTTAAAAAAAAAAAAACACCTTCACCAAGGTCAGTGATCATAAGATTTTTTTCTCAGGTCAAGATAAGGATTTAGTCTTAAAAGCTGCATGGACTAAATAAGATTTGGCAATGAGTGTTCAACATTAGTGCCATCAAAGAGATAAGCATGTGTGCCACTTGTTAAAAGCTTAAAGAAAAAATGTATTAAAGCACAAATGTTGTTTCCAGCAAAAATAAAGATTCACCTTCCAGAAGGAATGACATTTTTTAACACCTTGAAAGATGCAATGGACTTTATACAGAAGAATAAAATCCAAAGAAAAACAGAAGAAATGGACTGAAATGTATCAAGTTCTTTAAGAGAAATGCAACAAGAGATGCTTAGTTAATAAAAGGCAAAAACAGTAAAAAACTGAAGGACAAATGAAAATCAATGTATTTCATGGTTATGAATTCTTATTAATTTGAATAAGTGCTTAAATACTTATGAATAGGTGCCAAATGTTACTTTTTACAAGGTAAATCATTTCTTTCTTTCTCTCCCTACTTCAAATAGTTACTAGTTTCCTTTTTTTAAAAATGATAGAATTTTATTCTTTTAGCCATATATGACATTAAAGCCACTTATTTTCATTTAAAGTTTCAAAGGTTATTTTATTAAAAAATAATCATTATTATGATGAAGCTTATGTTAGGTGGCACACTTTCTGATATGTCGGTGTAGGTGAGTAATGTACTATTAAATACAATACACAATGTAACAAATGACACTAAGGAGGCATGTTAAGTTACATTCTGGGTTCTTAAAATGGTCCAGTAGTGTGCTACTGATGGTATACTTGACATGCAATAGCACCCAGGGAAGACATGTTATATTATAAACAAAGTATACAAAATATAGATTTGTACAAATATAAAAGTTACTGTTGGAATGATATCAAATAATCAGAGTAACTCTCACACTTTTACAAGTTAAACCTGGATCACATATTACTGTCATTCTTGTAATGCAAGTTTATATGCTATGTGTTCTTTAAGAATGACAATTTGCTTTTTATTAAACATCTCATACAAATAGTGCTTGCTAAATCATTACATGTTATTTCTTTCTGTGCAATGGCTTTTTGGTGGTTGGGATACTTTGAGATGTTTTTTGTTGTTTTTTTTTTTTTTGTGGTTTGGAAGGGTTTGAGGGATTGGCGTGTGGTGTGGAGGTGTGCTTGCATTCACTTGTGGGCATTTTTATGTGACTTGCAATTGATGGATTGTTCATTTTCAAGCCCTTGCCATGAAAACCAGCTTGAAACAATTTGGAATCATGAGCACTTTTGTGATGCTGTGTGAGTTCTGAAAATTCTAAGAAATGTCCAGGTTACTTTTTCCTGTCTAATGTCTAAAAGTAAATAATTGTAATATTTTGAATCATATGATAAGATGTCAATGAATACAAGTTAGATAATAAGCAAAAGGCAGTGAACTGCATTCTAAACCACTGTCAATTATTAAATAGTTCTGAATGCTTACAGTATATCAAAATGACAGTTTATATACTAGCCTATAGAATGACAACTCATAAAAAAATAGGCTTGTGCTTCTCTGTTATTGTCTCTTTTTAATTTTAAAACTTAATATCTCAGAACAGTTTATTATGGAAAGTTTGAATCTTAAAAGGAAAGATTTTTCAGATGATTATTCAGATACTATTAGACATAACATTTAAGGTGATTCTAACGGTAGTACTAGATTAAAGAGTAGTAAATACATAAGGGTGAATATGAAGGCTCTATTTTATGATACTGTATTGGGATTGTAGCTAGGGTGCAAACCCTGGGAGTGTAATGGTGCTACAAGATGTGGTGTGCATGTAGAAATGGAAAGAGAACAGAATAAGTAAATATGTATATAATTAAAAAAACATAATAATGTCTACAGGGCTGGGAGGTTGGCAGAGTGGTTATGGTGTTCACCTTATAGGAACAAGGTGCAGGATTTGATTCTCACATGGATTAATTGGATGGACATGAATAATTAGCCAAGTACTAATTTATGATCCTATGTGCAACTTTACACACACTAAATAAAATAGAAAAAATATAAAATCATCTGACCTATAAATGGATAAATATGGAAATAACCATCTTCCTCCCTATAGTAGACCAGGGAGATAATGTGAGGTACAGGGAAAGACAAGATATTCAGTATGGTCAACTTATAATAAAGATTCTGAACACCTGTTTAACTTTTCTTATTTATAATAACTCACTGATGGGCTTTTTTTAAGATGATGCATGTGATAATATGAGGTACTGCCATCTGTGCCAGGGAGAGTAGGACAGTGCATGTGTAACATATTTCAGCATAGCTAGCTGGAGTTTTGTAAAGAATTTTATGTCATTTAACTATCACACTGATTTGTGTGGATGCTTGTGTTAAAAATGCATTTGTAAAGTTGCTTGTGCTAAAAATGCATCAACAGTGGGTCTTGCTGCAGCAAATGTTGGAGATGTGATGGGTAAGAAAGAGGTACTTGAGAACATATTTTCTGGGAGTGTGGTGGTTGGCAGACTTTGGGAATTCCCTGTGAAATACACTATCTGAGATGCTGGATGGGCAGATTGGTGTGATGAGGGAGATGATTTTTTTCAGCTATGATACAGAATCGGAATTGCCTAGACATGGTACGGTCTTCCTGTCTCTAATTATGGTGCCTGCCAAAACAGCAATTACTAAAAAAAGGAAATCAAAATCTAAACCAACTATATTAGAAGTAGTGAATATAGAGATCAAACAACTGGAACTGAGATCTTTAGAAAAGGGTAGGAGCAAACTACAAAGACAAATGGGTAATGTGGGAACAATACATACAGGGGAGCAATGAGGTTTAAAAGAAGGCAGGACTTACGTGAGCTATGTAGCACTTGACTGAAAATGATTGGGTAGATTATAATTGATGAATAATGTTTGGAACTGGGAGTGTGTCAGTATGGTTTGTGATGTAAAATGTTTGCAACTAGGATTGTGTCGGTATGGTTTGTTTTCATTTATATAAATTTATGATTGCTTAAATCATAAGTGATGGTTTAATAAAGATGTTTCTTGTTTAAAAAAAGGGAGCAGGAATTGAATAATTTATGTGATGTTGTTTAGGTTATATGTTATATAGCAATATATGTGAAATATAATGTTTGTTAATGTTAATTTGTTAATAGAATTTGATTACTTTTGTATGAATGTAAATTTGCCTATGTCACAAGTGATAATTCAATAAAGGTGTTAAAAAACAGTGGGTCCTGCTGGACAGAGAAGAGATATAAATGTATGTCAAACAATATTATTATTATAACTGATTAAATCTATATGTTTCAACAGAGAATTCTGGAAGGAAAGAGGTTAATCTCAGTTCAGCTAATTTTGAAAAACAGGTTAAAAATTAAATTGGTTGGTTTAGTCCATAAAGATTTTATCTTACAGGTCTGACTGGAGCCAGAGACAAAAATGTTAAGAAAACAAGGACTAAGAATCTTTCTGCATTATCCTTAGGGGTAAACTGATTACTCCCCTAGAAGGGTGGAAGTTTTTGAATTTTTTTTATAGCTTTCATATGCTGCAGCAGATCTTAGCAAACCTCTGGGTGTGCAATATACCACGGTCATGTGACCAGATGTGATGTCATTCTATAACCAGCACTTAAATGATTCTTTAGATATTAGTGAAAGATATGATGGGACTCTCGCAGCAGCACTTTGTTTTCTGGAACCTGACGGAAAGATCTCTCACAAATATCTCACACAACCACTTTAACATTCTCACAAACTCTCACAAACCTCTTTAACATTTTTACAAATAATCTTCACACTTCCTGCCCTCACTCTTTCTTATTCAGTATGCTGATGATTCTACTATCATATCCTGTTCTGATAATCTCCCCCGCCTTTTATCCCTTACCCAAGACTTGCTTCTGTCTGTTGAAAAATGACTAACTAGCAACAAACTCCTACTTACCCCCCAAGAAACAAAACTACTTCTGTTCCTACCTAAAAACCTACAATACTACAAAACCTCCTTTTCAAGCTCTTCTCTCAATGATACTACTATCTCAGCAGAAACTCATGTCAAAGTCCTTGGTGTAGTTATTGATGACCAACTTAAGTTTGACATTCACATTCTACAAGCCATCAAAAAAAACACACCAAAAACTACGTCTACTATATAGGAATAAAAAATACCTCATAAAGAAAACAAAACAATCTCTAGCCCAAGCTTTTCTACTACCTATTCTCTTCTATTGCACCTATTCTCACTAACTTACAAACCAACCTCATGGCTAAACTTGAATCTACCTACAATAAAACAGCTAAATTTGCCGCAAATCTCCCATACTACTCCCGCCATTGCTCTGCTTTACAAAATCTTCTTTGGCCAGAAGCTCATAAGCAACTCTTTCCTCCTCAACTCCAACTAACTCACTCTATTCTTACAAATCCTTCTCTCTGCCCTGCTCTCTCTACCCTAATCTCTATCTACACTCCCAAATGTCTCCGCAGTGCAGACCTACATCTTCTGGAAGTCTTTAAGCCCAGAAAAAAAAGCTGGGAAACTTCTTTATAGCCATTTTGTTGCTAATATTTGGAATAATTTTCCCCTAGACTTAAGAGCAACCTCTTGTCCTTCCTGTTTCCAAAAAGTTAAAAGATTACATGATCAGAACATGGTCCTGCCCCTGTCTCACTCCAACCTGACCTATCCCTCCACCATCTTCCCTTCCTCCTCCATCTTGCTAGTACTATATCAGCGATCATCCTTACCCCTGTTTCTTTTAATTTTTTCTTCTAGCAGACAGTGCTACCTTAATGTCCAATAAGAACTGTAACATATCTTATTTTAATTACATCCCTTGTGCCAATCAAACTGTAATTGAATATTTCGCTAACTGTTATATGCATTTTACCCTCTGTACATATTGAACTAAATAAGATTTGTCTAAAAGTCTGTCTCTGTACTGACATACCTTAGAATTTCTTTATTGTATAGTAGGCATGCTACTGGTGTATCTTGTCATGGTTTATGTATTTTTATTTGTTCATGGTTTATGTTTTTTGTTTTGGAGCTTTTTCTCCTCAGGCCTCTGTTGAAAAAGGGTTTTTAGCCCAGTCAGACTAACCTGGTTAACAAATATCAAATAAATAAATAAAATAAAATAAATAAAACCACACATCTCATTTTGTCTTGCTATAATAAGCAATTTAGCACTCATCATCTTGCTTTGCTGTAGTAAGTAACTTAACAAGGAAAAAGTAATTCTTTAGTCAGTCAGGAAAATATAGTGAGATTAGTTAAGTATTGTTTTTCTACATCTATGTGAATCTATCCAACTGTGTTATTTTTATATCTCCAGTGACTGAAACTCTGATATTTATTGTAACTAGATATTCAGTATTCTCATGTTTTCTATTTTACTACTTACTTATTAAATATTTCTATACCTTTCATTGTGGCTGGTCTTTTAGAGAATACTTTTAACATCTTAAGAGTACTTATGCTTATTTTAGTGACACTGTGACCATTCCTGGGACCCCTCTTGTTCGGCATTTATTTCTCAGATGTTAAAGCAAACATGGGAGGGCTTTGGCTGACAAAGTTTGCAGATGACTGCAAACTAGGCGCCATAGTCGATACACCAGCAGATACACACATCCTGCAAAAAGGCCTCACTGAAATGGACAACTGGTGCCGTAGTCAAGGCCTTAAACTAAATGCCAAAAAATGTATAGTCATCCCTTTTGGAAAAAACAAAGTACCCACAAATTATCACATAGACAGCAACCCACTGAGTACGGAAAAAGTAATCAGAGACCTAGGGACCCAAGTAGACAGCGACCTCTCATTTGGCACCCACGTTGCCAAAGTGGTTAGAAAAACATTCTACCTTGCACACCTCATCATGAAGGGTTTCACATCCAGATCCAAGGATGTCATTGTACCCCTATATTCCTCCCTCATCAGACCCATGATTGAGTACAATGCCCCATTTGGTATGTACCTCACCCGGCACTTGCAACAGCTGGAGAGACCACAAAAGTACCTCACCAAAAGGATCAAGGGTCTCCAACATATGTCTTATTCTGCCAGACTAAAGAAACTTCAGCTCTATTCAGTAGCATACCGCCTGCTCAGAGGTGATCTCTGCCTGATGTACAAGGCCATGTCCAATCAGGATCTGATGGACATGCTCCACCTCAAAAAATCCAAATCCATCAGGACAACGAGAGCTAAAGACTTAAACCTCGGCACAAGTATGAATAGGACATGCTGGAGGGATAGATTCATAACCCAGAGGCTTCCCATGCTTTGGAACAGGATCCCAGTTCGTATTAGGCAGAGCCCCTCACTGACTCTCTTCAAGAGAAATCTTGATGAGTGGATGGGAGATTGTAAGTTTACCCCAGGGGTCACATCTGTATCACTGCTAGACAGGGGCACAGTAAACTAATTCTATTATATAAGGGGACCTTCACTGTGTCACTACTAGACAGAGGCACAGTATTCTAGATTTATTCTGTATATTTTTGTACCACTTCATGGGGTGGCAAAAGCCACATCACTATGGCTAGGCTTACAAATGCCCCAGGGCAGATAGCCTAGTACTATACTATGAAACTGGTCAAACTCTACCATTTGTTTTAGTATTAATTTTACTCAGTATAATTGGGTGCCCTTGTAACAGCCTTAGAGTAGCTGACTGGTGGCAGTGAAATTAGCTTATAGTCTGAGTAGAGGAGGCACAGCTGGTAAATCTGTGCCAGCCTTTCCCAGGTGTGTGTGTGTGTGTGTGTGTGTGTGTGTGTGTGTGTGTGTGTGTGTGTGTGTGTGTGTGTGTGTGTGTGAGTGCATGTGTGTGTGTGTGTGTGTGTGTGTGTGTGTGTGTATGTGAAAATCAAATATCCAGGTGTGTGTGTGTGTGTGTGTGTGTGTGTGTGTGTGTGTGTGTGTGTATTAGCTACTTGAAACAGGGATACAGTGCTCCAAAGTGGTTAGTTTGGGGTCTTGTTTGGGGCCCAAGAGAGAGAGAGAGAGAGAGAGAGAGAGAGAGAGAGAGAGACTCCAGCCCCTGGTCTGGAGTGTGCTTCCTGTGTGTGCTCTTAAGAGAAATTGTGTTTGGTGCAGAACGATGCATCTGAAAATACTGTGTGCATCCATTTTTGTTACTAGTGGTCATCCCTGTCCAGTGTCAGTGGTGAGGATCGAGGCTCCTTGATTATTGGCCTGGAGTAGGGACTGCCATGATACATACCAATTTATGAGGCACATTCTTATGAGCCAAAACCATGAGCTAAGCTTTGTTAGTCTAATGGTGAGTTTAAGAGGTAGTTTGTTATTCTTTTTCAACAAACTAGGAATGCAGTATTCCATGGTAGAATGAGTTATGGTTATACCAAACATTAGGTTAATTTTTTTATTTGTTTCAAAATTTTTGTGCATAGCTGAAGATTTCATATTGATATATATGAAGCCGTCTTGCTAGCAGCATTAAGGTAAGTTTTTTTTTTGTTTTTTATGTTCTATTTGTATGGTTGACATTTCAAATGTCGATCATATGGTCTCGGCGATATGAATTTTGACATTGTGAAATGTCAACCATATCAAGTAGACCCATATATATATATATATATATATATATATATATATATATATGTATCTATATATATATATATATATATATATATATATATATATATATATATATATATACATAGTATATAAGTTATGTATATAAATGCAATTTCATCGTACCTTTTCTCTCTTACATAAATATCTGATTTTAAATGCATATCTATTTATTAATGGATTGAATAATCCAGTAAAGGGGGGAGTCTGTTCAAATACTTGCAATTACATAAAGCTCAAATAGTGTTTCTACAGCAAACACATTTACTTAATAAAGATGTAAATACATTTTCATTAAAGAATTATTTGGTTTAAGCAGGTTCTGGCTTTTAAACTAAAAGAAAAGGCACCCTAATTTTATGGAAGAACTTACCAGTAATGCGTGAAGTAAAGATAACTATGTTGATAAAAATGGTATGTTAAGCAATGTTATAACTGAATGGAACAGAAAACTATATACATTGGGGAACTCTTACTGGATTCCAGGGGTTAAGTTAAAGATGCAAGAAAATACTTAGATATTATAGCTTATTACATGAAAGATAGTCATAATGGCTGGTGATTTTAATTGTATTTTATAAGACAAAAATTCCACTGCAGATAGAAAGTTGAGAATAACATCTTTAGTCAAACACTTAATGCATTTTCCAAATCTAATGAATTTAAAGGATATATATGAGCTAAGAAAACAAACTCACTTCAATTTACCCATTATTCATATAGATATAGAACACAAACAATATTGATTTTTTGTCTTAAACAATCTGTTATCACATATCAGTGAAGTTTCAATAGCTTCATGTCCATTATCAGACAATAATGCTATAGTCTTTAATATTAATTTAAAAACTGACAGTCTAATACATCACAGGAGACTACCAGCATACATTATTAAAATAAAAGGATTCAAGGACTGGTATGTTAAAGATATCAAACATTTCCTAGAAATAAACATGAATGGTGAAGTAACTGACATTGTCCTGTGGGATTCATTAAAGGCTTGCTTAAATGGAAAAGTTACAAGCTGGTATATTAGTAAAACAAAAGAATGGGACAAATAACTGGATACACTGCAGGCCAAAATAGACACATTCAAGTTAAATCTAAAACCAAATTACTTTATCAGTCAGTTTGAACTTAAAACTTAAATACAAAATATGTTGAAATTCTAAATCATAAAGTTTCAATAAACCTGTTAAAATTAAACTTCAGGCATAGTCAGTAAGCCCTTTAAGCTTGCATAAACTTGCTGTTAGATCAAAGAAAATGAATAAAATAAATCATATCAAAGAAATTATAACACAAATAAAAAAGAAATTAGAACAGATATTAAAGGTATTCTTGAGGACTTTAAAATAGTTTATGAAAATATAAATAATAATACAAATAACCAAAATAATGATGATATATTTGAACCTATATTTGAACTTTTCTAAGGGAAAATATAAATAATAAATCAGCAAGCGAACAAATAAAAAAATGATAGACCATTTCACTTTAACAGAAATAACAGGTCAAATAAAAAAGTTAAAAAATAATAAAGTGCTGGGTTTGGCTGGTCTTATACCAGAAGTATGTAAAATACTACCAGATGATATAATTAAAATATTAGATAAGGTCTATACAGAAATAAAAACAACTACTGAAGTCCCCCCACCATGGAAATATTCCCTTATATCACCTGTTTTAAAACAAGATAAGGATCCTATAAAGTGTTCATCATAATGACCCATTTCACTTTTAAATATGGACTATAAGATGTTCATGTCCATTTTAGCTAACAGAATTAATCCACTTATACATAATTAACAATAATCAAGCTGGGTTTATTTTAAATAGAAAAGTACAGAATAATATACTAAGAATACATACATTAATTAACTATGCAAATACAATAAAATAACTTTTTTATCATTAGTCTTGATTTAGATAAGGCTTTTGACTCAGTTAATTGGTCATACCTGTTTAAAACACTTGTGTATAATATATCCCCGAGCCAATTGCATTAATTTCCAAGTTCTACAATAACACTTGTGCTTATGTTAGAGTAGGTTCTTTTCTTTCTAATTCCTTTAAATTACAAAAAGATACAAAACAAGGCTTTCCATTATCACCTTTACTATTTGCATTAGCTATAGATCCCTTTGCTAACAGTATTAGATCTAATAAGAAAATTAATGGTATCAAAATAAAAGAAGTTTTCAAACTAAAGTTTCATCTCATTGCAGATGATATTTTACTAACAATAGGAAATATAGAAAATGCATTAGAACATATAATTAGTTCTATGAGCCAGTTTGAAAAAATCTCTAACTTAAGATTTATTAATAATAATAATAATAATAATAATAATAATAATAATAATAATAATAACAAGTACATTATTACTTAATAAAATATTTAACAATTCAAATAAATATTCTAACTTCAGTTGGAATAGCAATCAAATGAAATAACTTGGTATAACCATTTTGTCTAATAGTAAAGAAATGAGACAAACTGTCAGCAGGTTGTTGATAAAATTTTAGGTTTAGTCACAAATTAGAACAATTCTTCTTTACCATGGAAGAACATTTAATGCTTATTAAGATGGTAATTCCCCCTAAAATATTGTTTGTCTTATAATCTTAAGTACTATGTCCACCCAAAAAAATTGATGAAGAAGATAAATAATATTCTACTTATTTTTTTGGCATCCTAATAAACCAAGATTTTCTTTTGCTTGGCACAGAAAAAGTTGGGACAATGGTGGAATGAAATTCCTTGATATTCAACTGTACGCTACTTCAACAATTGTAAAGGTTATAGTATTGTGGATAAATTCATTGTATGATTCAAATGAAAACAAATACATCAAGAAATATTATTAATACATAATAAATATATCACAACCAGTCATAAACAAATCATACCTAATAGTTATATCTGGTTAATAAAAGATGTTTGCTTAAATGGTATTACACCCACTTCTCAAATTCCATATTTAAATAACATAATTTCCTCTTTCCAAAAGTTCACATATTCTAACCATTGTATTAAAGACTTAATATTTTCTGTTTCCAACTGCATATACAAATTATTGCTTAGAAATTCATAACTTCAACAAAATGCTAATATTGAAATAATAAGGTAATTTAATTTATTGCCTTCAATTCTTAAATGACATATATATATATATATATATATATATATATATATATATATATATATATATATACACTATTGAAAATTTAAGGTTCAAATACAATCAAGATTCTGAGAACTGTTTAATTTCACAAATATTTAGAGACTTTGTGAACACAGAGGTAAATAAGATGTTTAATTATATAAGAAATCATTCCCCAAATTACTGGAATGCTTAATAAATATGAATAATAATGCAATGAAAATAAATCATATTTGTCAGAAATTTATAAAATTCTTAAGTTAGATTTAACATATTTAGACAATTATTATTGGAACTACTCCTCAAAAATTTATAATGAAGACTTCTCTGAAGCTTACAAGAAATTAATATTAAAATCTACAGATAAAACTACATCTTCATTATATTGGAAACTTTTCACTTGGAAATTTTTACATAGAGCTTTTGTCACTCCTAACAAAACTACAATTATGTATACATTAAATATAATTAAATGCTGGAGATGTGATTCTGAAATAATAGCTGATTGGATGCATATGGTATATCAGTGTGAAGTCATCTCCCCTTTTTGGACAGAAATTAATACTTTTATTCAAGCTCTGTGGTCAGTTAGCTGTAATGCTTCTAAATATTTAGTTTTAATTAATGTTTTGATTCCTGAGATAATTCCAAAAGCCCAAGTGCCTCTTCTTTGGTCTATTCTTGCTATAGCCAGAAAAGTAATTACTAAAACTTGGAAAGTAATGTTATCCCCTCTAGTGTTGAATTTATTAGTATGGCAAAATTGTTTGCAGTAGTGAATTTTGTACTATAAAGATGACAACTTTTAACATTACATATTCATATACATCTTGGCTTAAATGTAGAGACTTGCTTGTAAAAATAATTGTTGTTGATGAATAACTTTGATGTATTGATCAGCTGTGGACCTATGTAAATGCTTATTTGTTTGTTTTATAATTGATTTGTTTATTTATTGTTTTAAAACCAAATAAAAAAAATTAAAAAAGCAAATGTGTCATGGAAATTTCACTGATTGTGCATACTAAAGCAACAGTAAGGAAAAGCAGAAGGTTATATTAATGGCCCGTCTGAGAGGTAACAAGACTGAGAACTGCATTATTATATAATGATTTGTATGAAATAAGAATATTACTTAGTAGATTATAAGAACATTTGCTTGCAGACATATCAACCAATATGAATTCTAATAAACAGCAGAGCACAATTTTTGGAATACTTATACTTCTGCATGTTAAGGATTGATACAAACATTTTGTAACATTATTTGCTGTGAAAGTGCTATTCAGATGACATGAATAAGAAGAGAGATGTGGAAACACTTTTACTGGTACATCACACAGACAGTTCTGTCTGATGTCTATTGTAATGCATAGGTGACTAATTAACTAAATCTTGCAGGATAGGAAATGTGATATTGTGGCTTACTCAGGGTGGGAAAATGGGAGAAGTAACTTGAGAAGGACCTGCAGCACAAAAAACATTATCTCCCAAAAAATCTGTTATCTCAGCAATGAGTTGATATTTCTGGAAGCTTTTTTCATAGACTGTGTAACACATCAGTAGGACAAACATTTATTAGAGGCACTGCAGAACAATAAGCGATACTAGTACTGAGGTCTCTCAAAATTAACACTGCTTCTCTGTTCTTCTAAGTGAATGGAACTGAGATGTGATGGTCCAGCCATGGGCATTATAATCTCAACAACTGTTGCACTATGGAGAAGATTTAGCTTCAGAAGAAAGCAAGCTCTGATCAGTATGTCTGTCCCCAGAAGGACACCAATGGTTACAAACACAAGAAAATGAGTAATGACTACTACTTTCTGATGGATACAGGCTAGAAATGTGTAGAAATTCAAGAAAAGATAAAAAAAATGTTTTTTAATTTTTCCTCATAGTTGTCCTTTAAATGTAGTTTTGAATGTACAATTATTTACTTTAATTGATGCTGCTTCCAAAATATACTTGCACCAATTACAATTACCTCTCTTGTCATCAAAAACTTTTGTTTTATTATTTAACTGTAATAATCCCTTTATATTATTTTATTTGCTATATATGAATTTTGGTTGCTAACTATTTCAGTTGCACCCTCATTAAAGAAAAATATGGTCAAATTCTTCTGAAGATATATTTTAAATATCGACTATTTACAGTGTATGTAAGTACTATGGCATTATCCATTTGATTAAAACTTATAAGTCATTTAATAAATCCATGGGAATGACCCCTTTGAAGGATCAAATTTACTAAATATATAATTTCTTCTGTGAATATTGTCTCCGTTGATACCATCTCATCTAGCAGGACCATTTGGTTCTTAACCAACACTCAACTTAGAACAGAATAAAGATTTCTCACTTATATGGTACTCTTACAAACACTCTTGCACCTTCTGTGCTAGTACTGTTATCACTAACAAAATAGACTAGGGGACAATAGGCACTTATGTCTTGTACCATTAACTGTGTTTACTGCCCTTAATTGTCTATTTACTAACAACATCATGTCAGGGGAGTCATACTATTATTTGATTGATCCCATAAACATTGACCCCATGCCTATCTCTTCCAGAATTCTAAATAGAAATCCTCAATCAAGAATGTCAAATGACTTATAAATGTCAAAAAAGAGAAGTCCTGATTAGACCCAGGTTTCTCACATCCCTGTCCGTTGAGTAATACATTTTCTTAATTCTACCAATTCTCTTTAGTTATCTTCACTTTAAGAAACCTTATCTGTAATGTCCATATTAGTCTGTGTAGAATTCCTTCTATCTTCTTGGTAAGGACTAAAGCCGACATTTTGGTATCTGTGATAATAAGAGAGAGAGAGATAAGTCTGTACCATCCAAGTTTGAGCTTTTCCTGCTCCCTGTCAGTAACAAAACCACAATGATTCTTCTGAAAAAAACTAATGGTGTACTTCCAGAATCGCATCATTATGCATCTCTCAAATAGCCATGGTGGTATAGCAGTAGCATTGTTGCCTCACAGCAAGAAGTTCTCCTGTTCGATTCTCGGCTGGAGTGCCTTCTGTGTGGAGTCTGCATGTCCTCCCCATGGTCAAGTGGCCTCCGAAAGATGTATGTGAATGGGCATGTCTTCGCTGAAGGTTGGGTGTTGGGCTGGCAACTCGGCACCATAAAAATCTACTGCCAATCATTAGCAGACCGGAGTTCCGCTGTGGCGACCCCTAACTGGGAAAAGATGAAAAGACAAACAACGTATCTCTCATATGAAGTCTTATATACTAGGTTTTCCCATATCCCATAGGTATTTCTAGCTAACTCGTGTTCTTCTGGAGCCTTTCTCACCTTCAAATACCCACATGCTCTCTATAACTCCAACAATTCTATTTCCTTATCAAGTTTTAATATGCTCTCTTTGCCTAGCTTTGTTCCTCACTGGCACATTGAAGTATATTCCTTTATTTACAGCTCATCTTTCCTTTGTTACTTAGCCTGATATATTTTTTATGGAAGCTCCTCATTGCCTCCTCAATACCTTGCTTTTCATATCTCACAGCACAGTCCTCTCATCTCAGTCCTTCTATATTTTAGCTGTGCTTTCTTTCCTGTAGCTTCCATGCCAAAGCCTTCTGAACTTCTCCCATTGCACTCACCACAAATCTGCCTTATCTACTAGCCATTTCCTTGCTACTGCAGTTTTTTTTCTCTCTCTCTCTCTAATATTTTAGAGTTTATACTTTCTTCCCTTACAAGTACTCCTGACAACTCATCCCTATTTTCTCTCATCCGTCTCCTTCTGTATATTCTTCAAATGAGATTCCAGCTATCTCACCTCAGTACTCTTCTGTCTTCCCCCAAATCCCTTCAATGTCATAATCTGCTCTTTTCAGACCCACTTAGCATTGAATCACGTGTCGCTTACCTATTTCATGTATTGGTTTTAGCCCCATTATCTCCTGCAACATTATCCCACCTTATGAACAGATGAAATAACCTTATTATATTTGATATTTTGCAGGTACAGGTAGTCACTGCAACTTTTATATGATTTGTATTTAAATTAATTATTAATGAACAAAATAAATTGTAAGAAGACTTGCACATTTCTAAAAGAATGACATCCTATTCTACCTAAAGCTTTTGGCATAGCTAGTGTTCATAAGTCTTTTATGAATCCCCATTCTAACCTATAATCCTGACAGGGAGTTCAAAATCTGAATCAATAGCTCTGTTTTGGATACAAAAAAAATTGAAGTCTGTTTATCATAACTTCAAAAAATATTAAAAGACTCTTGAGATGTTTTGAATTATATCAGATAACCCAAAGGAGGATTTTTTCTAGATATAGATAATATTAAGTATTTGTTTTTGAGTATTCTACACATACCTCTTAACCTCTTAGAGCAAGAAATCTGGACAAAGCCATACATAAAAGTGGGACAAAGGCCCCAAAATAGGGACAATTTTTAAATATTGCTCTTACAACTTAGAAAGTTGATAGAATAGCATGTTTTGCATTAGCATGGATTTTCTAAAAGGTATGAAGTCTGAAACTCAAATGACTATCATTATTTTCTAACTTCAACCTTTAATGATTTGCCAGAAAACCACAACTTTATGAAAACCGGACCAAAAATATGATGCAAAAATCTGGACATTCTGTGAAAATCTGTACAGTTGAGAGGTATGATTCTACATGATATAGATCACAATAAGATGTGCGAAATCCCTGTTAAGTTTGTTAATGAGAGTTCATGAGAAATTAATATTTCTGTATTTTGTTAAGATAATATTGAAAAAAATAATTGTTTATTTTTTAAAAGTGATTTATTTAAGCAAACAATTTGATTTGCAATGTAGGAGGCTTGTGCCTCTTCCTGATTTGGTACTTTTCTAATAGGAAGAGCACATTCTATTTCTAAACAAATTGATAGAAAAGTTCAGCTTGTATTTTCAATACTTGGGTGATATATTTTTGTGTTGTATTAAGAATGAGCTAATACTTTTATTAGGTTTTTAGCTTGATATGAAAGTTCACAGCTGTATGAAAACATGCTGCTGTCAGTATGTGCATTGCTTGAATGGTTACTGAGATATCCCAGGCTATTTACACAAAATTACAGACTTCATATTTACTGAGGCTATTATGGCTTATAAAATCCAGTTAAAGCCCTAGAACTGGATAAGTTTAACAATTGTTAAGGTTTCTTTGTGCTGAATAGTCTACCAATCATAGTTTTCCAATAACAATTAGGGTTCATAGCAGTGTGGAGAGAAAGGCATATCTTGGATGACTGGAGAATAAGCATGTTACTACCAGTGTCCAAGAGCAAAGGGGACATTCACAGCTGTGGACAGTACAGAGGTATCAGACTCCTGTCACATTGCTTGAAAGTTGTGGAGAGGGTGATTGATAAATGAATATGCAGAGTAGTAAAACGTAAGATGGGAGGTGAGACGTTTGGATTCAGATCAGGATGCAGCACAACTGACTCGATGTTTGCAGTGAGACAGATAGTTGAGAAGAAGCTAGAGACGAGGAAAAACACAGACTGCACATTCCTAGACTTAGTGACAGCAAATGACAAGGTCCCAAGAAAGCTGATTTGGGCAGTTCTGCAGAGGTTCAAAGTCCTAGAACTATAGTAGAATTAGTGCAAGTTATGTACATACAAGGACCCAATGACTCAAGTACAAACAGCGTTCGGTCTCACAGAGGGGTTCCCAGTGGGAGTGGGTGTGCATCAGGGTTCAGCTGTGAGCCCAGTGCTGTTTCTACTGGTGGTGGACTACATTAACAAACAGGTCAGAGGGTACAGATCAACAAAGCTGCTGTATGCAGATGATGTGGCTTTGCAAGCTGACTCTGAATAAGAACTTTGGCAAAGGATAGGGGAGTGGAATGCAAAATTGATGACATATGGGATGAAACTGAGAACAGTTAAGTCAGTTATAATGGCAGCAAATAGGGGAAATCAGAAGAAACTCTGAACTGAGATAGAAAGGAAGATAAGGGAACAGTTTAACACCTTCAAGTATATGGGAGGGGTGACAGAAGAGATGGGAAGTCTAAATGAAGAGGTCAAAGCTAGATTCAGAGGGGCTGCAGCCAACTGGCACAGAGTGTCAGGGTTAGTCTATGACAGAAGAATGCCAAATAAGCTGAAAAGTAAGGTGTATAAAAGAGTGGCATGGCCAGAGTACTAATGTGTGGTACAGATACCTGGGAAGTCAAGGCAGAGCAGCTGAGGAAGCTACAGGTGATGGAGATGAAGTGTTTGAGAAGGGTGGCAGGATGCACACTGTGGGACAGATGAAGAATAAGAACAGAAGTCAATGTAGTTCTAATTGCAGAAAAGGTCAAAGAGAACAGATTGCAGTGGTTCAGACACATCTGGTGAAGAAGATTTGGGACAGACAGGAGGAAGGTAAGAGGAAATGTGGGCATTGAGCAAACTGGTGGATGGATTGTGTGAGGGAAGATCAGCAACTGTCAGGCATGTGTGCTGAAGACGGTAGAACAGTGGCTTTGAATCAAGTGAGACAACAACAGTTGATATGATACCCTGACCCCATGTACAAAATGGAAAAAAGGGGGTGGAAGATGATGATGATAGCTGCCAGCCACCTCTAAGCTCTGCATCCTGACTATTATGGTTTACATCAATTTGAACACTTTTCCATCATTTTTTGATCCAAAAAAGAGAGCAAAGGGTAAGTGTCCAAAGACCCCTTTCCATGATATTAGGCTAATCCACGACTCCAAAATTAACACGTGCTGCATCACAACTATTCATTGGGGCTAAGAGAGCACAGAGACTAATGGCTAACAATTCTAAAGTTCTGATGTTGTGCTTTTGCAGTCAGTGAGCTGCTGATAGCTTATATAATTGATAGGCTGGCTGTAATTCATTTTTCTTTAAGAAAACAAGCTGCAGTAAACCATTAGGGACCTATGATTATTGCCATTCTCTGCATAAAAGAAGTTGTAGACTTCCCAGGTTCTTCCTCTCCCCTTCTATTTTTCAATGCTATCTCACATTCCAAGAAAATGTATTATTTCTTATTTCATTAAAGCAGGTGCCTTCATGGCAGCATGATTCAAAAGCATAATACATTGTCTTGGGAATGTTTCAATGATTAAAAGGGGAGGAGACACAGGTGGGGTGAGTGGGTAGAAATAAAATCAGATGAGTCAGATGTGAACTGGAGTTAGCAAGCATTATTTATGAAGGAAAGAAGAGAAAGAAACTAGGTTCTTCCACTAGGTTCTTCCTAACAATTCTAGAAAATATGATACAAAGATTTAAACCTTATCTATATTTCCAAGAAAAAAAGATACTAGACTAAGAAGTGTTCCTGGAGCAACTATCACAGGTATATACAATCTGAGGAGTAAGACAAATGCAGATACCCAGGTGGGAACGGGAGTGGTGGGCTTGCTTCCACATAAAACATGCTTTGAATTTTGCATTGCTAAAGTATTGCATTTTGCAACAGGATTGAATTTAAAATGCTGAGTGGTCCTAATAGCTGATTTCACAGTTCAAGATTCAGAATTTTCAAATTTGCAATGTCAAGATTCAAATCAAACATTATCTTGGCATATATACATGTTTTTCTATAGCATTTGTAAAAATATTTTAAAGCTAGATGCTTTTAATTTCTGTCATATTGTAACACACTTAAAGGAAGTTTCATTTGACCTGCATCACCTCATCATTTGCATGTACATCTCTTGCCCTACACATGCCAGAGTTTGTGTCATCGTTTGTGCAGCATTATCTTGAGTTGTTTTGGAACATGTGACACACTTTCAGTTCATTTTAGACTCAGTCTTTCTTTTTCTTGTATTGCATTGCTCATAAATAGATATATAATTGTTTCTTCTTTTTACATCAGGCTATTTTAATTGTTTTTAGTGATTTTAAACAATGACTACCACCCAAGAAGCCTTCTCCAATGGGACACAACTGTTTTGCACCTTTTCCTAAGAATTTCTGTTTAGAGCAGGGTGAGACCTCTCCATTAGGAGGCTGTCATTCAGGTACCCATGAAAGTGCTTTATGCCCTTGCTGGTATTCTTGCAGTGGGAGCATTTGTAATGACCTAACCCGGCCCCTGGGTGGGAAATTTATGATTTACATCACTGCAAAGGCCCACATTTCCTTTCCCATGTGAGTGATTGAAGACCACCACCAGGCATTGGATAAGTATGATCCTAACACCCACCCTCAGACCATTCATTTACATCATGGTCACACCTATGAGGGACTGTGGGACTGCATGACTAGCTCTGCCCTGATGGGTATTCACATCCTCCCTGTCAGTTCTCTCAGACACCCAAGCTGCTAACTGAACTCAGATCTCCTGGGCTATTCAGGCCTTTATCCTTTTGTACCCTGGTGCTGGTTAATATGACTTACATTTTTAAATAGGTAGGTATGAAGCTCATAGAGTTGATATAACTGTTTACTACAGTTAGATTTTCATTTAGTTCTCTGACTTTTCACTGCCAAATCATATTTCTTCTGAATTTGGGTTGATAAAGCTATTATCTAGTTCAAACACTGTGAGGTGGTTAACTGTAGAAGTAGAGACTGCTCCCTCAACATTGTTTATAACACTTATATTCTTAAAGCAGATAGCCAAGTTTAAAGGTTAGTCCTGTAAAAAAGGCCCTTGACTCAGTGGAACTACATCTATCCATGGCTATAAGTTGTAGCCAGCTCCTATAGACACTCATGAACCCACAAGGAGGGAATTAAAGTACATTGCCAGACATTTCTTCCACATCACATATGCATATTACATTCATACCCAGGGACAATTTAAAGTTGCCAATCCTCCTATCATATGTCATTGGGAATGGGAGGAAACTGAATTACACAGAGAAAACACATGCAAACACATGGAGGGCATGCAAACTCTGCAAAGAATGCCTCCCGGCTGAGACTTGGACTGCAGAACCTTTTGCTGTGAGGCAGTATTGCTACTCATAGTATCAGTCTATCACCCTTTGACCCTTTGTGGGACTGACCTATCAACAAAGATCATGTTCAAAGGCAGGAAACGATACGTAGTATCTGAATTATTTATCTGCTATGAGACATCTTTTGGTAGGATGTTACAATTATGGTACTATTTTCCCGCAAAATAATTACTTTTATGTGAAAATAAGACCTCAGAAATCTGAACTTTTGCTTTTTATGTTCACAAGGTTTCCCACTGTATGGCTTTGAAGGGAGTGAGCAAATGATGGTTGCCCTAAAAGAAAAACAAATTAGTAATAACTCCATTTAAAAAAATATAAAAATAAATGAAACTGTGTCAGTGGAACCTGAAATATATTTTACTCACCCAAAATGGCTAAACAACAGTTGTCACAGGCAATCCATTGCAGGGGTTCTACTGTATTATTCATTATACAGAGCATCTTTGCTACTCTGAATCAGTCAATGCTTTCCTTTCAACAATGCAAGTACTATCCCCAGGATTCAGCAAGCTCTGCACGGCGTGCATGAATAGTGCAAGAGCTGCTGCAGGCAATATGGCTAACGTGCGATTCAGGAATGAGCTCCCCCGATGTGCACAAGCGCTCCTGCACTATTTCTGCATGGGCACAGCCCCTGTATGCTAATTATCTCATTTGCTGGTGAAAACCATGAAAATGAGGTGAATTAGCGATCCAGGAAGCAGACAGGCATCCATGCAGGAATAGTGTAGACTGCAGAAATGTATTCAGCCAGTAGCTGAATACAATTCTGCAAACTACAAAATGGAGGCATGACAGCTTGTAAAAATGCATGTATTTTAAGGGTTAGGCATGCCAAAGGCCAAATATATGGGCATAGGGATGAAAATTTGTTTCAAAATTATGAAAAATAACTTTTTTTTTGGCTGGTTTTGGCCGTTTAAGCATAGGGCAGTGGTGCACAAACGGGATCAGCCCGAAAATAATTTAAAAAAAACTGGAAATAAGCTTTTAAACCAAAATCATCATTTTGCCATAATAGTCAATGGCATGCATAACAAAAGAAGACCGTTGAATAGTGGTTGCTAAGTGGGAAGGCTGAGTGTCAGTTTTGTAACCATGCATTAGCAGTCAATTCTATGCAAATGAGGGGAATGATACTGAATCACAGATTTCCCCTCAGTGCTAGCTTGCACCCAACTGTGTAGATGCAGTAATACTATGGTGTAAGCCTAAGAGCTAGATGACTTCATAAGGGTGTGTGTCATACATGCTGTAAGCTTATTGGAGCTCTGTGGCCCGTGTTTGCCCTTAGCTAAGCATGGCTAAGGAAGGGGGTGTTTCTGAGGCTGCCCAGCAGTATTTACATTGCCTAAATAGGTGTGCGCACTATGCACTGGGTTTTAAACAAACAAAAAAAAACAGGAAATAGCAGCTCCATTCACATTTGAGCTTTGGGTTTGTGTGGTGTGCCTCGGGGCTTAAACAGGAAGGCAATGGGAAGGGAAAACAGAAGTAGGAAAGTAATCAAGGAGAACTAGCATAGCTAGCAGGTGGAATGTATCAGAATCAGCCAATTACATAGGCAGCAGCCCAGCACACTATATAACCTATGCAAACACCTTTCACCCTGGTTTTTCCCACAAACTCTACACCACCGGTGTACACAAATGGGGGAATTTTACCTAACAAAAGCAAAAAAATGATAGGGGCTGCTTTTGCTCTCATAAATCAATATGTGGTAGAGGCTGAGGGTGGTGAGAATGAGAATGCTGACAACCAACCCACAGTGAGGAGAAGGAGAAGGAGAAGAGTGTACAGACCCAGGGTAACCTACCAGGGGCTACATGTGCTGGAGATAATGGAGCGCTATAGAGTGGATAGGGACCTCCTACAGCAAACTGTTGAACTGTGCCAGCCATGCATCATACACAGAACCAACAGAGGGGAACCCATCACAGTGGGTACCAAGGTATGTGTAGGCTTAAGAATGCTAGCTACAGGTACCTTCCAAAGGCCAACTGGGGATATCATGGAGATCTCACAGGCTTCAGCATCCAGGGTACTCCACCAGTTCCTGGATGCCATGTAAGCACAGGTCGGTGAGCACATATATTTCCACAACACCCGTGAGGCATTGTCCAGCAATATGCGTCTCTTCCACCAAATAGCAGAATACCCTGAGGTAGTGGGTGCTATAGACTGCACGCATAAACACATCAAAGCACCACCCAGAGAGTGGAGTAGGGTCTACATAAACCACAAGGGCTTCCCCTCCATCAACTGCCAGGTCATTTGTGATGCCCAGGGCATTATAATGAATGTGTGTGCTGGCAGCCCTGGAAGCTATCATGACTCCCACATCTGGCATATGACGCAGTTGAACCAGAGATTTGCCAGTGGTGACATCCCATATGGCCACCTATTAGGGGATGCTGGTTATGCACTGGAGCAGTGGCTGATGACACCCATCAGAAATGCACACACACCCAAACAAAAAATTCATAATGAGGCACATGCACAAGTGAGAATCATAATAGAGAGTGTGTTTGGGATGCTCAAGTCATGGTTCCGGTACCTGGACATATCCAGTGGAGCCTTGCAGTACTCTCCAGCTACATGTACCCAAATGTTCATTGTATGTGCCATGCTACACAATATGATCCTGTGGTAACAGCTGCAGCAGGAACAGCATGGGGCAGGGCCACACAGCCCCCTACTACTGCCAAGGCCAGCACAGACTGACTCGGAGGTGGAACAACCAGAGCCTACCCCTGTAGGCAGAAGGAGACATGCCCAGTATGCCCCAGGCTTTGGCAATGAGGCAATGCATAGCACATACACTGACACAGTAGGAACCCAGGGAATGACACCTCTCTCTGACTTGCACATACAGTAAAAGGGATGCCAAACATGACACTACCTGTGCTTAACCATGTACAGGGAGTGTACTATGTGCATCCAACATAGTCAGCCCTCCAGCACCATCCTCAATATTGGCACAGCCACAGGGTAAGTCACTCTCCCTATCAATTGCTGAACGGAGTAGTATGTTCTGCTACTTGTATCTATGGTATGGATGTGAGCATGCAAGGGAATCGGATGGCTGAATGGGATTGCAGCAGATAGTAGACACCTATATGGGCAGCATGAAATCCATAACAAATACTTTTGTCAACATAGTAGGCAGTACTAGACACCATGACAAATCCCACTGCAGGAAATGTGGTGGACCAAATGTGTGCCCATAGGACACACACATGTATATCAGTGAGGCTCACATACCCAACAACAGTCTCAGCCATCAGGACAGCTGTAGATGACCACAAAGCAAGGCTGTGGAAGGCCTCCGATTGATGACAATGGAGAACAGCCCCCTCCAGACCTACACAGACAAACTACAACAGGTCAGGGAGTTGAATGTTTGTTCTGAAGGGTAAGAAGTCTGAAAATGAAATGTAGGTCAATAAAACCTAAAATATGTACTACGCCAATATGCCTCTAGTCTGCATGATAGGTCAAAAAACAGAATGAAATGGAAGCCAACAGAGTACCTGAAATACCAGTACAGTCATAGCAAATGTTTACACTTGTCAGGTGTGCCTCCCCCACAATCCTACATAGAAATGTAGTAACATGTACGTGTAGGTATAATAACAGTGGAGCACAGATTACCTGAGCTGGCCAAATTAGCAGGATAGATTGTTACACATGTACAATATACAGGGCTCTCTGTGTTAGGTTGTTGTGTGTTGTATATTGTGTGGAAGTGGTCAGCATGTAGGCATGGAGGGTTGTGTCCCGGTGGCCTATGGCCAGTACTGTTGATAACAGGGCCAAGTTCTGACAACTGCAATACAAACACAATGCATCCCAGCAAGACCTAATCCAGCAGTAATCCATACAAATTGTTCGGATGTAATATCTGTCACCATCTGAAAGATGTACATGGCATGAATGTGGCTCCAGACATACATACAGTACACAGGTGGAAGTCCCTAGACAGAGAGTGTATAAAATGTTACTGTCAAATGGACACACCTTTGTAATTGTATATACAGGTTAGCAGCACATTAGTTGTCTATGTAATATGAAATACTGATTTAGTCTGGCCAAACACTGGCAGACCACAAAAGGCACAGTTATGAAGTACTGAGAAACCAATGATGTCCCTGCACAAGCCAGCATAAAGGGAATGCCCCATGTATATCTGTGAGTCAGCTGCAAGAAGCTTCTATAACACACATGCACCCAGCTCACCCCACCATCAGCCGCAGGTTCATCACAGGTCATATCCCTGCTGTTGGGAATGAGTACAATATGACCCCCACTTCTGTATGAGAATACCCACAGAATGCAGCATGCTTAAGAGGTGTCCCATGCAGGTGTGTTCCTAGCTGTAAACAGCACCCTGCCGGTATCCACACCGATGGATTAATAAGGACAGAAACTATTGCCATTAACATTTTGCACACCTACCCTATCACCCAAGGGGAATCCAGTGGCTTGTAGTCTAGGACTGTAGGAGGGAAAGAATGCACTGGCCTGCTACAGATGACCTGCATCACTACCAAGTGCCCTACAGTCCTCTTTCAAAGGCCTGTGTTTCACCCATACTGCCAATGTATGTTATCTCATGGAGTCCCAAATAATGACATAACACACTCCACAGAACACAAATGCAAGGCCATGTTGACAAATCCCAGTAGCATGTCCACCATGTCCTGCTGCATGAACTGTGGACCAACCCCTAAATACTGCTGGGATGAAGTGATAACTATAGGGATTCTTATCAGATATTACTTGCATAATGTTAGGAAGAGGATAGATTAACAGAGGAGGAGGTAGAAGCATGGATGCCATGGAGTGTGTGAAGTCTAAAACTCTGATGTGTGCCCATACTATATACCACTCCACGAGGACACGAAGTTCCACCAAAAGGTTTATTATTACAGTAGGCACAACAACAACTCCAACACTGACCTAGGTTTCGTCCTGTAGACTTCTTCAGAGTGTTGGAGCTAACACAATATATACAGACTTTCATTAATCAATCAGTAATTAATTAATTGGTTACACTTGGCTGTTAAACTGAGTGTAAACAAAAGAAAAAAACAAAAAAATGTAAAAAATATATAAAAAATACAAGATATCAAACACTTTACATCAATATGCCTACACTAAAATTGACCCCTGTTTGTTAAAAAGCACAATTCATATAAAATATAAAATATAAAATATACAATATATTACATAAAGTGTTTACTTGATGTAACATAGTTAAAATCCTAATGTAATATGTGTACATGGTACTCTATTAAATAATGTACATGAATCATTTTGTAAATAGAAACCATCTTGACCATTATGTACAATTAAAAACACAACGTACTGGTCATGCTTAAATGGCACAACTATACAAGATTAACCCATAATATTTTGTAGCCTCAAATAAGGTTTGATAGATATAAATTCATTGAGGCCTGGATAAAAATGTGCATTTAATATTAGTTGCCATTTAAGCTCACAAACATCAAGATGATACCCAGTTAACCTACCTTGTTGATCTTGTACTAATTGTTCTATTATACAAAAAGAAAATTTATGAGCTTTATGTGCTATAATGTGTCTAGCTAAGGCGTTCGTGGGCTTTTGATGTTGAATAAAAGAATAATAGAATAAAAGAACATGTCCTTGATATACAACATCAAAAGCCCACGAACGCCTTAGCTAGACACATTATAGCACATAAAGCTCATAAATTTTCTTTTTGTATAATAGAACAATTAGTACAAGATCAACAAGGTAGGTTAACTGGGTATCATCTTGATGTTTGTGAGCTTAAATGGCAACTAATATTAAATGCACATTTTTATCCAGGCCTCAATGAATTTATATCTATCAAACCTTATTTGAGGCTACAAAATATTATGGGTTAATCTTGTATAGTTGTGCCATTTAAGCATGACCAGTACGTTGTGTTTTTAATTGTACATAATGGTCAAGATGGTTTCTATTTACAAAATGATTCATGTACATTATTTAATAGAGTACCATGTACACATATTACATTAGGATT
This sequence comes from Protopterus annectens, assembly GCF_019279795.1. NCBI lineage: Eukaryota > Metazoa > Chordata > Ceratodontiformes > Protopteridae > Protopterus > Protopterus annectens. The sequence continues at coordinate 546,467,747 of NC_056733.1, forward strand.
TTAACTATGTTACATCAAGTAAACACTTTATGTAATATATTGTATATTTTATATTTTATATTTTATATGAATTGTGCTTTTTAACAAACAGGGGTAAATTTTAGTGTAGGCATATTGATGTAAAGTGTTTGATATCTTGTATTTTTTATATATTTTTTACATTTTTTTGTTTTTTTCTTTTGTTTACACTCAGTTTAACAGCCAAGTGTAACCAATTAATTAATTACTGATTGATTAATGAAAGTCTGTATATATTGTGTTAGCTCCAACACTCTGAAGAAGTCTACAGGACGAAACCTAGGTCAGTGTTGGAGTTGTTGTTGTGCCTACTGTAATAATAAACCTTTTGGTGGAACTTCGTGTCCTCGTGGAGTGGTATCTAGTCAAGTCTTGGTTATCTGGTTTGTGTGCCCATACTATCCCTGCCTACAAACCCAGGACTGGGTGCCTACAAACCTGCTCGTAAACCACAATGTGAAGGAAAATGTCCAGATATATGAGCCCTGCCTCTGGTTAACCTGTGTGAATCTGTACAGCTGAGAGGTATGGCCACAGCAGGATATGGCTTTCTGTCACATTGATAGATGTACAAGCATGGGATCCTCAGCCACCACAGTACCAAGGTGCTGCACCATTTAAACAGACCCATCAGCAAGTGTCTGCAGCTCCCCCTCCAGAATGGCATGAGTGGGCAATAATATGTAGGCTGCAGACCACAATACTGGACACAGCTTCATTCATCTTGTATTCCCCAGGAAATTGCTGTGAGCAAATAAGTATGTCTGTCAGCAGTTGATGACATAATACATCACTGTGTAAAACAGTACATATGTCTGAATATCTCTGATAACACCAAATTGATGTAGCACAAGCAGCACAGACATAATTAGTTACAGTATCCCACTATCCTTTGCCCATTGTGACTCCATATTGTCAACCTATCTACAGATATCCTGCAGAGACAGGTTGCTAGCTGTAGATGTAGAACACAAATGCCTGCACTGGAGTACAACCTACGTGGAATGGATTGACACATTCAGTACAGAAGGTCATACTGTGTATGCTCCCACACTTAGAGAAACGAAGCCCATGTCTGACAACAAAATACAGAAGGGTCATACTGGGCATGCTCCCACACAGAAATGAAGCCTATGTCTGACAGCAACAGTGGACTATACATATCTGTCAGTCACAGGTTTCTGTACACACACCACATTGCACACCAGTCATGCTTTGCACACACATCGGATAGGAATGCACACATATATCGAAGGACAACACACTATAATATGTCAAAAATACACAGAGATGTGTGGAAGAGAGAGAGACAGACAGTGACAAAGAACTTCCTATCATGTGGCCTGTCCACCTAGCACACATTCAATTGGACAATATCACATGATGTGCCAATGTCTATCACTGTAGACATTTGTTTCTGATATCCCTCAGCACTATAGTGTCTGTGGTGCTTGTGATAACTGTGTAACATGACAGCACGTGTCATTATTCATCTAGCAGTCATATACACATTCCTGTCAAATGTAAAGTTGTGTGTGACTGAGTGTTGTATGTGTTTCCAGAGGAATGGTTTATGGCCCATTCACACAAACTGCACTCCCCACTGCTCTAGTTTAGCTAGCCTGTTGATGTCAGACACCTTGAAATACCCCTTTGGAGAAGGATCATCCCTACAACTCCTGTGGCTATACTATGATGTGCTAGTTACATAGGTGTTCTAATCCTAGAAATGGCAGCTGTGAAACTCTTTGTGTGTGTGTGTGTGTGTGTGTGTGTGTGTGTGTGTGTGTGTGTGTGTGTGTGTGTGTAGGGATCAAAGTTTTTGAGGCCATTCACAGTCACTACACCTCCCATTGCCCTACTTTACTAAGCCTGCCGATGTCACTCACCTTGAAATACCTCCTTGGACAAGATTCAGCCCTGTAAGCTCTGTGGCATGTTCAATAACTGTGTAATACTATAGTGTGATGTACTAGTTAGGTAGGAGTTCTAATCCCAGACATGACAACTGTGAATCTGTGTGTTTGTTTATGTGCATAGGGATCAATGAATTTGAGGCCATTCATAGACACTACACCTCCCACTGTCCTACTTTAGCAAGGCTGCTGATATCATTCACCTTGAAATATACCTTTGGGTACAAACTAGCCATATAAGATCCGTGGAATGTGTGATACCTGCGTAATGCTATAGTGTAACATAGTAGTTAGGTAGGAGTTCTAATCCCAGACATGGCAACTGTGAAACTCTGTGTGCATTTGTGTAGGGATCAATGCTTTTGAGGCCATTCACAGTCACTACACCTCCTATTGCCCTACTTTAGAAAGCCTGCTGATGTCAGTCACCTTGAAATACCTCTTTGGACAAAATTCAGCCCTGTAAACTCTGTGGCACATACAATAATTGCGTAATACTATAGTGTGATGTACTAGTTAGGTAGGAGTTTTAATCCCAGACATGGCAACTGTGAAACTCTGTGTGTAGAGGGTAATGCTTTTGAGGCCATTCACAGTCGCTACACCTCCCATTACTCTATTTTAGCAAGCCTGCTGATGTCAGTCACCTTGAAATGCCTCCTTGGACAACATTCAACCCTATAAGCTCCATGGCACTTGCAATAACTGAGTAATGCTATAGTGTGATGTACTAGGTAGGTAGGAGTTCTAATCCCAAACATAACAACTGTGAAATTGTGTGTGTGTGTGTGTGTGTGTGTGTGTGTGTGTGTGTGTGTGTGTGTGTGTGTGTGTGTGTGTGTGTGTGTGTGTGTGTGTGTGTGTGTACAGAGTAATGCTTTTGAGGCCATTCACAGTCACTGCACCTCCCATTGCCCTACTTTAGCAAGCCCGCTGATGTCATCTACCTTGAAATATACCTTTGGAGAAGGGCTAGCCCTATAAGCTCAGTGGAGCATGCCATAAATGCAGAACAATGTATTAGCAGTAACTACATAACTGTGGGTTTGAATCTCACTTGTGGCAAGTGCATGTACATATGTATGTGTGTATCTCAACGATTTAGTCCCCATTTACAACCACATCTCAGAGCCTGACTTTAGCAGTCCTGCAGATATCATCCACCTTAGAAGTATCTGTTGTGAAGTCTATACCATGTCAGGTCAGTGGTGCATGTGGTAAATGTGTATCATAATGGTCAGTAAAGATTGTTAGACAGAGGTTTGAACCTCACCCCTGGCTAATGTGAATGTGTGATTAGGGTAAAATTATTTTTGGGATCTGTCACCCACTACATCACCCAATGCCAGTATTTACAAGGGTTGGTGATGTTCCTCACCTTAGAAGTACCTTGGGACAACATCCATCCAATAAGGTCTGTGGCGCGTGTGATAAATGTGGTCCACTGTAGTAACAATACATAGCTAGATAGGTGTTTGAATCTCAGTACTGGCAAGTGTGTGTTTGTCATCAGTATCCTGTGTGGAGGCTGCTGTGATTGTGTAATGACAGGATGCATTGTGGGGTGGGTTTTGCTAAATTATTATATTGAGGACCTCCTATATGTCACAATGTCCACCTTACAAGGACAACAGATGTCAAACAGCAGAGAAGCTGGTGTAGACAATCCATAACCCTACATGTGACATTATGGATTGGTGAACAATATAGCCAACTCTTGTATTCCTCAGAGAACATTCTCCACCCATGTCTCATACACAAACACACTTGGGTAGACAACAACCACTATATTGGCAGTTCCATGCATATTGCCCACAGATAGTAACCATGGTGTGTTTGCAGTGGACTACATGCCTGTTGACCACAACACTGTCACTGACATCAGAATGTACTGTGATGTGTAACACCTCCTAACTGAATGTGTGTTATCCAACAAGTAAAAGGACATGGCACCCTGTTCCATCTCTACAAGAGGGAAACATTTTTTACAGTGGTCCTTTGCTATGTTCCCCACTGGATGCCTGCAACAACTGCAGAGTCTGCAAATGTAACCCACAAAGGGAATACCATGACTTATACACATACCCTGTATGGACAGATGCCGCTAACTCTACTGAATACCTGTATCATGCTGTCAATGTAGGTGCAGGCACGACCTTGATTCCATGGCCAGGTATCACCACATGAGGTCAGGAATGCAACATCAGATGATAACAATATGTCCACACAACATGCACCAGAGACCCCCAAGTACACTTCCACATGTCACAAAACATGCATGTAGGACATGTGCACAACCCAGAAGTTGTCCATGTTATGGATTATAGATGACATACATGGCAAGCATTGCACAGCACTGGCCACCCACAATAGTCACCCAGATGAGAGGATAATGAATACAATACCCACCTGTGTGGGCCAATCCAGGGACTACACTCCTGAGCCACACTGGAAATCATTATAATGTGGCCTGATGCCAAGGTATTCTCTTTGCCTAGCCTTGTACAGCCTTCTGGCACAGTCAGCTACTACACACCTGTGAAGCAATGAACCCATGCATGTCAGTACTGGCGAATGAGTGTGTGTGTGTGTGTGTGTGTGTGTGTGTGTGTGTGTGTGTGTGGAGATTAATTATTTTGAAGCCATTCACACTCACTAATTCTCCCATTGCCCTACTGTAGCATGTATGCTGATGTCAGTCACCTTGAAATAACCCTTTGGTCATATATCAGCCTGATAAGCTTTGTGGTGCATGTAATAACTGTGTAATACTGTAGTGTAGCAAACTAGTAAGGTAGGAGTTCTAATCCTGACCCTGTCAACTGTGATAATGTGTGTTATTCCCTGACAGAGTGTGGTTGTGTCTTCTGTGACACCTGATTTTGTGGACAATCACATATACTACACTCCTTTATCACTGTTGCTGATGTCACTCACCTTTAAAGGTACCTTTGGACAGCTCTCCAACATGTAAGATCTGTGGTGCGTGCCATAACTGCATAACAATATAATAGCAATACATAGTCAGGTAGGGGTCTGAAACTCAGTACTCATAAGTGTGTGTTTGTGTGTGTTATCAGTGTCCTGTGTGGGTGTTGGGGTGATTTTTTAATGACAGGGTCCATTGCAGTGTGAATTTCGCCACATCATTATATTGAGGAGCTGCATGTCCCATTGTCAACATTACAAAGCCAGCATTTTTCAAACATTGTTGAGATTGTTGTTGATAATCCTCAGCCATAAATGTGTACAGCCATGTGCAATTACCATGTGACAGTATAGATCAGTACACAATATAAGCAACCATCATAATGCTTAGATACCACTCCACCCATGGATCATACACAAACATGCTCGGCTCTTACTCTCCTACTCCCTTCCTTTCTTACTTTGTCTTTGTCTGTCTCTCTCACTCCCTCTCTGGTGGATGTGGAAATGTACACCTGCTTTGCTTAGGTAGCAGCTTGAGTTTTGTAAGTGATGCTCATGATCAGCTGATGGCCTGTGCGAACTGCAGTCCCCCACTAGCTAACTGCATGTGGAACAGCTGTGGTATCAGTCCTATAGCCAATTGCTTGGAAAAACACTCCTATAACTAAGCACGTCATGTGGGTGTTGGCCCTTTTCCTTCACTGTGAGCAGGACTTCATGTGGGTGTTTGACAAACAGCATCACAGAGGGTATTTGGATATACCTCTTACAACATACAATGGATATACCTCTTACAACAAACACTGTGGAGACAGGCCAACAAACAGGAGGGGGATGTTCCAGACATGATGACAGAATGTAAGTATTGCTCTTCTACATTTGAAGTAATGTTGGTTTAACAGGGTTTGTGTGGATATGGCTGTAATACATGATTTAATATCTTTCATGACAGTGTTATGTGGTTGAGGAAATTCTCACCTGTAGGTTTATCTGCAGACTGCTAGTGTTTGGAGTCTTACATATGTTGTGTTACTCACACATTTCTTATCTTTAGAAATGCAGTAGCATACTCTGAGGATTGCAGTCAGTACATGGTGACAGCCATGTGAGTTACTGACTTCATATCCCTCAGAAGGCATATGTCACAACAAACCCTGGTACACCAGTAAATGTATGAGTTTATCATAGCAACATGTCAATACTGGCTCTATGTTTGTGCCACCAGCCACAACTCTGTCAACCTTTGTACAATTGTCATGCAGTAAGAGGTGCATATGTACAGTACATCATTATTTACTGACATTATACCTGATAAGCCAGTGAGATATCAGAGTGCTAGACATGTTATGTATAGTAGGCCTTATATTTCAGGACAAAACCTGGAGATTCTGTTGTAGTGTGTGCAGTAGTGAGGTCTGTCTACTTATGGTGATTGTTGACAGAGTGTGTATTGTGAATATGTACCTTGGCCTGTGTACAGACTGTAGTAGATGTCATTGTTCTTGGTCCTGTTCTATCTGATGTTGCATGCTGCTCCAGTGTATGGTACCCTATCGGCATACATGTTTATAGGGCCAGACCGACACATGTCCCATACCACGGTCAGGCATTGGAATACACTGTGTATTGGCCCAGTATATGTAGGGTTAGCGTGTGAGTGGAATATAAGGACGGTGTTGATTGCACAGTCCATATGCTGTAACATTAAGTACGCGTACCATATGTGACTGTGGCTGTGTTCAGATTGGTTGTGGGTATGCGCTTTCACAGAGGTGTCTGTTACTCCATGCTGTTACATGCCTTTAGAGCCTGCTATATTTGCAGGTACATGTCTATTCCCCCATAAGAAATGTAGGCCAGTGTTGGGGCATTCTGCCTGTAGTTTGCACAGTGCTTTGTGACATGTCTAGCAGCTCAGTGTATTTACCCAGTGTGATGTTATGTCCACATATTTATCAGATGGGGTCTATATTAAAAGACTGAAGATGCATTCTTTTGAATGCATCTTGGTCAAACTTAAAAGGCAGAAAACAGAAAATATTGAAGTGGCTGTTAAGTGAATTCTTTCCCTCTGAAAGAATTTGCTTGGCCACTTTGGTACTTTGCCATTTTTGGCACTGTAGTGCTGTCTCGGAGTTGGTATATTTAAGTAGGGGGGGGTGTGGGGGGCAAAGCCCCCCACTTAATGTAATGTTTAAATTAATTTTTATTTATTTATTTTGTTTTGGAACAGCGATTCTGTTCTGACACTTCGACATTGTAAGCTTTTGCTTACATAGGGTCGATCAATCACCGTTCACTTTTTTAAGCGCTCGGTGGTTTAATATAGATCTGTCAGATGTACTGTTGCCAGGGCAGCCACGGTGGTGCAGCGGTGAGCGTTAACACCTCACAGCAAGAGGTTCTCTGGTTCGATCCTCGGCTGCGGTGCCTTCTGGGCGGAGTCTGCATGTCCTCCCTGTGGTTACATGGGTTTCCTCCAGGTGCTCCAGTTTCCTCCCACATCCCAAAGACATGCTGTAGTTGGATTGGACACACTAAATTGGCTCTAGGTGTGAGTGTGTGCATGTGTGTGCCTTCTGTGGAAGGTTGGGCACTGGGCTGGCAACTCGACACTGTAAAACTCCACTGCCAATCATGAGCGGACGGTGATCCGCTGTGGCGACCCCTAACCGGGAAAAGCCAAAAGAAGAAGAAGAAGATGTACTGTTGCTGGGCCACCATAACTGTTGTGTATTTCTGACAAAGTAGTGGGATGCTGTGCAGATGTATGTCACTAACTCGTGGGTAGTATGTGGGCTTGTGCCCTCTGCTCCTCCAGTTATTATGTGTCAGGACAGACAGGAGTGTGTAAATGCATAAACTGTGTGAGCTTATCTATTCAAGTATTTTCATGATATCCCCATTTACATGGCTGTAAACATCCACTTTGTCATACTTGGTCCACATGTCTTGTACTAAGGGGTCCTGTGTATACCTCTGGACTGACCAGAGTGTGCCAGACTGTCCACATTTATTAGTCATATTTCTGCTGTATTTCACAGGATCATTACTGTGATTTGTGTTGTACTGCACTATGATGATCTTATGATGTCTGTCAGTAACTGATGGCATACATGTCAGTATCAGATGTGACTTCCCACACATTTCTGTTAAGATAACCCCTGTTACAGTAGCAACATTCTACATTTATACCTGCAATACTTACATGACACCCCCTTGCACTAAGAGGTTATGACTATTGGTACTGAGGTATGACTCCACTACATGTTATGGACATATTTTATACATATATGTATATATATATATATATATATATATATATATATATATATATATATATATATATATATATATATATATATATATATACACATATACATACACACACACACACACACACACACATATATATATATATATATATATAGATATATAGATATATATATATATATATATATATATATATATATATATATATATATATATATATATATATATATATATATATATATATATATATATATATATATATATATATATATATATATATATATATATATATATACAGATAGATTTATATATGACCATATATAGAATGCACTATATAGATGTATATAACTATATATATATATATATATATATATATATATATATATATATATATATATATATATATATATTTATATTTATATGTACATGTATACATATATACATATGTATATATCTACATATGTATATATATATATATATATATATATATATATATATATATATATATATATATCCATATCCTTGTTATGTGTACACGAGTGTTGTATTTACATTCCCAGTCATATTTCACCATACTGATATGTGTTTATATAGATATAACAACATACTGATTCAACAATATGTCCACCAACAAGTACTACACAATTGTAGAAGTCAAAGCAGTTGTTCACTACTATTCAGTATTTGTCCTGACAGATATATAGGAAAAAACAACAAATATCTTCATAACTGTGATGGCTTAGTGGTTAACTGCTCTGACTATAGTGTACACGATCCTGGGTTCAAGACCTACAAGGGCTGTCTAGTTTGTTGCTAGGCAGAACAAGGACTGTTTGATACAGAGTGGTTAAGGCAGTTTTGAGCAGCTTTAAGAGGATTTGCATGGGTCTGCGCAATGGTAAGCCCTGCTAACATACGGGTAAATGAATAAGTGCTTAAACCATTTCAGCTTTACTTTCCAGTGTGCAAATTTGCTTAGCATTTATATTGCAGCAATGCTGAAACCTGCTCAGCATGGCTCAGCCCTGGTAACCAGTGCTCACATTCCAGCCTGATAAAAATAGCAGGGTAATGACATCTTTAATAAGTGTAGTTAATTCCATGTACATAACATGCGTCTATGTGCTGTCATTATAGTAGCAAGGGGTGTGAGTCTACTGTCTGGGACACCTGAGTATATATGGCTTGTACAATATTCTTTTCTGTTTGAATCTTTTTACACATGGGTAGTATCCCAGGTTATATGCAGTCACACTGGCATGTAGTGTATCATTACGTTACTATTGTTGACAGTGCTTTCTCAAGTAAGAGTAGATTGCAGATTGTAATACTGGAACCAAACACTCCATGCAAAGATGGACTCTTGAGTCCTCACTATCATGTTCTTCGTGTGTGAGGTGTGTGTCATTAAATATTTGCTACTGGATATTGATCTGATGTGTATATTAACTGTAGACTACTGTGTGTATAGGACATGTCATTGAGGGCTGCTGTCATGTAGTAATGGCATACCTATCAGTGTCAGATATCTGTCTGTCAACACATTTATCTTAACACATAACCAGTTGGCTAGCTGATGTCTGTCTGTCCTCTGTACAGATGTGCAGATGTCAGGTATCCATATTGGCTGCTTACAGGCAATCTATGTTTGACTGACGCTGACATGTCTGCCCAGCTGTGTTATGAATGCCACAGCTAGGAATCCCCACCCTGTATGCACCACATGCCATGGATACTTCAACTACACTATCGCAGTCAACAGAACATGCTTTGGTACAGGTCTCCAAGACAGACACTGAACATGTTATGTAATACATGTTGCATACATGTCAATTGGAGCACCTCACTGGCCCTCTGCAAGAGGCAACCAGATGATTGGATGTTGCATTTAACTCTCACCCTGAGGATCACTCCCATGGCATCAGTTGATAGATGGCCTTCTGGCAAATGGCAGGTGGTATGACACCACTGTACCCATATCCCCTACTCTTCTCATCTCTTCATGGACAATATCCTGGTACACAGCTAGGAACACCTGCACCTATGGACCCCAGTACTGACAAATGTGTCAGTGTGCATTACTAAGAATAACAGTGTCTGTGTGTTTGTAAACCTGTAGTTGATAATACCCTGAGGGCCTTCACACCCACTACACCCCCCATTGCCATAGTTAGATATGGCTGCGGCTGTAATGGACATTACATGTACCTTGTTACACTCTTCAACCTATGGGCTACCTGGAGCTTGCAGTACCAGCAAAACACTGTTGTACAAATGGGTAGATAGGCATGGGTTACCCTCTGAGTCCTGGCAAGTGTGCGCATGTGTGCAAGTGTGTATATTTGTAAGATACAGCATTCTGAGGCCACAGTCTCCTAATACAATACACCTTGCCATACAGTATAAGGGATAGGGTGTTGCTGACCATTTGAGAGTCATGACAAAGCATCACCCTACTATCCCTCTGGCATGTGAAATAGATGCATATCCCTGTAGTAGCAGTCTTGAGATAGACAAGAGGTTGTATTGCAGTCCTGGTCAATGTGTGATGGTGGGTATGTCAAAATATTATCATGGGTTTCAGTGAGTACAATATCCAATGTGGGATGTGAGTGCTGGAAATACTTTCTTTACACCATGGTACCCCCAGTACTTGTCCCAAGGTCCACTGTATGGGAACCACTGTCATCATCAACAATACATGTAACTGATTACACTATCCAGTCCAATTATGCATATGCTGTGTGCAACTTACCTGTAACAGAATGGACACACTAACAAGGCAGTTAGCACTGATAAACCCAGCTCTCTGATGTGTGTATGATTGTTATGTGTTTTTCAATGTGTATATGACAGTATGTCACACTATGAATTGTTCATAAACAACCAGTACATCCCCCATTACCATACTGTACAAGGCCTGGTGATGTTCTTCACTTAACATGTAACCTGGGACACACCTCATACTAAAAGCTGTGTGGTGTGTGCAATTAAGGCCACTCACATTAGTACCTAGGTAGGGGATTCTACTCTCAGTGTTGCCAAGTAAGAGTGTGTGTGTGTGTATGTGAAGGGATCTACTTCAGTTTGCAGAAAATACATGTCCCAGGAGGTCATCTGTCCGAGAACTGCCTGGCAAATGTTAACATTTCACAGGTATCATCTTGGGGAAACCCATTCCATCAAAACTAGTAGTAGATGTGTAAATGCCCTCTTCCCCACTGTATATCTGTACAGCGATACTGGGGTATACGTAGCTCAGTGTGGATCTTGTGGACAAAGCCAACATCAATCCGGTTATTGTTGAGTGTATTCCCCTACTTAATCAGCTGTAATACTATACAGTTTATGTTAACAGGTTAAGTAGTTGTGAATCACACTATCTGTGGTTCTACACCACCCCACACCCTCCAAAGGGTAGGGCTGTGCCACCCACACCAGCCCACCTATGTTTACCAAGTTGAGGATTGCACTATATTGGGGAAGGGGACATATACCCTGCCAGTACTATCGTCAATGACATTAAACTAGCATACTGATTATTTACCAATGTGATGTTGTGCCTGTTCTGTCTTGGTGGAATTACATAGGCTAAAATGGGTTCCCTGCAAAAATACATACATCCATGTGTACAGTATTCTCTGTGTATTTCATCAACACCAAAGCCAATGTATGTGTGTGTGTGTGTGTGTGTGTGTGTGTGTGTGTGTGTGTGTGTGTGTGTGTGTGTGTGTGTAAAACACAAACATGACATTTGTACCACCCAGTACACTTACCGTTGTCCACTGTAGAAAGGCTGCTGACATCGGCCACCATGCACTCACCTGTATACACACCTCAGACCTATCAGGTATGTGGCACATGCAGTAACTGTTATACAGACCTGTGACTTGTGTTCAGCTGTACCCAGGATATGGCGTAGTCAAGGTGTCACCACAGAGCCATACCTCTTGTGGGAAACAACAGCAGACCAACATCCTGCTGACACATAAACACCTATAATACAAATGGAATACATTATGGAGACCACAATCACTCATTGTTAATAACAGCTATAATGCATCATGGCTGGATAGCTATACATCCTGACATGTAAGCATTAAACTTTAGTGCTGAAAACATGCTACACAACATTACATTGGTACAGTCACCCTGTCCATCAGAACCATATTAGCCTGTCCCTGCATCGATGTTATGGATGACAGGGATGTGGCACAGGTATCATCATATGCACAGGGTGTGTTGTGGGTTTGCCAGAGACCTAGGCTGAGCCATTTGTTTGACATCATTTGTGTGTGTTAGGGGGGTTTCATTATTAATTGGGCTGTGCAGATGTGGTGTGTGTAGGTATGGGGTTGCCCTAGCTGTGTTGGTGATGTGTGTGTGTATATGCATGCACACAGTTCTGCCATGTGGCTGCCCTATACAGGGGTTTGTTGGACAGCTGCAAACCGTACTTGGCAGGGTGTGCAGTTCACCATCTCTGGCCACGGACATGAGAACTGTGTACTACCAGGTACAAGCCAAGATCTGGTACTCTCCCCGATGATCACAAAAGTAGAAAAAAACAACAAATCCAAGAGCCAGCAAGAAGAAAAACAATGCAAATGAGACAACCACTTTATTCGAGTTGAGTGCTTTCCTCTCCACTAAAGAGACTTTATCAGAACAATATGCACACAACACCTAGCCTTTATAAAACAAAGAACACACATTAATAATAGAAACCCATTCAACACTGATACAGTTAATTACCATAATCAAATTTCATGTGCAGACTTAACCTATTATTAATGCATGTTCTCTGTTTTTAATTGACTTTTATTAAAGTTTGATTGATTAATTGGGGAGGGTATATAAAAGGCTGGGTGTTGTGTGCATATTGTTCTGATGAAGTCTCTTTAGTGGGGGGGGGGAGCACTCAACTCGAATAAAGTGGTTGTCTCATTTGGATTTACTCTCCCCGATGATGACATATGTCCGCTGGATCTTGGTCCGACTTGGGACCTGCCAGGGCCACCTGCACATCGCCTGCTATGTTGTGGTGTGGACAGCACCCCCTCCCCCGCAGCGCTGGTGCTGGTACTGCCACTACGAGAGTGGCTCTGACTTGTTGCATGTCCACATTGACCTCCACCTGATGGTGTTTCAGGCCTACGTCCACGTAGCCATCTCACTACTCCCACCATATGCTCATGCACAGACATTCCACTGTTGAGGATTCCCACCATCTCACCCATTTGTCTATCCATGACCTCTGCAAAATAATGGTGAGCACCTGCAAAATCACAGATGTTGTTAATAACAGCAGAATGAGTAGCCCTCTGGAGCCTCAGACCCTGTCTGGTATAATGTTCCATATGTGCCTGTACCTCCATGATGGCCTGAAACATGCGTCTGGTGACACCAGCTGTGGCACTTCTGCCAGGGGCATGATGACCAGTATCCCTCCTATGAGCACCCCTGTACATCTGCCTGTGTGGTACCTCATCGGGCATCTAGCTATGGCTGCTATGTCCAGACACACTTACCATAGTCACCACACTGTCCTGTCCCATGCCACCACCCACCAACTGTCCCTCATTGATGGCCACTGGTGATGGGGTATGTATAGGCAATGTGACTGTATGTGGGGATGAGGTAGATAACAGTGGGATGTCAAATGATGGCACAGCTTCAGCCCCTGACAACCCTACCTGTGCCTCACCACACCTATCATCATTGTCAGAGTCTGTATGGACACTAACATCAGTTTCACCACAAACACATCCAAAGAACTACTCAACGGCTGCATATAAAAACAGGAGATTTATTGGTGAGTGCTTTTGTGGTGTTGAAACACCACTTCTTCAGACCTAATAAAAACTAAACTGCACTCTACTTAAATATCACTCAATCACTGACACGCCCAAACCTTTTCACATGTCATCATTCAACTATATACTTGTTAAACTTACACTACCTAAAAGCAGAGTTATACTCACTAAGCATATACATACTGACACAAAAATAAACACAAAATAAAAATAAAAATAAAAACACATCATAATAAATACATATCCAATGTGCAACATCTTTAAGAACATACAAAAAATGTAAAAAAGACATTGTACTAACTTCAAAAATGTGCACTGCAGAAAAAGACAAATGTATCAAGGCAAAACTCCCTGTATAAGCAATGCTGACAAACCTGCTAAAAAATGCAACATTGTATTCATAACAGAATGTTATTTTCCTTAACAATATATAGTCATATACAAGAGTTCAAAACAGCATGTTAACCTATGTAGCGGTCTGAACTTCAATATGGGTTTGAGGGGTACCTTTTCATTCAGCCCCCTCCCCTTGTCTGCTCAAAGCCTCAATATCCACCTGCTCTCTGTTGTCTCAGTCAAATTCACTATATCACCACCTCGTTCATTACCATACACCATTTCTATTACCTGAAACCTAAAACTGTGACTGGCATCAGTCTTGTCAACATGCCTTGCCAATGCATTAGTGTTGTCTTTGTTTCTAATTTTCAATAAATGCTGTCTGATTCTATATCTCAGCTTTCTATTGGTCTTACTCACATAGTAAGTGGAGCATCTGTTGCATACAGCCAAATAAACAATGTTAATACTATTGCCTTTACCTTGAAAGAAAAGTCTCTCCTAAAGTCAGGGTGTGAAAACACATTGCTTGTGTCGATATATTGACACTGATTACAGTTCAAACATGGGACCATCCCCAACTTATCATGACTCTTGAACTCTCATGTATACTTAGAATAACACATCTGTTTCAAAGGTTTCTTATTTTTGTATAGAAACGATGGTCTATCACCGACTATGGGTCCTATCTGAGGATCTTGTGTGAGTATTGGCCAATATTTCCGAATGACATCAGTGACTACTCTGACATCACTGGAATATTCAACTGGCACTCTCACATGCCTCTTCTTGAATTTTCCACCTTTCACATGCTCAACATTGTTGATTACCTCCCTCTCAGAGAAATAAGGTTTCCCTCTATCACTCCTAAGCTCCCCGATGTTAGAAACTACATCAGAAACTTCTGCTTTGTTATATCCCGTATTAACAGACCTCTCTTCTAATACCTCCATCTCAGTATTAAATCTCCCTTCCTCTGTAGTCAGCCTTGCGGTTCTTAATGCCTGTCCCTTAATTACATTGCTGAAAACATGGTGGGGATGCATGCTAGTCCTATGCAATAGATGATTCCTATGACATTCTTTCCTATGTATCTTGGTAGAAAGTATCCCTTTATCATCCCAATATACACATACATCAAGGAAGTTCATGTCTTCATATGAAAAACTGACCTCAAATTCAAGGAAGCTTGTGGTACTGTTGATATATTCACAAATATTGTTCAATCCTGTTAAGTCACCATTCCATAAAATGAAGAGGTCATCTACAAAGCGTTTGTAAAAGAAAATCTGACTCCACATACTATTCAACAATACAAACTGGTTCTCCCAACTAGCCATTACTAAGTTGTGGTAGCTATTGACACAAGACGTGCCCATAGCTACGCCCTCTTTTTGCAAGTAGAGCTTATGTTGGAACTTCAATGCATTATTATCCAAAATAATTGACATCAGCTGGGTAAGTAGGTCAATTTGTCTCCCATCATAGCTCCGATCAACAAGTAAATAATCTCTCAACATTTCAACACCCTGTCCATTAGGGATACATGTGAACAAAGACTTTATGTCTAAAGTGACAAAAATCACTGTACCCTGCAATAACAGAACAGTCTTGTTGAATCTAAATAGATCTTCCAAAAACTGTTTGGAATCTCTGAGTATGTTCAGATTTTTATTGACCACTGGTCTCAACTTCTTCTCCACATAAATAGAGCTGGGCTCAGTAATCCAATTTCTCCCAGAGACAATGGGCAACGGAGGGTGAGCTGCATTTTTGTGAACTTTAGGTAAACCATTTATCACCGGTACCATAGGTTTCTCTACTTTAAAATAATCATATAGATCTAAATCAATAATATGTTCTAACATCATATCATAAAAAAAAATGTTCTACCTTGGTGATCAATTTCCTTACTTCAGTGAAACTAATCTCACTGTACACATTGTGATCTGATAACATTTGATACATGGTCTTGTTATAGTAATCAATATCCATGACTACTATTGGGCCCCCCTTATCTGCCGGTTTGATAACAATCTCAGCATCCTGTTGTAATTTAGTTAGAGCTTTCTCATCTGTCTTGCTCATGTTAAAAAATCCTCCCTTTCTCTGTCCATTAAGCCTGTCAAATAACTCTGCTTCACATAACAGTGAGAAGGCCTCAACTGCTGTATTAGTGGGTGGTATAAAGGTGCTCGGTTTCCTAAACTCATGTACAACCTCCCCTTCATCTTTAAACATAATCTTTAACAACACATTCCTGTTAAACATTTTAAGATTAAACAAAGTTTCTCTTACCTCTGTCCTCCTGGACAGTATAAATGATAGTCCTTTGTTTAACAGTACACATTGAGCATGAGTCAAAGTTTTCTGTGAAATGTTCCAAACAAGATTGTCTTCCAATACTCCCATAGGACTGCATGTAGTCCGTTTCGGTTGACACCCATTCGCATCCATTCCTTGTGGATTATCAACTGAAATTCCCAAACTGGGACTCTGTAATTCTGTGAACGAACCGCTGCTTGTTGTAGTCAGTAGTGGGATATCTAAATGCAACTTTAAGTTCTCCTTCTGCCATTCTGCCACATGTGGCCTGGGTACTCCTGTGATGGTTTCTGTCTCATCCGGCTTTTGCTTCCATCTCTGGGAGCCGGGTCTTTTTCCAACTGGATGGGCAGTATAAGAAAAACCTGCTTCTCCTTGGGCGATCTTATCTCTTGCAATACTGCTTCCTGTGTAGATGGTAGTTGCTCATTTCTCTCCATTCAGCCATCTCTATCTAGGGATGCCTTCTTATTTGAATTACCTGCTTCTCTGATGTTCAAAACACTCACTGGCGCAACATTAGCTTTCCATTTGGCCCCTAACCTCTCCTCAGCAGGAACAACTTCACTGATGTTCACGTTGTCTCCGGGTACGTCACTGATTCCAGTCAATGGTTGTATGTTTAAGGTGGATTGCTGTTCAGCACGCTCATTCATGTGATTCCTCGGCCACACAAATACATGGCCTGCCTTAAAATTGGCAATGTCTCTCTGTAGTTTGCCTGATTTTTGTCTCATAAGTCTCTCTTCGAATAACCGGACAGAATCCATTGTATGTTGAATTTTCTCCTCTACCAACATACAAGGATAAGTGCAAAACAACTTATCCCTCTGGCAGACAATTTGTTGTAAAATCATATCTTCTTCTTTATCACTGAACTCTAGAAGCACGCGCATATAATTAAAACTTACTTCCAAATTCAACTGCGGCCATCTAGATAAGAGTTCTAAATTGTGCTACCATAGGCGGACATATGGTGAGCAAAATTTAGAACTTTTATCTAGATGGCAGCAGTTGAATTTGGAAGTAAGTTTTAATTATAAGCGCTTGCTTCTAGAGTTCAGTGATAAAGAAGAAGATATGATTTTACAACAAATTGTCTGCCAGAGGGATAAGTTGTTTTGCACTTATGAGATAATTCCACAGTAAAAGACCACCGACCAACGAAGTATACTGAAAACTGTCTTTATCAGACGTGACAAAGATGAAAAAATGAACAGCAATCCAAATAAAATCGAGCGCTTTCACCTGGTTAATACCAGGCTTTATCAAGATGCATGTTAAGAAAACCCAATGCTTTATATAGTCATTTGCTGATCACCTGACCTTCCTTGAAAATGCACACCTGTAGTTTTGAAGATTTTTTTTTCCATTAAGCAGTGTTTTGTTTCACTGCTTAATGAAACAAAATCTTCAAAACTACAGGTGTGCATTTTCAAGGAAGGTCAGGTGATCAGCAAATGACTATATAAAGCATTGGGTTTTCTTAACATGCATCTTGATAAAGCCTGGTATTAACCAGGCGAAAGCACTCGATTTTATTTGGATTGCTGTTCGTTTTTTCATCTTTGTCACATCTATTAAAGACAGTTTTCAGTATACTTCATTGGTCGGTGGTCTTTTACTGTGGAATTATCTCATTTCTTGGTTTTGTGACTAACTGCGACTTTGCGTTTTGTTTTGCACTTATCCTTGTATGTTGGTAGAGGAGAAAATTCAACATACAATGGATTCTGTCCGGTTATTTGAAGAGAGACTTATGAGACAAAAAGCAGGCAAACTACAGAGAGACACTGCCAATTTTAAGACAGGCCATGTATTTGTGTGGCCGAGGAATCACATGAATGAGCGTGCTGAACAGCAATCCACCTTAAACATACAACCATTGACTGGAATCAGTGATGTACCCGGAGACAACGTGAACATCAATGAAGTTGTTCCTGCTGAGGAGAGGTTAGGGGCCAAATGGAAAGCTAATGCTGCACCAATGAGTGTTTTGGACATCGGTGAAGCGTGTAATTCAAATAAGACGACATCCCTAGATAGAGATGGCTGAGTGGAGAGAAATGAGCAACTACCATCTACACAGGAAGCAGTATTGCAAGAGACAAGATCGCCCAAGGAGAAGCAGGTTTTCCTTACGCTGCCCATCCAGTTGGACAAAGACCCGACTCCCAGAGATGGAAGCAAAAGCCGGATGAGATGGAAACCATCACAGGAGTACCCAGGCCACATGTGGCAGAATGGCAGAAGGAGAACTTAAAGTTGCATTTAGATATCCCACTACTGACTACAACAAGCAGCGTTTCGTTCACAGAATTACAGGGTCCCAGTTTGGGAATTTCAGTTGATAGTCCACAAGGAATGGATGTGAATGGGTGTCAACCGAAATGGACTACATGCAGTCCTATGGGAGTATTGGAAGACAATCTTGTTTGGAACATTTCACAGAAAACTTTGACTCATGCTCAATGTGTACTATTAAACAAAGGACTATCGTTTATACTGTCCAGGAGGACAGAGGTAACAGAAACTTTGTTTAATCTTAAAATGTTTAACAGGAATGTGTTGTTAAAGATTATGTTTAAAGATGAAGGGGAGGTTGTACATGAGTTTAGGAAACCGAGCACCTTTATACCACCCACTAATACAACGGTTGAGGCCTCCTCACTGTTATCTGAAGCAGAGTTATTTGACAGGATTAATGGACAGAGAAAGGGAGGATTTTTTAACATGAGCAAGACAGATGAGGAAGCTCTAACTAAATTACAACAGGATGCTGAGATTGTTATCAAACCGGCAGATAAGGGGGCCCAATAGTAGTCATGGATATTGATTACTATAAAAAGACCATGTATCAAATGTTATCATATCATAATGTGTACAGTGAGATTAGTTTCAGTGAAGTAAGGAAATTGATCACCAAGGTAGAACATCTTTTTTATGATATGATGTTAGAACATATTATTGATTTAGATCTATAGGATTATTTTAAAGTAGAGAAACCTATGGTACCGGTGATAAATGGTTTACCTAAGGTTCACAAAAATGCAGCTCACCCCCGTTGAAGCCCATTGTCTCTGGGAGAAATTGGATTACTGAGCCAGCTCTATTTATGTGGAGAAGAAGTTGAGACCAGTGGTCAATAAAAATCTGAACATACTCAGAGATTCCAAACAGTTTTTGGAAGATCTATTTAGATTCAACAAGACTGTTCTATTATTGCAGGGTACAGAGATTTTTGTCACTTTAGACGTAAAGTCTTTGTTCACATGTATCCGTAATGGACAGGGTGTTGAAATGCTGAGAGATTATTTACTTGTTGATCGGACCTATGATGGGAGACAAATTGACCTACTTACCAACTGATGTCGATTATTTTGGATAATAATGCATTGAAGTTCCAGCATAAGCTAGACTTGCAAAAAGAGGGCATAGCTATGGGCACGTCCTGTGCCAATAGCTACGCCAACTTAGTAATGGCTAGTTGGGAGAACCAGTTTGTATTGTTGAATAGTATGTGGAGTCAGATTATCTTTTACAAACGCTTTGTAGATGACCTCTTCATTTTATGGAATGGTGACTTAACAGGATTGAACAATTTTTGTGAATATATCAACAGTACAACAAGCTTCCTTGAATTTGAGGTCAGTTTTTCATATGAAGAAATGAACTTTCTTGATGTATGTGTATTTGGGGATGATAAAGGGACACTTTCTACCAAGATACATAGGAAAGAATGTCATAGGAATCATCTGTTGCACAGGACTAGCATGCATCCCCACCATGTTTTCAGCAATGTGGTTAAGGGACAGGCATTAAGAACCTCAAGGTTGACTACAGAGGAAGGGAGATTTAATACTGAGATGGAGGTATTAGAAGAGAGGTTTGTTAATAGGGGATATAACAAAGCAGAGGTTTCTGATGTAGTTTCTAACATCGGGGAGCTTAGGAGTGATAGAGGGAAACCTTATTTCTCTGAGAGGGAGGTAATCAACAATGTTGAGCATGTGAAAGGTGGAAATATCAAGAAGAGGCATGTGAGAGTGCCAGTTGAATATTCCAGTGATGTCAGAGTAGTCACTGATGTCATTCGGAAATATTGGCCAATACTCACACAGGATCCTCAGATAGGACCCATAGTTGGTGATAGACCATCGTATCTATACAAAAATAAGAAATCTTTGAAACAGATGTTGTGTTATTCTAAGGATAAACGAGAGTTCAAGAGTCATGACAAGTTGGGGACGGTCCCATGCTTGTACTGTAATCATTGTCAATATATCGACACAAGCAATGTGTTTTCACACCCTGACCTTAGGAGAGACTTTTCTTTCAAGGTAAAGGCAAACTGCAATAGTATTAACATTGTTTATTTGGCCGTATGCAACAGATGCTCCACTTACTATGTGGGTAAGACCAATAGAAAGCTGAGATATAGAATCAGAGAGCATTTATTGAAAATTAGAAACAAAGACAACACTAATGCATTGGAATGGCATGTTGACAAGACTGATGCCAGTCACAGTTTTAGGTTTCAGGTAATAGAAATGGTGTATGGTAATGAACGAGGTGGTGATATAGTGAATTTGACTGAGACAACAGAGAGCAGGTGGATATTGAGGCTTCGAGCAGACATGGGGAGGGGGCTGAATGAAAAGGTACCCCTCAAACCCATATTGAAGTCCAGACCGCTACATTGGTAAACATGCTGTTTTAAACTCTTGTATATGACTATATATTGTTAAGGAAAATAACATTCTGCTATGAATATAATGTTGTATTTTTTAGCAGGTTTGTCAGCATTGCTTATACAGGGAGTTCTGCCTTGATACATTTGTCTTTTTCTGCAGTGCACATTAATGAAGTTAGCACAATGTATTTTTTACATTTTTTGTATGTTCTTAAAGATGTTGCACATCGGATATGTATTCATTATGATGTGTTTTGTGTTTATTTTTGTGTCAGTATGTATATGCGTACTGAGTATAACTCTGCTTTTAGGTAGTGTGAGTTTAACTAGTATATAGTTGAATGATGACATGTGAAAAGGTTTGGGTGTGTCAATGATTGAATGGTATTTAAGTAGAGTATAGTTTAGTTTTTATTAGGTCTAAAGAAGTGGTGTTTCAACACCACAAAAGCGCTCACCAATAAACCTACTGTTTTTATATGCAGCCGTTGAGTGGCTCTTTGGATGTGTTTGTGGCGAATATTTTTGGAAATAGTGTCCAGAGACTACGTACTACTGACCATTACCTTGTATGTGTTTGACTAACATCAGTTTGATTACAGGAGGGACTCTGACTCACCTCGCCACCTGTGAGGGGAAAACAAGAAACGCACTTTAAGACCTGTACATCATTGCTTAACTGTACACACACACACACACACACACTCACACACACACACACACACACACACACACACACACACACACACACACACACACACACACACACACACACACACACACACACACACACACACTTACAGGTTAGGTTGCACAAAGATATTACACACAGACCTCTCATTACCTATCTGTCAACATGCATGATATATGGCACTCAGCAGCATGCACTGCAGCTATAGTCAATCCCTGTTACCAACATTATACATCTCTGTGATGCATGAGTTGTGTTAGTAGGTGATGCCCCTTCCCCGGGAATACACTGCACCCATGTACACAGTATTGCTGTGCACCAGTTCAGCACCCTGGCATGTACTGTGCACCATTCCTCACAGGTGTCCACGCCATTGCTGAATGTGTATATGTGTGTCAGTTATGTTTGCATTGCTGCTCACAGCCCCTATGTGTTTGTCCAAAACATACCTGGGATGATATGTGGACAGATGTCAATAGTGAATGCCTGATGTCTGATTTGCAGATCTCATCATCAGCGGTGCATGTATGACCAATAAAATGCAATTACATTGACAACCTTCAAACCTTACTGTGGCTATGAGGAGTGTACACACACTTATTGACATGGCACCTTCTTCCGTGATATGCCATGGGGCCACAATACTGCATATGCTAACATTACACGAACCTGATATGTGACATATGACCTGTGCAATCAAATGCAGTATCAAACAAATGTGTTAGTTGTGCAGATGCTGATTGAGCTGCATACAATATGTGGGTGCATAAGTGTGCACACCTTTAACATGATGGTTTGTTGCACCAACTGTTAAGTGTACTACAGCAATCACTATTCCTGGAAGGGGTATACTAGCATGGCCCATCTGCACTTGCAGGTATTTGGTCACTTTGCCCTGCAAATGTCCCCCAACTCTGCAAGAATGCAAGGTCAACTCATGTGCACAGCCCTTGGAGGTCACACAGTGCCTTCACTATTGCTGTGGAGTCAGGGTTATGTCTGCCACAATTCATGACCTTGACTGTGTGCAGATACAGTCATTCTTAGTGAGATTTGGATGTCTGCTTCAGTTCACTGTTGTGTTTCAGGATGACACCCCTCCCCATCCTCAGCCTTTTTGCAGATGCTTGACAACTATGGGCTACACATGAGTGTCAATTTGCAGTGTCCCAAAATTCAGAACACCATGTGTACCGGCCTAGTCCCTGCTAATGAATGGCAAACATACAGGTGTACACTGACACCAGAAAAGTACAGATGGGGATGGTGGGCCTGAGGTGGAGTGAGGTGTTGCTTGTGCAGCACATGTATCTTAACTGATACTGTTTGTAGGTTTCGAACTTGGTCTTGGTACACCATTACACATTGCAACACATGCTTTTGGGGGACTTTTGATGTTATGCATATGCTACCTGTAGAGAGCCCTGGCTGATGTTTCCTGTGGAACAACTGTCCCATCTGATTACCCTAACCCATAGGCCACAATTATGCAGAGTCCAGGTGATTGTTGACACAGGGGACTGCACAGCCAGTACTTGCTAGACATTCCTGCAACTCCCTCAGTGTTGCGGCATGTTTCCAGGCAGCCTCCATGACCAGTTTGCAACATGTGTCGTCAGCTGTCTTGGATAGCCATCTGTTTATTTTCTACATTAATGTTGTCCCATACATTCTCATCACATACATGACTGTCTGCACTGTTTGCCATGGTATATGCAATGGTGAGGTAAGGCTACATGTCCCACTCCTGCGTGCTAACTGTTGGGTATGGGATCCATTCCATGGCTTGAAAGATGTGTGCAAGCCATGGATGCCTCTGTTGCAGGTGAGTGTGCAAATGTGATGGACATACGTCTTGGACAGCAGACCATTTCTTGGTGTGACATTGAGGACTTGTACTTGCTAGAAGGTGCATACTCATGAAGAGTGAATGCTGTCAGTACCTCAAAAGCTGCTTCCACAATATATTTGGAATGTGTGCACACATATGCTTCCAGTGTTTGTTAATGTATGTATTCCCCATATTTGCTGTCCTAACATAGGATTCCATATTACACATTCATTGCTCATGTTAGGACCACATTACAGGTTGTAGGGGTTGTGGAATGTGGTATTGTGATATGCCATTGTGTAGATTTGTAACAGTTACCATTGTAATAGTGGTATATGCACTGTTGTAGCACTGTATAAGGGTGATGCTTCAGACATGTTCCTACTGTTGGCCATTTGTCCCACCATTATGTTCATCTCTGTGCACACATCTTGCAATAACAGGTTGTTAGTTATATTGCAGGACTCTTACATACCCTTCAGATATGCCACCATAGTGACCCCTGTGATGCAGTGCAGTTAACAGCAACAATAAGTGAACATGTACAGCATGCAATATGGGTAGGTGTGTTAAATGCATGCATGGCAAATACCATGGCCATAACATGTCTGGTGTATTGGCACATTTGAACAAACTTCACCATACTCACCAGCTACAGGCTGCTGCCCCAGAGGTATACCAGAGGGACCAATATAGTTGTGTGAGTGATGTGACGTCAGTAGCCACACCTATGGCATTGGTACAGGGTGAGAGCAGCATTTCAGTACATCAACCATACAAACCCACAATACTACAGATTATGCACATCTGTTCATCACTGCAATGCAGCAACAGACTATATATATTTTATCTCACATATGCATGATTAAACTCTACAGATGCAGATGGATAAGCAACAGTGGTCTACTGATGTGAAATGTGGTCTTACCTGCATGCTTCTCATCCATTGTGTGGGTAGCACCCACCTCCACAATACTATCTGCTGGGTCTTGTCTTTGCTGGTGGTCAGGTGCCCTGAGGCTGGCGAGGAGCTCCTCAGCATGTGTCAGGGCAGGCTGGATGCACTGACCCCCCCTGTGGCTAGCTGGTCCCTCCTAACTGCAGCAGCATGCTGACGGGGGGTGGCGGATGAGGTCACTGCACTGTTGTTGGACTTGTTCATAAATGCGGTTATGCAGGTCAACATTGTTTACTCTGTGGATGAGCTCATTCCACAGGGTGGTCCTCTCCTGCAGATCATGGGCTGTACAGCCAAAGAGGGTATGGCGGTGCTGCACCAGGTAGTTGACTGTGACATATTTTTCCTGGGGATAATAAACTGGCAAACACTCTCTAGACATGGTGCTTGAAAGACATAAAAAGGAAAAAATGTCTGAGGACCTCATACTACTAGGATATAATAGTTGTTAATTGACATTTCTGTCTCCCCCCACCATATCTGCAACAGTAATCTGAACACACAGCTCAACGGGCATGTTTACAGCAAACCTACTGTTGGGACATATATCGTATTGTACGATAAATTGTGCAATGTGTTTCTAGTCATGTTCCATGTTGAAACACTATCATTGTTGGTCTGTTGCTAACAATGTCACCAGCATGCATTGTAACAGCCACTATGGGTCCATATATGCATGTGTTACGTTTGCTATGTGACTGCTCCAAGTCTGGTGTTTTGTGTTAATAGGGATATCAGTGCATGCTGTTAGACATAATCCTGGATTGTGTGGACTATTACTACCCAAACATGTTCTATAACTGTGACACAATAGCATGTTTGGGAAGCCTGTTCCCAGTGAAACACCTCTCCCACCTCATCTGGCCATGTTACCAGGCCACAGCATATCTGGGAACCATCCCAGGACCTCGTCATCTGCTGGCCCTGCACTACCTTCAGGTGGAACCACCTCAGGGGATGGTGTTTATTCCCTCTAGGAGCACACGCAGACAAGATTCTGTCACCTGAAGTCAGGTCCAGGGTCTGGTGCAAAGGGAACTCCATAGAGACTTGGGGGATCTGCCACACCCCCTTGAGGCCCTCAGTACACAATTACAGGGTCCACATGCTCCTCCTGCTCAGCCCCCAGCTCAGGCACCTTCAGGGCCATGAAGGTACAATTGTGACTGTCCATGGGTGGGGACCTTGGGCCCACTGTTTTCATTTTGGGGCTCATGGGCTTCCATTTTCCAAACACCACTCATCATTATCAATTTCAACAATTGGCTAAGCTTCTGGTGTCATTCAAAGGAGATCCAGTGTCTGTCAGACTGGGATGACATGCTCGACAAGTCACACTGCTTTGCTAGAGATGGCTTGCACCTGTCACCCTTAGGCTTTTGAATACTGGCCAAGGCTCTTGCCACCCCCATAGTGCCTTTTTTAGGCAAGGCTCAAAAGACAAACCCACTGCCGTAAATAGCACAAGTAACAAAAAAACTGAGGGTAATGCTACTCAATGCCAGAAGTCTAAACCTCAAAATGCACGCACTCGAGGCACTCCTCAGTATGGAGAAAATCGATATATGTGCAGTAACAGAAACCTGGTTTAAGGCTCCAGAGAGCACCCCAACACTACCAGTCTACAACTCATACCATAC
>NC_056733.1:546499177-546712767 GCF_019279795.1 Protopterus annectens
ACCCCCCCTACTTAGATATACCAACTCCGAGATCACACTGCAGAAAGGACATGGGAAACCTCCCGTTCTGTGCTTCTGCATACAGAGCGAAACAGGAGATTTTCCTTTTCTTCACTGTAGTGCGATCTCGGAGTTGGTATATATAAGTAGTGGGGGGGGGGTGTGAGGGAATGCTGTTTTTATGTTATGTTTTTTGTTTTTTTCTTTCACTTTAGAGTTTTGAGTTTTCGAAAACTCGATCATATGGTCTCGACGATATGGGTTTCGAGTTTTCGGAAATTCGATAATCTAAAGTGAATCTGTAGACATACATGCATATATACATACACAAACACACACACACACACACAAATATATATACATATATATATATATATATATATATATATATATATATATATATATGTATATGGAGTGCATTCAAACATCAGGTCCACACTCTGTAACTCTCCTTCCTCCACAGTTGCACTGTTCTGCCTTGCTGCAAAACAGATGGGTGTCACATATGGATACAGCCTAACATTAGGGGGGTATATATAGGGACAGATTGCAGGTAAGCTTATTACAAACCTATGACATTTGTGCATGATACATTTCATGTTAACATGACTGTCCTGCAGGTGGTGAGGTCTGAAACTCATGTGTCTGTCATAACTTCACAACAGACAACAGACAGGTGCAGTGTACTACACATAGGGGGGTAAACACCTTGACAGGGAGGATGGTCAGGAATCCGAGGCTCATGAGACCCCCAGATGGTAGTAGTCCCACTGATGTCCCCACCCGATGGCAGTCACCACTACTTCTTCACAGCCCCGAAGGTGGCTTTGCTGGGGGTTGGGCTGGGTGGGGGCCTTCTGCCCCTCTAGCTGCAACAGCCTGCCCTCCACCTGGCACAGCTGGTCATCCAGCTCCATCTGGAGGACACTGCGCACCATGGCACAGACCTTGTCCCAGGTGACAACATCCTCACTGTGCCCACTTGCAGGGGGAGGGTGAGCCCCATTCCCTGCAGCGGTTCCAACCAAGGGTGATGCAGGTCGAGCAGATGAGGAAGGTCTGAGTTGGGTCCCAGATGTGCTGGGAGCCGGTGCCTTGGCCAGTCGGGGTGGAAGAGGTGGATCTGCTGGGGTCTGCCTTCCCATATGTGCTATGGTGTGGAAATTAACAATGAATGTTGATTTTTCATGCACAACACATTACAACATTAGTCAAAATAGCATGCATGGATATTCCCATTTACCTAAAACAGTGCAATTATAACAATGCCATAGCAAACAGAATCCATGCATATATGGAATGGCATTCAGGGTTGCAACAGCATGCCAGTTAGTGGAATATCAGGCAAGCAATAAAATGATTATTCAACAGGGAATATTAGTATGCATATAGTTTAAACAATGATAAACCAAATGGAACAACAGTCCCAACAGTAGAGGTTTATTTAGGAACATACCCATGTTGGTTTCATTGTGATGGTTGGATCAGTTGAGTGGTGGGGGAAGGGAACAGATTCAGTTGACAACTGCTATCAAGTATATTTTTCAGTACATTACTATTCACTACTCTACATTCTGACCACACTTACACCCTACCTGGGCCATGGGGCTGCTACATCACACCAACAGCTGTAGATATCAACAGAGCAATTGTACCCTTATTTTAGTTATACACATCATATCTGTTTCTATACCAATTTCTTTACCTGTGGGCCTGTGAAGATGAACTGTGTGCACATTACATTGCTGTTTCTACACATATTTCAGATTCACATGTTAGTTGCAGTCCCTGGATTGTGTGTTGTGCCTTTCACATACATCTACTGTGACATTCTCTGTGTGCAGGTTTCTTGGCAACTGGGGAAACTATCTGTGACACCGTGACACTTGAGGGGCTTGTCTGGGCCAGACTGTAGAGTGTGGATGTCTAGCTTGCATCTATTTGTAGGACTGGGGCTGATCAACACAGCAATTATACACCTTTCATAGTTATACACATCATACTAGTATTTCTATTCAGATTGTTTTACTTGTGTGCCCTGTATGGAACATGTATGTGTTGCAGTACATTATTTGTTCTATTCATATTGCAGTTTACAAATGTAGACCCAGACTGAGATGTTAGTGGCAGTCCCTGGATTCGAGCCATGGTGTGTGTGCAAAATTGAACTACAGGCCTAGTCCTTATCAGACTGAACTACTGGGGAGGTGTTGTGCATTGTTTGTGACATTTCTATCTAGTACATATTTTTGTGCACAGTATTTTTATTATGGCATGTTGCATTATTTGTTTCCCATTTTCAGTACAAATTATGCATGCACAATAGGCATTGGTGTCACAGTTTGTAAAGCATGTGCACATTAACTGGATTGCACATTTGCCTGTTTTACAACTACAGACTGCAATTTAGATTCCTGAGTACACAGTAGGTTTTAAGTCTGCAGCTGTTATCCTTATACATTTTTCAGTACATTCACAGCTACATGTAGCTGAAATTGAAAGGTTAACACAGGACAATGCTGGCAGACAAACAGTAAAACACATTCTGATGGAAATATGTACTGTTGCTTTTTTCAGTTATTTGACATGCTCATTCCAAAGTATGCAGACAAACAGTGCTAAATCAGTTCACCTCAGTTAATGCATTCTGCAGGACATACACATTTCCATTTTTCAGGTACAAGTGAGATGACACACACCAGTGTTTGGGATCACCTTTATTAGTTTTGACATACATATCTGTGTACAACTCAGAAATCCACAATTACTATTCCTGCATGATCTGCACAGGGGAATGCTTTTTATTTCTAACTGTTACAGTAGCCTTGACATGGCACTTTCTTGTCAGGTTCACTCAGACACACTCATACATATTCTAATATTCCTCTCCTGCATATTGTATCTTGTTTGCTACTGATATATGTATTACACAGCAGTTGAGAATACTCCTTTGTAACACTGGCAACCTGACACAGGCATTTATTCCTGACTTTTACAGCACAATTATATATACAGGCAGTAGTACCATTACTATAATTTTGATTTCTTACTGCTAATAGTAGGGGATATTCTGTGCTCACTATACTGCTTATGCAGCCGGGCCAGTCACTGGGCATGAGCCTCAACATTCTGGGACCTGTCCACAGCAGCTGTATAGGGAGACATCACACATTAATCACACCAAGTTGAACTTTTTCCATACTTAGTTAGAGATACATAACACTGCATACTTACAGACAGGTGGGACATCCTGCGCTTGGGATTCTTGGATCCACTGGTCCAAGATTGCACTCCTCCTCTACTTCAGGCCATTATGGTGGTGATGTAACTGCTCATCAATCCAGGGTATGCTAGTGGCACTGGGGAGATCACATGCAAGCTGGTCCCAGGCCTCTGCTTTGTACTGAAAGTCCTGGTGCTGGCCCTGCGGCAGCCTGCCATCATGGTTTTTAACTAGGAGCCCAACCATGGCCCTGGAATCCTTGATGCCCCAACATTGCACTCAGAAGCGAACACCTTCACCAACGCCAGACATTTTGGTCCTGCTGTGAGCAATCCCAAATGGTTATTTCTGTATTCCTGCCTGTGCGGTTTAAATAGGGCAGTTTTCCTGCACTTTTTCTTGCTTGGCCAATTTTAATATGCTGAACTATGCTTAGTTCTGCACAAATCCACATAGCAATGCTTGCACCAGCTAAGCAAAGCTGAAAGCAGGTAAGCAATGCTTACACTAGCAAAGTATTGCTTAAATCTATTTTTTTCATTAAATTTATAAATTATTTTTACATCTATATTTTACATATTCCCACCCCTACTGTGCTATATGTGAGCCATATGATTGACGTCTATCATTCAAATTCCTTAAAAGTTTATCAAATACTTTGGCAGAGGGGGGATTTGAACCAAGGATGTTCTACATGCTATATTATGGCAGTACCACTACACTACAGCAGCTTGATGATGCTTTCGATCACAGTAGCACTTGTCTATCATTTTCATGATTTCAGCCAGGCTAATCATAGCGGCACGCCACGCAAACAAGCTGCGCACCACTTAAACTTTGGATTTATTCAATGAAAAAAACGTACTTTTTTAATTTCTATTGCTTTCCTCTTGCCCTACTGCTTCCATGCATATAGGGCAAGAGTGCATACATTTGGGGGTGTGCACTCGAAGGCTGCTGCCTTCTAGGTATTTGTGCTTTTTTTTCTTTTTCTGTGTCCGTGGACACTGAAATGTTATGTACTTGCATTTCAGTGTCTGAAGACACTCGTTTACTATATAATATTAGAGCCAGGCTCTAATATTATATAAATTGACATTCATCTGTGTCAGAAAGTGCTGTATGGCACTTTCTGAGTGAAGGGGGCATGTTACATGTGTAGGCACTGCTGACACATGCCCTGTGTGCTCGCTCCTGGTTCGTGTCCGTTTAGGTTAGATAGCAGCGTGCCTTCATGCATGACATGAACCTCTCTGTGCAAGAATAATCTTATTCTTGCATGGAGCTTCATGAATCCTGGGGTATGCTTTCTTTTGAAAGTGGAAAGGGTGTATTTTACTATTATTCAAAATGTTCCTGTTATTGTTTAACTTTTTTATGGCAAGGGCATTAAGCACCTCAGACTATGACATTACAGTTATAGGTGTTAGAACACAAGTGCCAGACTGTGTGCACTTAGCATCTGGCAAACATGCCAAATTAGCATTATTTTTCTTTTTCTTTATACTGTTGAAACATACATACACATTGCACTTATTAATGGCAATATTATCATGTAAAATGCTGATTTTCTTTGGGCAGCCAATTTGTACAATGTTTTAAATGCTGAGATGAACCTTTTAACTAGATCTTTAAATAAGCACTTCCTTATATATTGTACCTCTTTTCATAAACCCAGTTGTAGTTAGCTCAAAGAAGTAATTTTGTTAATGTGTTCTCAGTATAGTTCTCCTCCCAAAAAATGAAGCCAGAACCAAAAAAAGGGTATACTGTAGATGGGTCTTCTGAAAAATCACCTTTGTTTTGCTGCCAAGGAACAAAGACATGCTCAGAATACTGTTAACATGAATTTAACAGTAATGCATGGTTTATGCAGAGGTCAACCCTACTTAACCCTTATTTTTTTATTATAATCACCTTAGAGGTTGCCATTTCTTAGAGAAAAGGAAAAGCTTTATTTTTTCACAAAAAAAAGTATTTGCTTTTCTCCTGTCTTTTCTGACTTGGAAAAATTAAAGTAGCATAAGACTCTGTGAGTTAGGGGCTTACTGATCAGAGACCTGGAGTAACGTAGCAAAGGTGGGGAGAAACAGGATGCAAAGTGCTAGCGGTCATGACTGGTAGATCCTGATCAGTGTTTCATGTTTGGCATAAACTGCAGCGGCTGTTTGCTGCAAATGTAGCAGCAGTTTGCTACATTTTAAGAAGAGAAAATATGCTTTTTTTTGCTTTCCAAGTCAAAGAGGGGGACATCAGATTAGTTAGCTATTCCTATGGCAAGAGTAAACAGAATTTGGGACAGGGGTTGAGGAACGTTCAAGGTTAAGAAGATTAGATCATGAGGCAGGTAATTAAGAGCAGGTTGTTGGAACATCTAGACCTTTAATGTTCTGCTGTTGACACTGTACCTGTACCTGCCTTCAGCCCTGACAATTTATTTATTTAGTGAAAATTCAGGGCTGGTGGTATAAAACATGACATGAAATACTGGAGCTGAGGGCACCTTAAATGCAATTAAAATTGTATGAGTGAAATGCTAGTTGAAATATGCAATGTCACTGTACTATATCTCTCAAAAGGTTGACTGCATGGTATCATTAGCTTTAGGTGCAAACATTTTACTGTGTAACAAGTTCGTTTATCCTGATTACCTTTCCCTGAGCATGCTTTGTAGCATGCAGGCTCATCTCACACATACTTACATATTTTCCTTCTACAAAGCAGAATAAAGATATATGTATATATATATATATATATATATATATATATATATATATATATATGTATATGTATATATATATATATATATATAGATATGTATATATATATATATATATATATATATATATAGATAGATAGATATGGATGCAAAAAATCAGTCTTTGGCTTCTCCTTATTCTTTTGATCTCCTTGCATCTATTTCATTGTTGTAGTGCTATATTTCCAGTCTGCAACAGACCCTCTTGATGTACATCTATTTCTCTAAAAGTGGTGAGAATTTTAAAAATCATCCTTTCTAATAAACTCATCTTCTTGTCTTCATCTTTCTGTAATATCTCTGGTACAGTTAGCCAAGCAATCATTATGCCTGTCAGTCAAAAGATTTGTCTATTGTTATTTTTAGTCTATGTTTTCTAGAATATGGCAAAATAGTCCTTCAGGGTCATCACAGCCATTTGGTTAAAATGTTTAACTTAAACAATTAACTTCTGAATTACAATTTAAATGTAATCTGAAAAAAATACCCCTGACCCATTTTCTTGTGAAATGCTTCCATGCACCTTTTCATGCATCTCTGTCTCCATTTTTCTTTGATTTCTATCGCATTCGTCTTGTTCCTTATGGACCTTCTTTTTCCTGAACATCTCACTCACCCATTTACAGTTTATTCTTGAGTCTTTAGTATACCTATCAACTTCTTTACTCAAGAATTCTAGAGAAAACCAAAAATAATGGAGGGACAAAAGGCCAAAATCAGGGACACGTTTTAAATATTAATCTAATTCATTCAAAAAGTTAACATAACAACAGGTTTTATATCAACATGCATTTCTTGAACATAAAACTGTAATGTGTGACATCACTGATTGATTAATCCTCACTGATTTTGTGAGGAACAGGGCAAAAATATGATGCACATTATGGGAGGTTCTGGAAAATTCTGGATAGTTGAGGCATTTGGTCTTTTGTTGTGTTTTGTAGTTACTCCTGCATTAATATAAAATCAAAAGAAAAATGAAGACACAGAGGTGTAAGAAAAGGTTCATGGAAGCAGTTCACAAGAAAATGGGTCAGGTGTATTTATTTTGCAGTCTGCATATTGCCTTGATGGCGTGTTTGTAGAAAATGCAAATAAAACAGAAATGTGTGTGTGTGTGAGTGTGTGTCTGTATATACACACATATATACATATATATATATATATATACATATATGTATATATATATATATATGTGTGTGTGTGTGTGTGTGTGTGTGTGTGTGTGTATATATATATATATATATATATATATATATATATATATATATATATATATATATATATATATATATATATATATATATATATATATATATATATATATATATATATATATATATATATATATATATATGCTTATATATATATATATATATATATATATATATATATATATGTATACAGAACAGTGTTAACCTCTCCTAAGATAATGATTTTACTAGTAATATTTGTAGTTATCCAGCAAAAAAAGTTTTTCAAATCAGCTTATATCATTTTCTGCTGTTATGTACAGGGCAGCTATACATAACTTCTTATGTTTATTAACTTTGAGAAGAAATAATGTTTGTTCTCCTTTACCCTGCTTCCTGTTGATTACCAGGCCTCTTTTATCCAGTTGATGAATTTGGTCTCTCATTACAGTGGTGAAGGACATCTGAAAGTAGCTATCTTGGGTACTTCAAGTTTTTTCATTGCGACCACTACAACCGCACACATACCCAAGTATACAAGAGACAGTAGAATGTGCAATGGTTTGTTTGTATTTTTATACTGGCTGTTCCCTCACTCCCACAAGTGATGTTTTCACCAAGCAACTGCAGCAACCCACCAAAGAAATCAAACCATCCCTGTTATGTTGACTGAGTGTGCACAAGTCCTGTCCAAAGTGCATTCCCTCCCCCTCGGCTTCTCCTGTGCTGGTCCACTGAAGCTTCATCCCTCTATGCCAAAGGACTAGGCAACATTAAAACTATTTTGTTGTAATAATTATAATGGTTCCTAGTTACATAGGATGTTTCTGCTCAATTTTTATATTGAGGCTGGAGAACTATTTTTCATAATAAGAGTATGCTATTTACAGTGAGAATGTATTGCAGCTGATCTTCAGTTTACATTCTGTATTACACATTAATTTTATGTGTCATGCTTTCCTTATCAAGACAGTGGCTTTAAGTATGAAGACTACAGCTCAGACCTACCTTATTCCAGAGTAGCCTATACGTCTCACCAATTTTCACTGGTAAGAGTTTGAAATGTCAGGACCCACTAGAGTGAGTCCCAAAATAAGGAGAGTGAATGACTGAAAGAATGGACTTGTACATACGAAGTCCGAGATTACATTTCTCTGAATATTCCCTTTTTTCCAAGGTATGGCAATCTCAGAGTTGGTATATATAAGTTCAGATGATGTGCAGGGGGGGGGGGGTTTCCCCACTGTTAAAAGAAGTTTAAAGAACAATTTTCAAGTGTTGTTTTTCTCCTTTGTTTTTGGTCTTTTTTTCCAGCTTGTCGGCACTCGACATGTAAATAGGGATCCATTTTCACTACTCTCAGACCTCTCAACTAGGTAAGCTGGAGCAATCTGATAACAAAGGGGCAGCTTGCAAATAAGTGCACTCAACAAATACTTCACTGCTTGGTACTTCCCTAACTTAACTGGCAAGGGCTACCTGATACACTAGCCTAGTATCATATTAAGACTGCCCCCAACATCCTCTATAGCCCAGCAAATGTCCTTCTGTCACTGGCTATCAAACTGATACTTAACTTGCAGAGAACTCCATTCATTAAAGTAAAACCTAGTACTTACGCAAAAATCTACAAAAAATCATTATGGTGCCTGTCTATAGTCTGCACACATCACTAAGCTATGGACGTCGATCCCTTCAGATATCATAAATATCTCCACTTATGTACAATTTAAATTTTCTTTGACTACATATCTCTTAAGAAAATATTCATGTACTTGTTACAGCCCCATTACTAAGATCCCATCTTATGCTAAATGTTATCCCTTGTATAATTTACAGAACCAGTGAAATCATACTTATCAATAAAAGAGTCATGTCCTTGTACCAACCCCATTAAGAAATCTCCTCATGCAGAGTCAGATCAAACAAATATCACAAAATTCTCAAACTTTTATTGTCATAATGTCCTGGTTACAGGTCTCAAATGAATTTAACTATTCAGATAAAATAGCCATATGCTTTATTTGCTGTTTGTGTCCTAAAATTACAGTGCGAGTATGTGCATACTATTTAGGGAGTGTACCACCAGGATCACATGTTAAGTTATATAGCCCTGAGTGTTATATAGTACATTTTACTGACAGCTCATTCAAATGCATATAATGTGGACCTATTTTTGCCCAGGCCTTCACTAAAAAGGAACTTTACCCAGTTGGACATTCCTGGTAAAGAAAGATAAATAAATAATTGATCCCTATTTATTTAATAGAAAACGAATGTTTATATAGGGAGGACATGAGGTGAAAATACAGTGTAGACAAAGGTTAATACACAGGGTATTGCAAAGCTGTTTTAGATGTAGTTAGGACAGTATTTGCTGTTTTTCACTGTTGGGATGTATTTCTCTGTCTCATATATTTAGGACTAGGTCAGTGCTGAAAAAGGGATCCTATAGTCTGTGAACATGTTCAAGATAGATAAAAATAAACAATGTTCTGGTTTAGAAACTTGCTGCCTCGTCTCATAGCCTTTTATAAACAACTAATATAAAGGACCAACCACAAATCAAGTGAGAAGTGCATTATCTATAATAAAAAACAAGATAAATGTATGGATACTCCCATCACAATGCACCTGTCTGCCTGACATATCATAAAATGGCCTTTTTATTTTACATTTACTACATTAATTTGCTTATTTTCACTTTGACAAGACTAGTAAAACTGCAGTCATAACATTGCTCATGTCACAAAACTATCTACAGCTCTTCAACAGTGCACTTCTCAGCCACAATTTCAGAACTCTAGCATATATTTAAGCAATAACCGACGATGTTGGTGTGGTATAGTGAAGATTTACCCATGGTTGGTGTGGTTTAATCACTTGTCTTAAATAATGTCTTTGTATAATGCCTCCATGGTGTCCTGCATTTTTCCAGTATCCTGGGGCTTTTTCTGATGTACTGTGCATGCGTATGGGACTTGTGTTGCCACGCTTACACAGTACATCAGTGCTGTGTAAAGGTAGCAACAGAGAAAGGAAGATATTTGTTACCTTTTTTTTTTTTTTTTTTTTAATTGAAAAGAAAAAAAGAAACCAG
Source organism: Protopterus annectens (assembly GCF_019279795.1). Classification (NCBI taxonomy): domain Eukaryota; kingdom Metazoa; phylum Chordata; order Ceratodontiformes; family Protopteridae; genus Protopterus; species Protopterus annectens. Next base: position 546,509,452 of record NC_056733.1, read on the forward strand.
GAGACTTTTAACATTCAGGAGTGCTGGGACAGAAAAAATAAAAGGATAATCAGGTAAGTTTCTATAATTTTTCAGAACATACCTCATTATCCTTTTATTTTTGTCTACACTGTCTCCCTCATTCATTTGAGGTCTTCCGTTTTTCTCTTTTTGTTAAAAAAAAAGGAAAAAAAAGTAAAAAATTACAAGATAACTAATGGAAAAAGATCTGGGTGACCGGATCGTTTTCTGTTGGTATATTCTCGGATTTACAATGGGCATGCTGGTTGGGCCGACCAATCAGCGAGCTTGTTTTTGAATATTAATGGCCAATCATTGTATAATAAGGTATAATTCATTTATTCCACTGCTTCAGCTACACAAAAGAGACTGCTTCACTCAAAACCACAGTGAATGAAAGCAGTCACACTAAATAAGATAATAAAAATGCACACCAAGATGCTAATAAAATGTTTTCCGGGGCTGAAACTGAAACTGGTTGCTTATGATCAGTGCTCTGCCCCCATAAACACACAAAACTCCAGGCCGAGAGATGTGCTACAAAGGAACCACAGAGTGCTAACCTCAGCTCATTGGTGTTACTTAGATTTGACCTTTACAGAAAGTCTCTAAAACAGCCTGATCTATAAGGTCAGAATGCATTTGCTGTGTACAGCAGTTTTCAGTTTAGAGCGTACCAGGGAAGCAAATAACCAGCCTAGTGAAGGAAGCTCTGGGAGACTCATAGTATATCTAGCCTTTTAATCTAAAGATCACTGATGGAATATTGCAACTCCCAATATGGGGGAAGGCAGCTTGTCTCCCATCCATTCCAAACAGGATTTGCTGATAATATTAAAGTGTAGCTATCATTCTAAGTCTTTTGGATTAAGTACTTGGGCTTCAGACCAGTTGTTCTACATTAGGAAGGTTTGTGGCATGCCCTGTGGTGGCAGGACAGGTAGCTTTCATCCTTCTAAGTTGGGAACTGCTGATTGAGAGCTCAGTGTCTATTATTCTTAAAGTGTATTAGCTCTGGTTTAAGCACTTGGGCTTCAGGCCAGTTATTTTACATTAAGAAGGTTCGTGGTCTGCACTCTTGTGGGAGGAGAGGCTGGACTCTGCCCTTCTGAGCTGGGAATTTCTGGTTAGAGGTTTATAGTGCCTGAATATTTGAACTGTATCTTACTGAAATTGGTACACCTTGTTTGCTGTAGCATAGACTAGAGCCAGGCCTGCTGAATCTAGCTTTGTTTGTATGCTTGTTATTTCCCTGGAATGCTAATTCCACCTAAAACACGGCTTCTCAGCGCTTCTGTGGATCCCTAGTGATATCTGCATTGCTTACTGTACTTATTTCCTTGCTTTGCTTGAAAGAAAGTTACTGTTTGTCATTTTTGCATTTAAGTTACCTGTAACACATTGCACTTGTTACCTGGCACTTGCTCACTAAAGCAATTATAAGTCAGCACTAAAAATTAAAAGCACTACACCCTCGCTCCCCATTGGCCCTTGTTTTCAATTATAAAGGAATTCCCAATATTATTCTAGCATGTCCAAAGGTCAGTTGTCAATCTCCTCTCCGGTCCAGCTGGTGAATATGGGAATCTTGAGGCAATGTTACAACTGCCTCATGTACACAGACAACCCTCTCCTCCTCCCAACAAATTCCAACACATGTGAGAGATGCAACCATATAGCCAAACTGGAGGCTAAGCTCTCTCAACTCAGTACTGGCATAACCAGTCAGGAGGAGAAGGAAACCACACTCACTACAATTCCAGTCTCACATAGACCTACCACGACAGCAAACCAAACACATAATCACACAAAAACATACTCGGAGGCTCTAAATAAAGATCTGCCTAAGCAGCAGAGACCTCCAAAGCAGACACCCAAGCAACCGCTACCCCAAAACAAAACACGTGCAATACATATCTCACAAAGCCAGTGTTCCGAACAGTCACAGCCCTTAAGGCTAAACAACACACCTGATACACTTGTAATAGGTGACTCTATTGTCAGGCACACTGACGTCCCGCTCACCAGGCTGAACAAGGAGAAGGTCACGGTGAGCAGCCTGTCTGGCGCTAGGATCCGCCACATAACACAAGCACTCAGGTCCCTCCAAGGCAAGTACAAATATAACTCAGTCATTGTCCATGCTGGTGTGAATGACCTGAGACGTACCTTCCTGGACTACATGAAAAGAGACATAGAGGAGCTCTCTGAGCATGTAGCCCAGGCTGGTATGACCCTGACCTTGAGTAGCATCTTACCCTCACCAAGAATGATGCCACAATATGAAGACAAGATGATCAATTTCAACAATTGGCTTAAGTATTGGTGTCATTCAAAGGGGATCCAATGCCTGTCAGCTTGGGATGATATGCACGACAAGCCACGATGCTTTGCTAGGGACGGCTTGCACCTGTCACCCCTGGGCTTTCGGATATTGGCAAAGGCTCTTGCTACCCCCATAGTGCCTTTTTTAGGCAAGGCTCAAAAGACAAACCCACCTCCATAGGTATCACAAGGGATAAGAAACTAAGAGTAATGCTACTCAACGCCAGAAGTCTAAACCTCAAGATGCACGAAGCTCTCCTTAGCATGGAGAACATCGATATCTGTGCAGTAACAGAAACCTGGTTCAGGACTCCTGAGAGCACCCCAGCACTACCAGGTTATACCTCATACCATGCTTTTCGGCCCCAAAACTTGGACCGAACCACAAAAGGAGGGGGAGTATCGATATTCATCAAAGATACCCACACCTCCAGGTTGGTGGCAAAGCACGAAGCATCAGAGACTATCCATGTGCAACTAACAGTGGGTAAAACTGCCTTCCAGTTTATAGCCTGCTACAGACCACCCTCCCAAACCCAGGATCCCCACTCGGCCTTCCTGAGAACACTGGAAAATATGAAGGTCTCTCGAACACGATTATATTGGGCGACTTCAACTACCCAAACATAGATTGGGAGCATTACTCTAGCTCCAACACCCTTGCCCAAAGATTCCTAGAATTCATAAACTCAAATGCTATGGAACAACTTGTTACCACTCCCACAAGAGGGGAAAACATACTGGACCTGATCATCACCAACATGGGGACTCGATGCTCCAGACCAGAAGTGTATCCCTCACTGGTAAGATCTGACCATAAACTGATCTCACTGGATATTCACATCCCGACCCCACCCCCTGCCCAGAAAACCACAGTGAAAAACTTCTCTAAAGCAAATTTCACACTCCTCAAAACTGAGGTGGAATCCTTCAAAGCCCCGGCCTGTGGAAAATACGCCCAGACCGCAGAATCCTTTATAAATGCATTCTATGAACACCTTCAGGAATGCATGGATCATGCAATCCCAAATAAAACCAAAACCCAATCCTCCAAAGGCAGACGACCTGTCTGGTGGACCCCAGCCATAAACAAACTATACAATAGAAGGAGGAAGCTACTACATGATAGAGCAAAATCCCCAAAAGGGAAGGCATCTCTGATCAGTATTAGCAAAAAACTAAGGGCACTCATAAAATCGTCAAAGGCCAGCTTCGAGAGAAAAATTGCACAGGACACTATGGATAATCACAAGGCTTTCTTTAGTTATGTTAGGAACCTGGGTGGGAATTCCCAGATATGCTCAGAATTAGTCCAAAATGACAAAAATACACTGATCCCCAGACATTGCCAACATCCTAGCTGACAGGTTCAGCGCAAACTTCTCCTCCCCACCAAAAGGGCAAATATCTATCCCAGCAGAGTGCTGCCCCTGACATCTCAGATGCTCAGGTGGGAGCCGCCTCTCCAAAGCAAAAACACAGCATCAATGGGACCAGATGGTGTCCCAGGCTGCGTCCTACATGAACTCCAAGAAGAGCTAAACCCAAACATAAAACTACTGTTCAAGCTCAGCCTTACTACAGGATATGTACCCAAGAGTGGCGTACAGCAACAGTGGTCCCCCTCCACAAAGGTGGTGCCTCAATGGACCCTGGAAACTATCGCCCCATAAGCCTGACTAGCTTGGTCTGCAAAGCTATGGAAAGGATCATCATGGACCTCATAAATAAAGATATTGGGGACCTACAGACACTGGATCCTACCCAGTTTGGCTTTGTTAAGGGCAGATCCTGCCTCTTAAACCTGGTTGACTTCTTTGAAACAGTCACCAAGGCCATTGACGAAGGGAAGGTGGTCCACACAGCCTATCTGGACCTTGCAAAAGCCTTCGATACAATACCCCACTGTGGCATTATAGATAAGCTCACCAGCTTAAATATAAACCCCTATGTCACTAGATGGGTTGCAAACTGGCTCAAGGACAGAACCCACATGGTTAGAATTGCTGGAGCCATGTCAGACTCCAAACCAGTTACAAGTGGCATCCCACAAGGCTCAGTCCTGGGACCTCTCTTGTTTGGTATATATTTCTTGGAGGTACAGGCCAACACGGAAGGACTGTGGCTGACCAAGTTCACAGATGACTGCAAACTGGGCACCATAATCGACTCTCCAGCCGACACAAGCATCCTCCAAAAGGGCCTCATAGAAACAGACAACTGGTGCCAGAGCCATGGCCTCAAGCTAAATGCCAAAAGTGTATAGTCATCCCTTTGGCAAAAACAGTGCCCACAAATTACCACATAGGTGGTAATCCATTAAGTACAGAAGAAGTAATTAGGGACCTGGGGACCCAAGTTGATAGCAATCTCTCATTTGACAACCACGTGGCCAAAGTGGTTAGAAAAACATTTTATATAGCCCACCTAATCATGAAGGGATTCACATCTAGATTAAGGGAGGTCATCGTGCCTCTTTACTCATCCCTCATCAGGCCCATAATCGAGTACAATGCCCCTTTTGGGATGTACCTTACCAAACACCTGCAGCAACTGGAAAGACCCCAAAAGTACCTCACCAAGAGGATCAAAGGGCTCAAACAGATGCCATATGCTGCCCTGTTAAAGAAACTCCAGCTCTACTCAGTGGCATACCGCCTGCTCAGAGGTGACCTGTGCCTGACGTATAAGGCCATGTCCAACCCTGAATTAAGGGACATGCTGCACCTCAAAAAATCCAAATCCCATCGAGCTACACGCTCGAGAGACTTGAACCTCAGCACTGAAATAAATAGGACATGCTGGAGGGACAGATTCATAACCCAGAGGCTCCCTTCACTCTGGAATAAAATCCCAGTCCAGGTTAGGCAGAGTCCCTCATTGACTCTCTTCAAGAGGAATCTTGATGAGTGGATGGGAGATCGTAGGTTTATCCCGGGTATCACTTCTGTGTCACTGTTAGACAGAGGCACAGTATACTAACCTCGAAAAAGGGCATAGCAAAATGAATTTAAAATGGGTGGCGAAAGCCAAACACACTCTGGCTAGGCTTATACATGCCCTAGGGCAGATAGCCTAGTATGAACCTATGAACCTATGAACCTATAACTACTGAAGGTTAACTACCACCATGGCTTAATTTATTTTCTACATTAGACACTCACAAATGGCTGAACCTGACAAATGGTTAACATAACATTTCACAGTAAACCTGTAGTCAGTGGCAATACAGAGTGAGGCACACTTTTCTATGCGACTCTGCTGTAAAACTGAGTGGCTCTGGAATCTGTATCTGTCTCACAGGGAAAGAACTGAAACCTGCAACAGACTGTAGTATTTAACTTACAGCAGCCAGATAAATTGCTTCAGTCCATTTGTATAAAGACTGTTTGGTTAAGCTATAGCTGTCAAACTACTATTTCAACCAGAAATAGCCATTTTCTTTCAGACTTCTGCAAAAGAAACTTGCTGTTTTCTCTCCCATTTGGTGCTGGAGTACCTCCTGCATGGGAATACAGGGAACAGAACTTTTTGCAAAAAATATTTCTAAAGATTTGTATTGGTTTATTTGACAAACAATGATGTGAACAGTACTATATTTTACTAAAAAAAAATATATATATATATATATATATATATATATATATGTTTTGTGTGTGTGTGCATGCGTGAGTGCGTGTGTGTTTGAATGTGTGTGTGTGCCCCCCCTCTATGTATATATATGTGTGTGTGTGTGTGTGTGTGTGTGTGTGTGTGAATGAGAGGGAGGATAGAGGAATGGTGAGGATGCAGGGAGTAGAGGTGGCAAAGGTGGATGAGTTTAAATACTTGGGATTAATAGTTCAGAGTAATGGTGAGTGTGGAAGAGAGGTGGAGAAGAGAGTACAGGCAGGATGGAATGGGAGGAGAAGAGTGTCAGGAGTGATTTATGACAGACAAGTACCAGTAAGAGTGAAAGGGAAGGTCTACAAGAGGGTAGTGAGACCAGCTATGTTATATGGGTTGGAGACAGTGGCATTGACGAAAATGCAGGAGTCAGAGCTGGACGTGGCAGAGTTAAAGATGTTAAGATTTGCACTGAGTGTGACAAGGGTGGACATGATTAGGAATAAGTATATTAGAGGGTCAGCCCAGGTTGGAAGGTTTGGAGACAAAGACAGAGAGGCAAGATTACGTTGGTTTGGACATGTGCTGAGGTGGGATGCAGAGTATATTGGGAAAAAGATGCTAAGGATGAAGCTACCAGGTAACAGGAAAAGAGGAAGGCCTAATATAAGGTTTATGGATGTGGTGAGAGAGGACATGCAGGTGGTTGGTGTGACAGAGCAAGATGCAAAGGACAGGAAGAAATGGAAACAGATGATCCGTTGTGGTGACCCCTAATGGGAGCAGCCGAAAGAAGAAGAATATATATATATATATATATATATATATATATATATATATATATATATATATATAAAATCAAAGGGTAAAAAGGTTACACAGTCAAATCATTCAGTAAAATCTGCAAGAAAAACTCAGCCAAGCTAGAGTTTTCACTGTGTAATACCTTACTTACACCTCCTGTAATGGAGGCACATGAGATATATGAAAATAACCCCTTAAGGACAGCAAATGTTTCAGATCATTCTTACTTTTTAAGTCTTTGTAGATACATTCAGGCTAATAAAGCCAAACCCCCACTATCTGGGGACATGTTTTAGCTTTTTTTTAGTCCTTGTCAGTACAGCATAAGTGGATAGTTTGGCTATACTTCAGAAACACGGGGTCTCTAAACTCAGCTGATACCCATAGAGATTAAGATGCTTTAGGAGATATTTGCATATATCCCATGGGTCTCCATTACATGAGGTTTAAGTTATCACACAGTAAAAACTCTAGCTTGGCTGAGTTTTTCCTTGCAGGTTTTATTGAATGGTTAGCCCTATTTTGCATGCACCTTAATCTTTATGTACATCAGCTGGATTTAACAATCCTATGTTTCTGCATTATAGACAAACTACCCACTTATGCTGTGCTGACAAGGTCAGTAAAAAGGCCAAGATATGTATCCCCATAGTAAGTGGGGTTTGGCTTTTTGGCCTGAATACAACCATAAAGACATATAAAGTAAAAAAAAAAAATCATGAGCATTCAGAAGCTTTATGTATCAGAAAGAGCTGATGCCCTTAAGCAGTCATTTGTGCATATCCCATGGGCCTCCATTACTGGAGGTTTAAGGTATGACACAGTAAAAACTTTAACTTGGATGAGTTTTTCTTGCAGCATTATATGCATATCTATCTACACACACACACACACACACACACACACACACACACACACACACACACACACACACACACACACACACACACACACACACACACACACACACACACACACACACACATAGATAGACAGATAGATACATACGGATTTATATACATATGTAGGTATAGCTATATACATATGACATATCGTTTACAGAAAATCGGTCAAGCATTCTAATTGTAGAAAGGAAGAAAATCGGTTCAGCTGATCAAAAATCATTTTAATTGACTAAAGCTTTTTTTCTGTGTGAGATAATGTTACATTGGTGATCAGGGAATTTGCCCTTTCCTTGATGTAGTTAGGAGTTGGTATGTATAATTTGCAAGGGGTTGCAAGCAGGCTTGCCCTCCTTGCAAAAAAAGTTTTCTTTTTTTTTTGTTTGATTTTTGGTAGGCTGCTGATTACCAGTTGTGTTTGATCAGTGGCCTTTTGATATAGAGATTTTTTGATACATACATAAATCATTTACAACAAAGCACTAATTCTTTTTTCTAGACCATCTGCATTGTCACTCATTTAGTCATTGAAAAGAACCATTCCCAGTAACTGGCTCATCTTGTACTGCACTGGTAATCAATGTTTTATCTCAGTGAATTCTGCATTCTGTTACCCACTGTGTCTGACCTTATGGTCTACTTCAGGTGTAAATCAGAGTGTAGGGTGTGTGCATGTCTTTTAAGAAGCATGCGAGGCTTTACATGCACATATAAATTCTAGACACATACAATCCCTAGTGCCATTTTGAAGAAGCAGCCAGTGTGTAAGCATGTATGATCACAACAGTTAGTTTAAGTTACTTAGTCATAGTCAAATAAGCTTTACAGTAATGTGTTGGTATAGAATAAAGCTGCTTAAATATAACCCCACAAAGACTTGTTTATTCATGTGCCAACACGAAAGCAACGTGGTGTCAGAACTGGGATGGAAAAGAACAAAACATTTGAAGCCGTGAGATGAAATGGCAACAGCGAAGGTAAAACCAAGAGAAAACAGTGCGAAGATAAACAGAAGGAATTAAAGGTAATGAAAAGCAACACAAATTATTTACTAGATGCAAAGAGGCAAGAAAAGGCATTACAAGGAGATAAACTGCATTATTAGGTGAGCAGAAAGCTCAAAAAAGTTTGTTAACTAAATAAAATGTTTAAGAAAAAGTGTTTGATGAAATGAATGAATGTGTTTAAAGACAAAATCAGCATATTAAAGTACAAAACAAGCATAATAAAGATAAAATGAGCATGTTAAAGTATACAAGAAGCATGTTTAAGGCAGAAAGAGTGTGTATAAGGCATAACTGGGCATGTTTAGAGTAAAACAAGCACAAAAGAAAGTACGCTGGGCATAAAAAGGAAAAGGGTTAAAATGAGCACAAAGAACAATAATAAGAAAGCGGGCACAGTAGATAAAAATAAAGTAAGGCAACAGCTATGTTCAGCAAAGTGCTGTGTGTGAGCATAACTACGACTTTGGTATTAAAAAAGTAAGTAAAGTCATTTGAAGTATGTAACAGTGTGCAAAAGTGCTTACAGTGTGTGGTTATTACTGTGCATGTATTTCAAAGAGTGCACTTTGTGTAAAGTGCAACTATCTCATGTAATTCAATTGAAGCGTGGTGGTTTGAAGAAAAGTTTGTGTGCTGGGTGTGGCTGTTTACAAAGTGCCGCCATTACAGAGTGCTTCTTGTACTGTAAAGAGTTGCCTGGCAAGCTGCTGCCATTTTTGGAACATTTCAGTGTATTGCATTTAGTCATTTACAAAGTGCATATATCTAAAAAAAAAACATTGAATTTGGGCAACCAAAATCTAATTATTCATATTCTGCAATTGCTTAACAAGTTTCTTGTATTAAAGAAAGGTGTTTCTTATAAAAGATTACAGGAGTATTAGTGCTCATGAATTGCTCACTTACATTGCAAAGTTCTTGAATGTTTCTTAAAGCGATGACTTTAATAAGTGATAATGCATGACTGTTCCTTGCCTGTCTTTATTGATAGATTTCCATGCAACTGCTTAAGCATTTTTGCTTTACCAATTCCGAAAGCTGAAGATTTTATCATTTTTGCTGCAACTTATCAAAACTTTCATAAAAGCATCACAAAGTCTGAGAAAGTATTCCGTTTAGCTTCGTAAAGCAGTAAACAAGTTGAAAAGTTATTTTGCAAAGTACAATAAAGCATAGAGAAACTTAAAAAGCTATTTCGTAAGCACAGTGAAGCATCAAGAAATTTGAAAAGGTATTTTGCAAAGTGCAATAAAGCATCAAGAAGCCCGAGAGGTTTATTTTGCAAAGTCCGGCTAATTGAAAGCACTACGTGGTTATTTATTTGCACAGTACCGATAAGCACATAGAAAGAAAGTGCAGATAGAAAGCAGGAGCATTAGCCAAATTGAGTGCTCATGCCAATTACTTATACAGGTATATATATATATATATATATATATATATATATATATATATGTGTGTGTGTGTGTGTGTGTGTGTATTTGTACATATTTGCAAGACCCTTCGCTAGTATGTGTTAATATGTCAGACGGATTTTGAAAACCGCTTGTGTTTGAGCAGAATATTGAGGAGAACTGAAGAATATTTGCATAGGAGTATAATATTTTTATACAAGTAGCTTATGCAGATAGAGATGCATGCACAAAGGCATTTATTTTGCTGAATCTAGCAAGATCTGAGGCTATAAAAACAGGGCAATCATTTGTATATCCACCAGCAGTGTATGAAGGTGAAGGTGCAGACCGCCATATTGTTGTGCAAGCTGAATCCAGAGAAGACCCAGAGTGTGTAAGTTCAGAAAAATCTGCAACCCCCAGATGAACATTGCATTAGAGAGGCATTTGTTTTACACAAGAAATCAGAAGCCAGTGGAAACATTTGGAGCTTATATAACTGACTTGAGAAACAAGGCCAAAACATGTCAGTTTTGGTGACTTGAAAGATGAGCTGATAAAGGATAGCCTTGTATCTGGTATTAATAGCACTGCAATGAGGAAGATTTTGCTTCATGACAGTTATTTGACATTAAGCAAAGCAAATGAGATTTGTCAGATTCATGAGGTGACAGAAAGGCACATGAACATGCTTACAAGTGACAAAAGCATGTTTTCAGCAAGTTCCAGAGCAAACGTAGACAGTATGCAACATGTGGGAAGCAGAAACAGGCCTAAGCAAAGAGCAACCATAGGAATTCCAAAGAAGGTGCCGAGTTTTCCAGAAATTTGTAGGAGAGGTGCAAGTTCCACCGCCATCTCAGTGCCATACAAGAGTGAGTCAGTAAAACCCATGTCTAGCTTTATTGTTAACTGTCAAAATTGTGGGGCAAACTATGAATCTGAAAGAGAGAAATGTTTAGTATATGGTCAGCAGTGTCATAAGTGTAAGAAATGGAGCCACTTTCAAAAGTTTTGCAAATCAAGCAAGCCTCATACAGTTGTAAAGAAAGGTCATACAAGAAAACAAGTTGATCAAGGAGTGCCAAAACAATTAGCTTTCTACATAGATGGTGTATCCGTGCTGGGAGAAAGAGTTGATGCAGGAAACTTATTGATAAGGAGTGAAGTGTTTTGCACAGTTCAGATCTATGGGAAATCCATAGAGGTCAAAGTAGACCCTGGATCAAAGTGCAGTGTTATATCAGCAGATGCATTTGCAAAAGTGAGAACCAACAAAGAACTCAATGTTACCAGCAGTGCGAGACTTGTTGCATATGGAGGTGAAGAAATTCAAACCAAAGGTTCAGTAATACTTCCATGTTATTTAGCTGAGAACTGTTACAACTTATTATTCTATGTAGTCCGATGACCAGTGAAATCTTTTCTAGGTCTCAAAGATAGTTTGAGAATGAATCTGTTTTCTTTTGCTAAAGGAGTTTATCATGTGAGTGCGGTTCCAAGTTCAAGTTTTGCAGAAGCCATTTTCTCAGAGTATGCTGATGCTTTCAATGACAAGTTGGGCAAGCTTCCAGTTGTGTGTTCTATGACATTAGATCTCGGGGTCACTCTAGTAGTCAGACTAACAAGAAGAGTTCCAATAGCTATGCAAGATAAAGTCAAAGCTTAGTTGTATAAGGTGGTGCAGCAAGGTGTGACTTGTCCAGTCACAGAACCGACTAAATGGGTGTCATCCATGGTAGCCGCTCACAAGAAAGGCTCAGATGAAATCAGAATATGCTTTGACAATAGAGATTTGAACAAAGCATTAAAGGGGACATATCATCCAATGTGCACAGGTGAGGAAGTCGCAGCTCTAATACCAAATGCTACTGTATTTTCTGTTTTGGATGCAAAGAGTTCATTTTGGCAAGTGATGCTTGATCGCAAATCTTCATTTCTAACTATCTTTAGTACCCTGTTTGGCAGATACAGATTTCTAAGGATGCCATTTGGAAAAATTCTACAAGTGAAGTTTTTCATTGTGCAGTGGAACAAATTGTTTCAGGTTATCCTTGTGCCATAATAGTAGACGATCTACTAGTTGGAGGCAATGGCAAAGCAGAGCATGACAGAAACCTCAAGAAAGTTCTAGACAGAGCACGTGAAGTATATTTGAAGCTCAATCCTCTGAAGTGCAAATTCAGACTTCCAGAAGTAATCTATGTAGGACATTTGTTTACAAGTACAGGTTTAAAACATGACCCATCCAAACAAACAGCTATTTTAGAGATGTCAACACTAGATAATGTGCAGAGTTTACAGCGTTTTCTGGGCATAGTCAACTATATGGGCAAGTTTGTAGCAGATTTCAGTGAGCTGACAGCACCATTAAGAGAGCTAACATGAAAAAATGTTACATGGTCATGGTTACAACATCATCAGAAGGTGTTTGATGACCTTAAGCAGAAAATTGCAACCCCCCCCCACGTTAAGGTATTATAATGTGAACAAACCAGTTGTCCTAGCCTATGATGCTTCTAATTTTGGTCTTGGTGCAGTTATTCTACAAGAGGGCAGACCAGCAGCCTATGCATCTAGGACATTTACTCAAACTGAGATGCATTATGCTCAAATTGAGAAATTGATTCTAGCAATAGTTTTTGCATGTTTCAAGTTTCACGATTATATATATGGTTGAGCTATTCAAACTGAAACTGATAATCAGCCTCTAGTTACTATTCTAAAGAAACTTATGCATTCTGCTCTGGCGAGATTATAAAGAATGATGCTCATATTGCAAAAGTACAGTTTCAAAATGGTCTGCACTAAAGGTAAATTGCTTTATCTGGCTGATACTTAATCCGGATTGCCTAGAAGTACAACACAACTGCACGATGCTGAAAATTTTGACTTTGATGTAATGTCAGTGCTTAATGTTTCCACCACTAGACTTGATGTGTTGTGAGATCACACTAAGACTGATCCATTTTCACAAAAGCTTAATCACTACACCAGTATCGGATGGCCGTCAAAACAATCGAATGTATCACCTGAGGTGCAATCACATTTTCCCTACAGAGATGAATTGTTGATGGAAGATGATATTATTTTCAAAGGTCATAAAATTGTTGTTCCTGCTTCATTACAGCATGAATATATTTAGATTTTGCATCGTGGTCACCCAGGTTTATTATCCATTAAGAGAAGGGCAAGAGAACTCGTATTTTGGTCTTCATTATCAAAAGACATTGATAGTGTTCTTTCTTTTTTTCGATATGTAATAGTACCAGAGTTAAAGCAACCACTTCAGCTAAATACATTTCCTGAACTACCTTGGCCTGCTGTTGCAACTGATATCTTTGAATGGAATAATCAATACTATTTGGTTTTGGTAGACTCTTACTCAAACTGGTTTGAGATTGATCTGCTACCAAACTTAACCTCAACAGCTGTTATCACTAAGCTTAAACACCATTTTTCAGTTCATGGTAGTCCTCACAAGCTATATTCTGACAATGGTACTCAATTTACTAGCCAGTTGTTTCAGAAATTTGCAAGAGCATGGGACTTTGTACATGTCACTCGTAGTCCTGAATATCCACAATCCAATTGTCTAGCTGAATGTGCAGTACAGAGTGCAAAGCAATTACTTAGGAAGTCAAAGAGTGATAATATTAATGTATTCTTGAATTTACTTAATCTCAGAAACATACCTCATGTTGATTCTTGGCTCACCTGTTCAAAGACTATTATCCAGACAAACTAGAACTATGCTACCTATTACATCCAGTTTGTTGAAGCCTAACTCTAAACAATAAAACCATCAAGGCTCAATTGTTGAAGCATAATATCCAAAAATCAAGTTATGACAGATCAAGCAGATTACCTCATGCACTGAGGGAAGGAGAGACGGTACGAATCCAGACAACAAAAGGTTTTGATCGAATATGACCGATAACAGGCATCTGTGCCAAGCTGAGATCTTATTGGGTAAGCTTCAAGGGTGTAGAGTATAGGAGGAATTGCATACATCTTCTTCCTGTACCAGAATCATCACTATTGCAATCACAACATTGTATCTGTGATGCAGATTCTAAATCAAAGTCTGAGTCAGACATTGTTTCCTGACCAGTATGTGTTCAAAAGTCTGATTCTGTTCTGGAGAGTAATTTGAACATTCCACAGGTTAACTATTATGCAGGGACTGTTCCAGTTGCTAAAACTGATTCTCAGTTTTATGTCACAAGATACGGATGCGTTTCTATGCCTAGTGTGAAATACACAGCAATGTGGACTTGATTATATATACATGTGTACTTAGTATTGTATAATGCATGTCTCTAGATTATTTGTGATTTCTGCATGTTAAATATCTCATGACAAATTGCATGATCTGTTTCTCAAAGAGGGAGGATGTAGATCAGAGTGTAGCATGTGTGTGTGTGTGTGTGTGTGTGTGTGCGTGTGCCATGTCTTTAAGAAGCATGTGAAGCTGTGCATGCATGTATAAATTCCAGACATGTGCAATCCCTAGTGCCATTTTGTAGAAGCTGACAGTGAATGAGCATGTATGATTGCAGTAGTTAGTTTGTATATAAGTTACTTAGTCATAGTCAATAAGCCTCTACAATGATGTGTTTGTATAGAATAAAGCTGCTTAAACAGAATCCACAAAGACTCATTTATTCCTGTACCAACACGAAAGTGACACAGGTATATCTCTTTTATTCACTATTTTATGTATGAACCATTTGTACTGTCAGGCTAAAGTCCTAGTGAGCCATACACCTCACACCTTTCCTGTTTACTGCCTTTATTATCCAGTTATTACCTCTCATCTTTTGGCTGTAGAGTTAGGAAGAAAACAAACAAAAATATTGTAGGAAGACCACAGCTTAGGTATGCTTTTTAAATGCTTGTACTATTAACATACAACTTCTCAAAATACTTTCTAATTTTAGGGGGGGCTGAATCAAATGTTTGAACCTTGGAGCATCTCACCAAAATCTGGATAGCTGAGAGGTATTTTAATGCGACCTTCCTGTATGGAATCAATGCTGCTTTGGTTTACAAGCAACAGTTGCTTCCAGATCGTCTAAAATGATTTCCCTAAGAAATGATTCCCTCACTTTCCCTTCACTTTAGATCAGTCTTACAGGCTAGTAGTTTTCAGCAACTAAATGTACCATGCAGACAGAACTTTGTGCCATGTATTATTTGACTACATAGCTTGTTTTTCTCCCCCATACTTTCGTTTTATAGGTTCATAGGTAGGTACTTGGCTATTGGCCATAGGTAGGTACCCTGGCTTCCACCATCCTAGAAATTATTTTCCTATGTCACTGTTAAGCAGAGCCACAGAAGTCATCCCCGGGGTGAATTTCCTATTTCTCATCCAATTATCAAAATTTTTATTGAAGAGTGCTAATGAGGAGCTTTGTTTGATATAGAGAGGTAGTTTGTTCCAGAGTATGGGGAGACTCTGAAAAATGAATCTATTACTCCAGCATATTCTGTTTATTGTGGTGACCAGGTTTAGGTCCCTCGGCTCTGACCAATGAGGAATTGACCTTTGGTGTGGAACACCGGTCACCATGTTGGTAATGACTAGGTCTAGGATATTGATGCCTCTGGTGGGGGTGTGGATAAGTTGTTCCAAGGCACTGGAATTTATGAATTCCAGAACACGTTGAGCAAAAGAGTTGGAACATGAGTAGTTTTCCCAGTTAATGGTGGGGTAGTTGAAATCGCCCATTATTAGGGTGTTGGGTTGTACCCTAATATTTTCCAGTGTAACAAGAAGTGGAATCCTGGGGCATGGTGGGGGATCTGTAGTAAGCTACAATTTGGATTGTGGTCTTGCCCAGAGTTAGTTGCACTTGCATAATCTCAGATGCATTATGCAGGGCAACTAGCCTGGAGGTGTGGATATCCTTAATGAATATCGACACACCTCCGCCTTTAGTGTTTCAATCCAGGTTATGTGGTCAAAGGGTGTGGTATGAATTATAACCTGGTAATGCAGGGGTGCTCTCTGGAGCCTTGAACCAGGTCTCTGACACTGTACAGATGTTGATGTTCTCCATTTTAAGGAGTGCCTCAAGTGAGTGCATTTTGAGGTTTAGACTTCTAGCACTGAGTAGCAATACCCTCAGATTTTGCTTTCTTGTACCTGTTATGGTGATGAATTTGCCATTTGAACCTTGCCTAAAAAAGGCACTATAGGGGTGGCAAGAGCATTAGCCAGTATCCGGAATCCCAAGGGCAACAGGTGCAGGCCATCTCTGGCAAAGCATCGTGGTCTGTCGATCATGTCATCCCAGGCAGAGAGATACTGGATCCCCTTAGAATGATACCAGAAGCTTAGCCAATTGTTGAAGTCAATCATTTTGTCCTTGTACTGTGGTATCATTCTGGGTGATGGCAGGATGCTACTCAGGGCTAGGGTCATACCTGCCTGGGCTACAAGATCGGAGAGCTCCTCCATGTCTCTTTTCATGTAGTCCAGGGAGGTAAGTCTCAGGGCATTCACACCAACATGGTTAATAACAGAGTCATATTTGTACTTGTTGTGGAGTGAACTGAGTGCGTTCATTATGTGGCAGATCCTGGCACCTGACAGGTAGCTGACAGTAACTTTCTCCTTGTTTAGCCTGATGAGTGGAACATCAGTGTGCCTGACTATGGAGTCAGCTATGACCAGAGTATTAGGCACATTTTTATGCCTTATGGGCTGTGGTTGAGTGGCACACTGTGTTTGTGGGCTATGTGTTATTTGGGTTGTGTTGGGGAGGTGGCAGTTGCTTGTGTTTCTGCTTTGGAGGGCTCTGTTGCTTGGGCAGGTTTTTATTGACAGCCTCCGTGAATGTATCTGTGTGTTTTGTGTTTCTATGTGTGTGTTTTGGTGGTGTAGGTTTTGAGGGACTATGTGATGAGTGTGGTGTGGTGCAAGTGTTTACCTTCTCCTCTTGACTGTCTAGTCCAGTCTTGGGTGAAGAGAGCTTTGCTTCCAGTTTGGCTATGTAAGTGCATCTCTCACACAGGTTGTAGTGTTGGGTGGTAGGAGGAGAGGGTTGTCTGTGTACATGAGGCAATTGCTGCATTGCCCCAAGATGCCCAGATTCATCAGGTAGACAGGAGAAACACCGGGAGCTGACCCTTAGACATGCCTGGATAGGTGCTATTTATTAAGTACTAAAAACTGTTTTCCTCTAGATAAGTGAAGAAAGTTGAGTGCTATAGTAATTAGTAGCTTATTTAGTACTTACAACGAGTTCTGAACAAGTGCTGAGTGCAAAGAAACAGGTTTGAGTGCTAAAACTAACAACTAACTAGTTCTAAGGGAAAATTTGAAGTGCAGACTTTATGGCGCCAGGAATAGTTTAACCCTAACTAAGCGGCGATGCATAAAGTGTATGTGTATATATATATATATATATATATATATATATATATATATATATATATATATATATATATACATATATATATATATATATATATGTATATATATATATATATATATATATATATATATATGTATATACAATATATATATATATATATATATATATATATATATATATATATAAATTTCCCATTTAGGGGTCGCCACAGCGGAACTATATATATTATATATATATATATATATATATAAAACAGTAGCAAATGAGCAAGCTGATTTAAACAAATTAACCAATTAACCAATAAAAGCTAAAAACTGAGCCCCGTTCCAGCAGTCTTTGATCAGACAAATTGTAACTGCACAGTCCTGCCACTACGGTGCAGGGCAACCTTTTCCAAAAAGATGGCCTGGATTAGGGCTCAAGTTATACAAACAAAGCTAGATTTAGCAAGTCTAAATCTAGTCTACTCTACAGCAAACAAGGTGTACCATTTTCAGAAAGAAACAGTTCAATAAGGAGGCACAATAAGCCTTTAACCAGAAACTCCCAGCTCAGAAGGGTAAAATCTACCCTCTCCTCCCACAAGAGTACAGACCACACCTTCTTAATGTAAAATAACTGGCCCAAAGACCAAGTGCATAAACCAGAACTAATATACTTTAGAATAACAGACACTAAGCCTTCAATCAGCAACTCCCAACTCAGAAGGATGTAAGCTACCTTTCCTGCTACAACAGTGCAGACCACAAATCTTCTTAATGTAAAACAACTGGTCTGAAGCCCAAGCGCATAAACCAAAGGCTTAGAATAACAGGTACAATTTAATCAGCTACTAACAAGCAGTAATAAATGCAGCAGAATAAATGCAATTAAGTACTTTTAAGAACAGGCAGCAAAAGCAAAATAAAGTAATAAAGTAGGAAGAAACACAAATACAGTAAAAGCAGATGAATAAAGTGCATTTTTTTTCTTTTTTTATATATAACAATAGAAAATGAGCAAACTTATTTACACAAATTACCCAATTAACCAGTAAAAAGCTCAAAACTGAGCCGTGTTCCAGCAGTCTTCAATCAGGCAAGTTCTGACTGCACACTCCTGCCACTAGGGTGCAG
This sequence comes from Protopterus annectens, assembly GCF_019279795.1. Lineage (NCBI taxonomy): Eukaryota > Metazoa > Chordata > Ceratodontiformes > Protopteridae > Protopterus > Protopterus annectens. Next base: position 546,527,993 of record NC_056733.1, read on the forward strand.
GGGAACCTTCTCCTCCAAAAAAGACGGCCTGGATCAGTGCTCAAGTTGTACAAACAAAGCTAGATTCAGCAGACCTGAATCTAGTCTATGCTACAGCAAACAAGGCGCACCAATTTCAGAAAGGAACAGTTCAAATAAGCAGGTACAATAAGCCTTTAACCAGAAATTCCTAGCTCAGAAGGACAGAATCTAGCCTCTCCCCCACAAGAGTGCAGACCACAAACCTTCTTAATGTAAAATAACTGGCATGAAGCCCAAGTGCTTAAACCAGAACTAATACACTTTTAGAATAACAGACGCTGAGCCTTCAATCAGCAATTCCCAACCTAGAAGGATGTAAGCTACCTGTCCTGCCACAACAGTGCAGACCACAAACCTTCTTAATGTAAAACAACTGGTCTGAAGCCCAAGGGCTTAAACCAAAAGGCTTAGAATAACAGTTACAATTTAATCAGGCTACTACCAAGCAGTAATAAATGCAGCAGAATAAGTACAATTGAGTACTTTCAAGCAGAGGCAAAAGCAAAATAAAGTAATAAAGTAGGAAGAAACACAAATACAATAAAAGCAGATGAATAAAGTGCAATTTGTTTTCCTCTCTGTATTAGGTAGATTGAGCTAATAACACTAGACTAGGAGGAGTATCACAAATAAAATATACAGTAGGGGGCTGGCAATTGCAAAGCCACCAATTATAACAAGAAGACACCAATAGGGAGGGAAGGTGGAGAACACAAGTTGTTTGACCAGTATTTAACACAGCAGGAATAAGGGTGGGAGAAAAATAGCACTTTCAGCACAGATCAGAAGCCAACAAATATATATATATATATATATATATATATATATATATATATATATATATATATATATATAAATCAAGCAAGCAAAAACAATTACAATACTGCAGAACTTTGAAAAGAAGTGCCCAAAAATATACTTAGCACTTTATATTTCAAATTGTTTCAGTAGAACTCTCAGTCAGAACTCAAGGAGTTTCAAGCAATGAATGTAGAGGTAACAAACAAGGAATATTAATTATACTAGCAAGCCTTGAGACAATCAGATAAAACACACAAGTTGTTTGACCAGTATTTAACACAGCAGGAATAAGGGTGGGAGAAAAATAGCACTTTCAACACAGATCAGAAGCCAGCAAATATATATATCTAAATCAATCAAACAAAAACAATTAGGATACTGCAGAACTTTGAAAAGAAGTGCCCAAAAATATACTTATCACTTTATATTTCAAATTGTTTCAGTAGCACTCTGTCAGAAGTCAAGGAGTTTCAAGCAATGAATCTGCTGATGTTGCATTATTTTTACTTGGTGTTTTCAGTAATTGCCTTGCTCTCAATATTTTGAAGACTACTTACATCTGCCCTTTTCATGTCTTTAAGAACATTATCTTCTTTCCTTAATTTGTTAAAAAAGTTAATGGTTTAGCCAGTTCTCTTAGCTCTCTAACATTAGATTAATTACAGTGTAACATGAATAAAAATTAGGAAAATTGAGTGTATAAAAGATGATCTTCCTAGTTATGTGACAGTCAGCATGTTCAGAGAAATTCAAATTTTTCCTTCTTAAAATAGCTATGTTTTTTTTATTTGAAAAAAAATAGAAATGACAGTGCAGAGATATAGATAACATAGTGGGGTCCTTCTTTGTGGATTTTGCATTTCCTTCTTGCATCTGAATAGGTGTATGCCAAGTTCACAGTTTCATTTCACATTCGTAAGGCATGTCATGTGAATTGTCAATCCCACAGATTGCCCACAAGATTGTATGTTATGTGTGTGTGCATGCGTGCATGTGTATATGTGTGTGTGTGTGCGTGTGTGCGTGTGCGTGTGCTTGTGCGTGTGTGTGTGTGTGTGTGTGTGTGTGTGTGTGTGTGTGTGTGTGTGTGTGTGCATGTGTTTGTATCCATCCTGCAATACATTGGTGTCCTCAGCATTGGTCCTTCTCTTGCTTGCACCCAATGAGTGCTGGGATGATCTCTGGATAAAGCAGATAACTGAAGACTGACAGAATGATTAGGTTGCTTATAAAATGAATGTAAAGAAAATATTTGATGAGAAATTCATGCATTTAACATCTACAAAATAGAAAAAGGAGTAGTTATTGTGAAATCTTCAAAATGCTGAAAATAGTGTGCTAATAAAATAATATCTGTGACTTGCATAAAACAAACATTTTTTGTTTCTTGATGTTACATCCATATCAGCCATGTGAGTCCTTCAATTTTCAACATATAACACAGACTCTTTGTAGTATTGCCCGTAATATCTATTCCCTATATATACAGAATAAATGGATAAGACCAACAAATAATACAGCCTAAGTTTTCTTTTGTTGGACATATCTGTCTCCTCGATCTACCCTTTGCAGCATGCTCCACTGAAGATATTTAACTGCTCACCTGTCTTTGACTTTCACTAAGCAAACAGATATGGGTACTGTAATTGTATTTCAGGATACTATTGGCCTGAGCACTTACATTTCCTAAGACTGCTCTTGATGCTTTTTATCTTGTATCCTAAAGTGTTGTGTTAATCAGCTGAGTTACTGACTATTGTAGGTATGCTATGTGTTTTATATTTAAATAATTATACAGTTCAATGTACATAGAATATTTCTGTTCAGATAACTGGGTTGTACTCTGACACACCCCTATAACTATGTTATTCACATGCATGTTAATAACCACTCCTAAAATAAAACCATATTAAACCATGTAGATGTTCTGTGCAAAAGGTTCTGCTAATTTTATGTTTAGTAATTTCATGAGTGATTTGAATGTTGTTGTCTCCAATATTAATGCTTACACTAGAGGCAACAGAATAAATTTATTATAGGTTCATAGGTTCATAGGTTCATACTAGGCTATCGCCACCCATTTTAAATTTATTTTGCTATGCCCTTTTTCGAGGTTAGTATACTGTGCCTCTGTCTAACAGTGACACAGAAGTGATACCCGTGGTAAACCTACGATCTCCCATCCACTCATCAAGATTCCTCTTGAATAGAGTCAATGAGGGACTCTGCCTAACCTGGACTGGGATTTTATTCCAGAGTGAAGGGAGCCTCTGGGTTATGAATCTGTCCCTCCAGCATGTCCTATTTATTTCAGTGCTGAGGTTCAAGTCTCTCGAGCGCATAGCTCGATGGGATTTGGATTTTCTGAGGTGCAGCATGTCCATTAATTCTGGGTTGGACATGGCTTTTTACATCAGGCACAGATCGCCTCTGAACAGGCGGCATGCCACTGAGTAGAGCTGGAGTTTCTTTAACCGGGCAGCATATGGCATCTGTTTGAGCCCTTTAATCCTCTTGGTGAGGTACTTTTGGGGTCTTTCCAGTTGCTGCAGGTGTCTGGTAAGGTACATCCCAAAAGGGGCATTGTACTCAATTATGGGCCTGGTGAGGGATGAGTAAAGAGGCATGATGACCTCCCCTGATCTAGATGTGAATCCCTTCATGATTAGGTGGGCTATATAAAATGTTTTTCTAACCACTTTGGCCACGTGGTTGTCAAATGCTATCATCTTGGGTCCCCAGGTCCCTAATTACTTCTTCTGTACTTAATGGATTACCACCTATGTGGTAATTTGTGGGCACATTGTTTTTGCCAAAGGGGATGACTATACACTTTTTGGCATTTAGCTTGAGGCCATGGCTCTGGCACCAGTTGTCTGTTTCTATGAGGCCCTTTTGGAGGATGCTTGTGTCAGCTGGAGAGTCGATTATGGCGCCCAGTTTGCAGTCATCTGCGAACTTGGTCAGCCACAGTCCTTCCGTGTTGGCCTGTACCTCCGAGAAATATATACCGAACAAGAGAGGTCCCAGGACTGAGCCTTGTGGGACACCACGTGTAACTGGTTTGGAGTCTGACATGGCTCCAGCAATTCTAACCATGTGGGTTCTGTCCTTGAGCCAGTTTGCAATCCATCTAGTGATATAGGGGTTTATATTTAAGCTGGTGAGCTTATCTATAATGCTCGAGTGGGGTATTGTATCGAAGGCTTTTGCGAGGTCCAGGTAGGCTGTGTGGACCACCTTCCCCTCGTCAATGGCCTTGGTGACTGTTTCAAAGAAATCAACCAGGTTTAAGAGGCAGGATCTGCCCTTAACAAAGCCGAACTGGGTAGGATCCAGTGTCTGTAGGTCCCTGATATCTTTATTTATGAGGTCCATGATGATCCTTTCCATAGCTTTGCAGACCAAGCTAGTCAGGCTTATGGGCGATAGTTTCCAGGATCCGTTGAGGCACCACCTTTATGGAGAGGGACCACTGTTGCTGTACGCCACTCTTTGGGTACATATCCTGTAGTAAGGCTGAGATTGAACAGTAGTTTTATGTTTGGGTTTAGCTCTTCTTGGAGTTCATGTAGGACGCAGCCCGGGACACCGCCTGGTCCCATTGATGCTGTGTTTTTTGCTTTGGAGAGGGCGGCTCTTACCTGAGCATCTGAGATGTCAGGGGCCAGCACTCTGCTGGGATAGATATTTGCCCTTTTGGTGGGGAGGGGGTGAGAAGTTTGTGCTGAACCTGTCAGCTAGGATGTTGGCAATGTCTGTGGGTTCAGTGTATTTTTTGTCATTTTGGACTAATTCTGAGCATATCTGGGAGTTACCACCCAGGTTCCTAACATAACTAAAGAAAGCCTTGTGATTATCCTTAGTGTCCTGTGCAATTTTTCTCTCGAAGCTGGCCTTAGACAATTTTATGAGTGCCCGTAGTTTTTTGCTAATACTGATCAGTGATGCCTTCCCTTTTTGGGATTTTGCTCTATCATTTAGTAGCTTCCTCCTTCTATTGTATAGTTTGTTTATGGCTGGGGTCCACCAGACAGGATGTCTGCCTTTGGAGGATTGGGTCTTGGTTTTATTTGGGATCGCATGATCCATGCATTCCTGAAGGTGTTCATAGAATGCATTTATAAAGGATTCTGCGGTCTGGGCCATATTTTCCACAGGCCCGTGGGCTTTGAAGGATTCCACCTCGGATTTGAGGAATGTGAAATTTGCTTTAGAGAAGTTTTTCACTGTGGTTTTCTGGGCAGGGGGTGGGGTCGGGATGTGAATATCCAGTGAGATTAGTTTATGGTCTGATCTTACCAGTGAGGGATACACTTCTGGTCTGGAGCATAGAGTCCCCATGTTGGTGATGATCAGGTCCAGTATGTTTTCCCCTCTTGTGGGAGTGGTAACAAGTTGTTCCATAGCATTTGAGTTTATAAATTCTAGGAATCTTTGGGCTAGGGTGTTGGAGCTAGAGTAATGCTCCCAGTCTATGTTTGGGTAGTTGAAGTCACCCAATATAATGGTGTTTGGAGAGACCTTCATATTTTACAGTGTTCTCAGGAAGGCCAAGTGGGGTTCCTGGGTTTGGGAGGGTGGTCTGTAGCAGGCTATAAACTGGAAGGCAGTTTTACCCACTGTTAGTTGCACATGGATAGTCTCTGATGCTTCGTGCTTTGCCACCAACCTGGAGGTGTGGGTATCTTTGATGAATATCGATACTCCCCCTCCTTTTGTGGTTCGATCCAAGTTTTGGGGCCGAAAAGCATGGTATGAGGTATAACCTGGTAGTGCTGGGGTGCTCTAGGGAGCCCTGAACCAGGTTTCTGTTACTGCACAGATATCGATGTTCTCCATGCTAAGGAGAGTTTCGAGTGCATGCATTTTGAGGTTTAGACTTCTGGCGTTGAGTAGCATTACTCTTAGTTTCTTATCCCTTGTGATACCTATGGAGGTGGGTTTGTCTTTTGAGCCTTGCCTAAAAAGGCACTATGGGGTAGCAAGAGCCTTTGCCAATATCCGAAAGCCCAAGGGTGACAGGTGCAAGCCGTCCCTAGCGAAGCATCGTGGCTTGTCGAGCATATCATCCCAAGCTGACAGGCATTGGATCCCCTTTGAATGACACCAGTACTTAAGCCAATTGTTGAAATTGATCATCTTGTCTTCATATTGTGGCATCATTCTTGGTGAGGGTAAGATGCTACTCAAGGTCAGGGTCATACCGGCCTGGGCTACATGCTCAGAGAGCTCCTTTATGTCTCTTTTCATGTAGTCCAGGGAGGTACGTCTCAGGTCATTCACACCAGCATGGACAATGACTGAGTCATATTTGTACTTGCCTTGGAGTGACCTGAGTGCTTGTGTTATGTGGCGGATCCTAGCGCCCGACAGGCTGCTCACCGTGACCCTCTCCTTGTTCAGCCTGGTGAGTGGGACGTCAGTGTGCCTGACGATAGAGTCACCTATTACAAGTGTATCAGGTGTGTTGTTTAGTCTTAAGGGCTGTGACTGTTCGGCACACTGGCTTTGTGAGATATGTGTTGCACGTGTTTTGTTTTGGGGTAGCGGTTGCTTGGGTGTCTGCTTTGGAGGTCTCTGCTGCTTAGGCAGATCTTTATTTAGAGCCTCCGAGTATGTTTTTGTGTGATTATGTGTTTGGTTTGCTATTATATTGCCTATCCTTACCTCTTGTTTATTAATCCATTCAACACTGAAATATCTGTCTTAGTTTATTATGACAAATGTTACTTAATGTCTGACCTGGGTATTCAGATGCATACTGCACTAAAACATGCATATATCTTGTGCACTGTGTTTAGTATGCCTGTGTTAAATATCGTGACCCATGAATGACTGTATACAACAGAGTAAATTGTGTTTTTGATGGGTCAGTGCAGTATATGGAGCACTACTTTGTACCATAAGATGGTAATGAGGTGCTTTAGTACAAGTTATCACTAGTGGGAACTCAACAGCATCACTGTGAGAGGCTGGGCAAGTATGGTTGTAGCAGCAGCAGGTTTGCCTGCACAGCATGGATCTCAGTTACTGTCAGAGTTTTCCTTCTATGCAACTGAGTAATTTTTTAGTTCTTGCTTTATTTTAGTACTGAGATGTTGTATATCAGCAACATACCATTGGGGAAGGAATGTTACTGTGGTCACAAACAGCATGTTTTCTGCTTGTACACAGATGGAGTCCCATAAATTACCTCTTTGAAACCAGCTTGAATGCAGGTGGTGTATATTTTTGTATGATCCAGGGGAGGGGTGATTAGTAAATGTGCTGTATGGATGATGTATATTGAGAACACAATGGGCAAAGACCACATACAAGGCATTTTTGTATAATTATATAAATCTCTTTATGAACTGCAAAAGGTTTTAGTATACAGATACTCTGCATACCAGTCCTAATCAATGGCACACAATGAGTTATGAATATCACTCCATAATTCTCAATTCTTATACTAACTATAGTATATTTTTCATATATTTTTCTGCTTTTCTGTCTATGGCATATAGCATTCTTTATTAAGAATCATTTCTTATATCAGATGTCACTACTGTAGACAGTCTCTCTGAAGCAGTCCTTTAGGTGCCTTAGATGTAAGAACTGGATCTGGTCTACAAGGATGAAAGCAGTTACCCCAATAAAACCTATAAAAGGAATGCTATGTATTCAGTCTCTGTTTTGAAGGAGGATTTGGAACTGGATTTATTTTGTTTTCAGAAATAAAATAATTTAGTTGAAAGGATTGGTCTAAATACCTGAACTCTCAACAATCCTGCGTTAGAGTTTTGGCTTTTTCTGATGCATAATCCCTGTATATGGTCAGATTGGATTGCAGATACTGGACTCCTCACCCATGGGTGACCTCTGATTGTCTATCTTTTAACAAGTTGACTCTCAGTAATATGTCCACCTTCATACAGCTACACTAACTTCTACTACATGCTACGTAATCTTAGGATCATAGGAAGTTGCTAGGCTATTGACCCTGAGGCCCTTACAAGCCTAGCTAAAAATTTAGCCCATGTTCTGACAAGTCAACGCCTGATGCCCCTGTCCAACAGGGACACAGGTGGAACCCCAGGCGTGTATTGTATTTTCTGTTCCCCATCCAGTTATCCAGGTTGCACTTAAAAAGGGACACTGAGGTACTCTGCTTGATGTGGAGAGGGAGTCTGTTCCACAGAAGGGGGACTCTCTGGGACACAAATCTGTCCTGCCAACAAGTCCTATTGATGTCACAGACCAGGTTGAGGTCACACATGTGGGTTACTCGAGTGGAGCTAGACTTACGGATTTGCAGCGGTCTTATCAAGGCAGGGCCCTGAGATTGCTTTGTATGCCAGACAGAGGACACCTCTGAGGATTCTGTATGAGACTGAGTAGAGGGACAGGGCTTTTAGCCTATCTGTGTAGGGTAGATGTCTGAGGCCCTGGATTCTCCTGGTAAGGAACCTCTATGGTCTGTCCTGCTGCTGCATGTGCTTTGTGAGGTACATGCTGAAAGGGGTATGGTAATGGTTCTTATAAGGGAAGAATACAGGGATATTATGATCTCCTTGTCCCTGGATGAGATACCCTTCCTAATGAGGTAGGCCATGTAGAAAGCTTTCCGTACAACAGAGTCAATATGGTGGTCAAAAGCCAGGTTGCTATCAACCTGGGTGCCCAAGTCCCTCACGACTGATTGCATGCTTAGGACCTTATCAATGTAATAATTTGTGGGGACGTCACTCCCCCCCAAAGGAGATGATGATGTATTTTTTGCATTCAGTTTGAGGTCATATTTCTGGCCCCCGCCATTTGTTTGGGTGATACCCTCTTGGAGGGTGCCCACATCACTAGAGGAACTGATGATAGCATCCAGCTTGCAGGAATCTGTAAACATGGTCAGCCATATCCCAGTGGTTTTGGCCTGCACCTCAGAAAAGTATATCCCAAACAACAGATACCCCAGGACCAATCCCTGGGGTACGCTGGTAGTTACAGGTCTACTGCTTGAGGTGGATTCCACTATTTTGCCTAGGTGGGTTCGCTCAATGAGCCAATTTGCTACCCATCTGGTAACATATGATGCCTATTTGAGAGAGTATATCTATTGTACCTGAGTGGGGAATAGTATTGAAGGCTTTGGCTATGTCAAGGTAGGTGGTGTGCACCATCTTCCCCTCGTCTTTGGTTTTGATGACCTTCTCAAAGAAGTTGAACAAGTTTAACAGGAATGACATCCCCTTGATGAAACCAAACTGTGTGGGATTGAGTGTTTGGAGGTTGCCAATGTCCTTGTTAATGAGGTCCATGATAATCCATTCCATGGCCTTGCAGACTAGGCTAGATAGGCTGAGGGGTCTATAATTTCCTGGATTGGTAGATGCTCCACCTTTTTGCAAAGGGATGTCCGTGGCTGTCCTCCACTTGGCTGGGACAACGCCAGTACTCAGGCTTTGGTTGAATAGGGTGCCCAGTGCTGCTGCAAGTTCCTGCCTGAGTTCATGTAGGCTGTAGCCTGGGATGTTATCAGGTCCCATAGAGTCTGTATTTTTTGCCTTTGAGAGGACAGTGATGACTTGCTCCCTAGAGATAAGGGGAGGAGGGCAGGTGCTGGAGATTTCCTGATTTAGTGATGGGGGGACAGAGGGGTGAAGTTTTCACTTAATCTGTCTGCTAGCAGGTTGGCCATATCTACAGCATTTGTGTATTGGTGTCCTTGACCACCAGTTCTGAGCAGATCTGAGTGCTTCCTTTGAGATTGCGGACATATATGAAGAAGGCCTTATGATTGTCTTTAGTAGATGAGACCAGTTTGAACTCAAAGTTTGCCTTGGAGGATTACATTAGTGCTCTTATTTGCTTGTTCAGGCTAAGGAGAGATTGCTTCCAATTAGGCACCTGCTCCGTCTTGGTCCTGGATAGCATGTTTTTCCTTTTATTATAGCGTTTATTTAATGCAGATGTCCAGCAGACAGGTTTACTCTTCCTTGAGGAGGAGGATTTTGTCATGTCAGGTATTCCTGATTCCATGCAGCTATACAAATGCTTGTATAGTACTTTGGTGTAGGTTTGGATATTTCTGCCAGTTCCTACAGAGAGGGAGGGGACTGAGAAGCTGTTTATACCTTCCCTCAGAAGGTTATAATCAGCTTTGGAGAAGTTTTTTTTGTTTGCCCTAGCTGGGGGGTGGGGGCTGGGGTAGATGGTGACTTCAAAAATGGCTGCTTTGTGGTCGGATCTTACCAGGGAGGATAACACGGTAGGGATGCTGCAGTAGTTACTCATGTTGGTTAATACCAAGTCCAGGCTATTATCACCTCTTGTGGGTGTGTGGACCAGCTGGTCCAAGGCATTTGCATTGACAAAATCAAGGAATCTCTGGGTATTTATGTTTTGGCTCATGTTCACCTCTTCTAGTATCCATTTTCTTCCAAAAAGCTTTTATGCCATTGCTTGTGTGGAACTATATTTGACTAAATACAAGCTGGTAACTTCTTTGTTAGAAGTATGCATTTTAAGTATTGTTACTGTCTGTTACTAACATTATGTGTTTGCCTAGCTGTAGTTATTAACCATACATGTCTGTTCACCTATAATGTTCCTCATTATCCATATTTCTCATAGTCTGTGTGCAGGTTAGCCTTAACCCTCCTATGCTTGGTAGAATTGCATGTTTTGACATATTACAGAATGTTCTTTGAATTATAGAACATTATTTGTCTTAGACAACCTTATTAGATTTGAATTTTATATATGCTTTTGATGATATGTTTTGCATATTCAAATCATTTGTTTTTTGTTGCAGATGCTTACGCCCATTACTTCCTCACATGCATTAACTTGATATACTGAGTTGTTTTTGGTGATCATGGCTGATTTCAGGTCCTTAATTCCCATCTAATCACTTTGCCATTACCTCAGGGCCATCAATATACAAACATTTCCCAGAATAACCCATCACTTGGTGTGTCATATCTCTCTGGCCTCCTCGCTACATCAGACTGAGTGCAAAAAAATTGAGGGGGCGGTGCAGTGGGTAGGAAGAAAGCAGTCACTGTTCAGTTGTCCAATTTAAGAGTGTCATGTTGAAAACCCTATCCTCTTGAATGTATTGAGATACAAGCATTGCGTGTGAGTACGAAATGAAGCACTGTGATGGCATGCAACACCTCCATGGTAAGGTGTATCTCACATAATCCTCACAGTCCTGTCTCTTGAACTCCCAGTCTTGACAAAGGACAGGCAATGGTAAACCTCTGTATCATGTCACCCATACTCAGAGAGCAACAAACAGGCTTAGCACATCATCACTTCTACCCCTCCTATCATCTTATCCAGTGCCTAGACTCCTGATTGGACCTGGGTCATGTGGGTTGTAGTAGGAGTTTCATCCACCTATGTCGTGAAGCTGACTAATCAAACAATATTTTAAGAGAAAACTACTTATTTTCATAATAATGTTTATTAAGTCCTATTTCATGATTTTTTTATGACTGAGTGCTCATCCTATAGAAGGAGAAATTAAACTATATAGCTTCTCTGAAGGAACAGACAGTTTGCTTAGAGTATGGATCCAGTGGTGTTATTTGGAGGGGCATTGCTTTGTTATCATATTTGCTTTTCAAGTTTGTGCTGACATCATGTAAGCAATGATGGAGAGATTGATCAGTTTTATACCCTACCGACTGTTCCTCATTATCCATGTTTGTGTGACCTCAGATTTAGTATGGCAAGGATGTTTGGGACAGTGCCACCTCACGTGCAGAGTGCAGGGAGGAGTTTCACAAAGAAAAATACTACTCATCCTATGTTGTTTTAATTTTTTTAGGTTTCTTGATTGATATTTCAGTTGTCAGGTAATTGCATACCTTGCCCTTGAAAGGATTGGTAGTCGTTAAATACTACTATGGCAAGTCAGGATCCTATTTTGATAGGATGAATTGTCATCCATTATCGCTCTTTTATTACTACCAAAAATGATCATTTTCTAATTTTCCTGTATTCCATTGTCTGTATCTCTGTGCAACATTTTTGTATAAGATATAATACAACAGTAAACTAGGGCTTTTCTTTTTTCCTGTCCTCCAGTATAAATGGCTTGGTCCAGCTAGATATCTTGGTACCAAACCCCTTACAAATAGCAAAAACCAAAGAAAGAAAGAAAGAAACAAAAAAGATAAGAAATTCATTGTATATGAAACTAAATTTTGGTCCCAGTAGTTACCTTCCACAGCTGTCCATATAAACATTAATGATCCCATTTAGTTGCTAACCTCAACAGTAGAACATTCATAGCATATGGTTTGACATTGTTCTAATGCTACTTATCAATGGCTTCAGCTAGTGATGTGAAAAAAATGGTCTCTATCTTCCTGTTTCCTGGTCTCATTCTTAAAATCCTTTCATAGTCATCAGATAGGATAAAAGGATTACCTTCTTAACAATCTATGTCAGATAGGTTATTCCCTAAAGGCAAACTATAATTAACCAATGATATACATTAAGGCAGTTTGTGCTCCAAGCCATACCTTCACCCCAAACTCTTCAAAGGGAAAAAAGAAGACTTTTGTTCTGTTTTTTTTTAAGCTATAGAAAGCTGGTTGCTACATTTGTAGCAAATGGTTTGATACAGCTTACCAGCTGCAAAGAGCAGTGAAGTGCTTTTCTGTACCGACATTCAAAAATACAGGTACAAAAAAAAGAATGCAGGGACTTTTCTTTCCTATTGTGCCCCCTAACACCTTGCACCTAGAGCAGCTGCCCCCTTTGCCCACCCTTATTTGATTCTGATAATACTTTTTTTATTAAAGTTATATTCCTTCCCATATGCAATAAATCAGACTTCTTTCAGTTGAGATGAGGCATACCGCTTACCAAAGATGTTAGTAAATTAATGGTGCTTTTTATCATCTAATATATTGCTTTATCTTTAAGAACAAAATAATTCCCTAATGCATAAAGTCTTGTGGTCCAATTATAACGTTAGGGATGTAAAAGGAAGCTGCTAACTATGCTTCTGCCATACTGCCATTTTATGAATTATTTAAATTTCTGTTTTAATTAATTTGTGTGATGTCTGCTGTGTACCTCCCTCTTATTTTGCTAAAGAGTTCCAGGTAAATCCAAAAGTAATGTATTTTTCGGGAAATAATGGATTAACATGGAGTAACAAAGGCCCAAAATCAGGGGCAAGTATTAAATATTACTCTAATTCACTTAAAAAGTTAATAGAACAGCAGATTTTCCATCAACATATTTTTTTCTGAACAATAAGAATTATGGAACCCTTTATCTGGCATTATTGACTGGTTGCATGAATCAGTAATTTACCAGAATAAAATCAGGGACACAGCATAAATATGAAGCAAAATCATGGACATTCTGAAAGAAAATGGACAGCTGAGAAGTATGTACTCTGCTGACAGTCTTAACATCACTGAACAAGATGGCTGGGTAACCACTGACATGCAATATAACAATTATCTAGGACAATTATGTCCATAACAGTAATACCAAAGAATGTTTACCTCTTGTTAACAACTGACATTTAATACATCTGTGACATTTGTGGAGTTGAACAAGCCAAGTATGCTGCTTTTACACTACTGCTGTGTGCCCATTATGTGACTGTCCTTTTATCCACAAAAGCAGTGATGCAGTATGATTATTCTTATATACTTATTTCAGTTAACCATGCATCAGACACTTAAAATGTGACTAACCTGTCTTTTTTATCACTTAGTGAAAATCTTTCAAAGTGAAGGTGAAGTTTCTGATCTTCCACAGTTTCAATCTTCCAGACACAGAAGAGATTATTACTATAATTTCCTGGATAATTGGGTGACAAGATTCTCCCAATTGTTGCATTTTGCACGTGTCCTCCACAAACAGCTGGGAAGGATAATAAGAGAAATTTGTTAAACATAATAGGAAAATAATTGCATGCCTTCAAGTACTGAATACTGTTTTCTGAGGATGGAACATTTCAACTAGCATGCATTTGTTAGGAGGGCACTATCTTTGACATACGTTTCTTAGAAAAGTAACTCAGGTTGGTTACTTTATCCCACACATCAGTTTATTCTTCACTAAGTGTGTTTCTGTGCTTCATTATCAAGTTTATTTAATTACCCAGTAATTTATTTTTAACTATTGAAATGTATTGCAAGTGCATGGCATTATGAAATACCTCTGTTAGATATATATTCTGAAATAAAATACATTAGCTTCTTCAGACCTCTTGTTCTGCAGGGTGAAAGCTATGGCATAACATCTGTATTTAGAATAATATAAACTCCATGATCACAAGTCATTCTTAAATTCAGAGTCACTGATAGTCCTGTTCTACTGTGTTTTTAAAAGGAGGCTACAGTATTCCAGTAGCCAAAAGCAACAAAGTGCACAATCTGGTCCACAAACAAAGAAAAAAAAAACAGATGCAAGAGCTCTATTTAACAGCTCTACTTATATCCAGTAACACAAGTTAAACTATTTTGTCCTCACAAACAATAATGGTAGGACTTCATCAAAGCTAGTTTGTGGACAAAGTCATCTGCTAAATAACATTCTATGAAATCACATGGTTATATTTAAAAATACATTAATCTAAAACATAAATAAAGCTTGTTTGAAGCATTTTTGTCATAAGTCCATCTACAATCATTATTGACAATATATTTACTAATGAATTCATTTTAGTTTTAAAAAAAATATGAAAATATATAACGTACAAATGCACATCTATAAGGATATATGTATAAAATATAAATGTAATTATAAAGTATATATATATATATATATATATATATATATATATATGTATATATGTATATATATATATATATATATATATATATATATATATATATATATAAAAACATGTATATCCTCATAAGTAAGATACAGTATAATATATGTAAAATATCTATATACACAATTTGATGTTGTTGCCTTCACAATTTAGATGCTCAAAGTTTTAATACTAAGTTCATTGAAACATGATTGTTTAAGCTGAATCCAACTATAACCCTGGGATTAAACTGTTTTATCAGTTCCTTATATTCAGTCTTAGTCTCCCATGCTCCATGTCTCAAGTTAACATATTTTTTTTTCTAAAATAGCAAAATTAAACTTCTTAAAGCTAGAACAAATAGTTGAATGCTTACACAATGCATTATTTTCATTATATTTTAGCATGTCATAGCAATGTTTGTAAACTATTTTCCTAAATGACTTCTCCATCTTTCTGACATAAAAAGATAGACAAAATGAACACTTAGCTATCTATACTATCCCAAAGGTACCACAATTCCCATTCTGTGGAGTTGCAATTGTACTGAATGAATGTTCTAACTTAATAAGAGTTTCATATTCAAGAATAAATTGATATCACTTACAGCAGCCACATTTACATATACCCTCCCCCTACCATCAGTTCCTCAATCCTTCTCAGCTCTTTCAAACAGGGTTAAGTTGTTAGCTATTTTATAGACAAAATGTGGTTATTCCCCTAAAATCTTATAAATTTCATCACTGGCCCTAAAGATACTCCAATTCCTCTTGAAACTATTTTAACCAGAATTTTATTGCAGTACTAAGTGTGTTCAGATGTGTTCTTCTCTTCCATAGGTTTTAGATTGGTAGCCTTGGTTAGCATTACTAAGATTCATATTTTATAACCCAATACCTAATGGGGTGTAGATCTAGAACACATTCCTTAGCAACAGCTTCACAACAGTTTTGCACCCTTAACAGCTCCCTGTGGGCATCATTGCCAAAGGAGTGATGCTTCCTTGTTTGTTAAAGTTTTAAACTGCTACAAATCTTGCATATGATTTTAGCTCACACTCCTTATTCAGCACAGCTTTTCTGATTTTTTTAGCTGTCTGATAGGTTTATAAATTAAGAAGTTATTAATTAATTTACATAATGTTATGGAAACCTTTCTTAGCACATCCTTTACTGGTTCATGTACCTACAGGCACCTTTTCTTTAATACAGAAAATGTACCATATTTTTTCTTTAATTGAATGAATTTTGAAGGCCAAGCACTATAGTTATTAATACTGAGAGAATGAAAGGTATGCTGTCTGCATCCAGAACCTGCTAATAGCATACAGTATAATACGCTATAATTGTAAAGGATGGAAATGATGCCCTCATTAAAAAAAAAAAAAAAAAAAAACTTTAGTTTTCTAACATGCAAGTATCATAATACAAACAAAAGCTTTATCTTTTTTAATTAATAACTAAGATGTTTCTCTCATACCTGTCATAAACGTTTAATAGCCTATCAGTATCAAAACCATTTTCTCAACCAGTTATTCTTTAACAGGTTCATCCCATTAAGAGTGGTATAGCTATGTGGCACCATTTATTCACATTGCAACCTTCTTCACATTTAAAATTATCTGGGAATCACATTTTGATATTCCTGCATGGTGAATATAGTATTACAGTAAAAATATTTCACCATTATATTTTAGTGCAAGTTTTTTAAAAATACCTAAACAGGTGGGTTCCTTGGGACTCCATTGTGGTTTGGATGCATTGAGACAGGTCAGTATTTTTTGTCCCTGAAGCACATATCCCAGATGACAGTGGAAGTGGGCAGTTCCTCCAGCATGTAAATCCATTACTCTGACATCTCCATAATCAGGCCTTCGGGGGAAATCACAGCTCAGCATAAAAACTGCAGATTAAAAAATATTCTCATTAAGGTTATTAGTTTTTAAAATACTAAATTTAGATACACTGTTAAAGCAGACTTTTTATTATACCTATATGACTATAAAAAAGGCAACATTACTCTGTTGATTCAGGTCACAAACTAGTATTGCGTGCCTCCTTGCTCCTTATTCTATGCTAGGATAATTTTCAGCACTGAAATCATTAGCAGTTTCCAATCCACTGCATGCAGCCTCTGTTTAGATTAAGTTACCCTTGCTGTCTTTCAGATTTAAGCTTTTTAAAGTCATCAACTACACCAAGTTTCAGAAAAACATGCTCATTATAAAACAAGTACTTCTCTCTGGAACCGCCAACCAGAAATGGCACAAGTTAAAAAATGTTTATATGGGAAATATCCCATCAACAATTGGTATATTACATCTTCTTGCTTGCTTCATACCATTGTAGCATTACCTTTCACATACTGGCCTAAGGTAGCTGTTACTTTGCTAGAAATCTTTGCCTCCATGTTTGCAATATTCTGCACACTTAATCTATGCATTATTGTCATGACATGTGTGACTGCACTTGATATATTCAACAGGGTGATATTTCAGATGCCTAGCTTATACTTGATTGAATTATTACTACTGTCAAACTACTTAACTAAAATTGAAGCTCCAGCGATTCCATTAAATATAACTTCTAAGGAGTTATCAAGCTTCCGGAAGAAAACCGGTTCTCCAGTATAATTGTTATCACATCTGATTTGCATGCAAAATATTCTGGGTTCAATCCCTAGTGTAAGTATTATACAGTCAAGTCTGACAAATAGTACAAAGGATTAGGTTCATAGGTAAGTACTAGGCTATCTGCCCGAGGGCATCTATAAGCCTAGCCAGAATGTGTTGGCTTTCACCGCCCCCTTAGATTAGTTCCCTGTGCCTCTGTCCAGCAGAGCCATTAGTTCCCTGTGCCTCTGTCCAGCAGAGTCAGTGCAGTGATCCCCAGGGTAAATTTTCTGTTTCCCATCCACTCGTCAAGGTTTCTCTTGAAGAGTGTTACTGAGGGGCTCTGCCTAATGTAGATTGGAATCCTGTTCCAAAGCATGGGGAGTCTCTGGGACAGGAATCTATCCCTCCAGCACGTCCTATTTATCACTGTGGTGAGGTTAGATCTCTAGAGCATGTGGCTCTTGGGGATTTGTTTTTTTTTTAAGTGGAGCATGTCCATCCATTCTGGGTTGGACATGGCCTTGAATGTCAGGCAGATATCACCTCTGAGTAAGCGATATGCAACCGAGTACAGCTGGAGTTTCTTCAGTTGGACTGCATAGGGCATCTGTTTGAGGGCAGTAATCCTCTTGGTGAGGTACTTCTGTGGTCTTTCCAGCTGTTGCAGGTGTCTTGTAAGGTACATCTCAAATGGGGCGTTGTATTCTATGATGGGTCTGATGAGTGATGAGCAGAGGGTCACAATAACCTCTTTTGTTCTAGATGCCAACCCTTTTGTGATTAGGTGGGTCACATAGAAGGATTTTCTAACCACCTTGGCAATATGATTATCAAAGGAGAGATTACTATCTGCTTGGGTCCCCAGATCCCTTATTACATTTTCTGTATTTAGGGGACTACCACATATGTGGTAGTTCATGGGTACTTTGTTTTTTCCAAAGGGGATGACTAAGCACTTTTTGGCATTAAGCTTGAGGCCATGATTTTGACACCAGGTATCCGTCTCAGTGAGTCCCTTCTGGAGGATGTCTGTATCAACCGGAGAGTCAAGTATGGCCCCCAGTTTGCAGTCATCTTAAGATTATAGGCTGGTAATCAGTAACTACTTGTAGTGCAAGGTTTCATTCCCTCAGCTTTCATGTGGCTACTGTGTGACTTTGAGCACATCACTTAACCTGATAGTGCCCTTTGGAAATGGGAAAGTTGGGCCAGGCTCCTCAATTGTCTCCTGGACCACATGCTTAGTAACCTCCTATGAACATAAGAAAAAAAGCCTTATCCTTCTCAAAACAGCATTTGAGGGTCACTGTATGTCTGAGCCCAGTAATGTATCATTGCTCTGCAAATCATGTTGCTTTCCTACGTCTGACTCTGACATATATAAACATACACTGAACCAATTCCCGGACTTTAATTATGTCTAAATCATTACACACTCCCTTTCCACCTTCATAAAGTAATACTCCAGATGTGGATAACTGGTTATGAAAACACACCAGTTTTGGAGGAGCCAGCTCAGATTGAGTTGGACTTAATGTGAGGCAACTAAAAACCTCTGAAGGTATTATAAGTACTCCAGTTAGGCATATTACCAGTCTAAAAATGCCAGGCAAGAGAGGTAAAGCCACAAAAAAAAAAAACAGTTTAATGAGCACATTCATTCCAAACATAAAATGACAGGAACTTTATCAGATTAAATATTCATTCACCATTTCCTCTTTTATAAAGTTGTCTACTACCATGGATTGATGTATGTAGGTCTGATCTGTTTCTGACATAAGTTATAAGGTTTTCTATTTTTCTGGACCATTAGCTTTGTAAAGCATCCAGGCAGAGTTCCAGTCATCCACTTTTACACTAATTTCTTCACAGTGGTGATTAGAAAGGGTAGCATTTTGCCTCTTTTCTTTACATTTCTTTGAGGTACATGTTTATTCAAAAAGCTTAAGAGTTGAGTACAGATCTGAGACATAGGGGTGTGGAGCCCTATCTGTGACCCATGTGAATGGGGTTCAGGAAGCAACCTCGATGCTGGAAGAGCCAGATGTTGTGAGAGAGGAATGAAAGGACAGAGTCTGGTAATCTCCACCAGTGAAGGGAGTGGGGTGTATGCCTGGCATACCTATGATGGTGGAATCACTAGTGGAGACTGCTGGTCACATTAAGATGCTGTTTACAAGTGGACAGGGCTGTTTAACTGTGTGGTTTCAGAGGGAGACACATGCATTCTTTAGCCTACTGCACACGCATGTGCAGGTGACTAATATGGCTGAACAGTCCCATTTCTAGTTCACCCAGTCCACAGGAACAAATTAGCTGTTGAGCTCTCAATGGAGTAAGTGAATAGTCAGGGGAAAGAGGAGATTATTACTGGAGTACAGTGCAAAAAGAAAGATAAAAAAGGGCAAGAGTATGTGTGTAAAAACTTCAGCTACAAGACAAATAGAAGGAGGACTACTTAAGGACCATTTAGTAGAGCACCGTGAGCTTGTTTAACGTCTTAAAACTAAAAGAAAACTCTATCCAATACCACACAAAACAAACTCTATAGAACAATAAAGTCTGTACGCCAATTCTGCAGTTTTGGTGCCTGTCTTCATCCAGCCTTTATTGTACCATCGGATCCAATACCTTATTTTGGATTTGTTTAATGTCTTACTGCCAAGTGCTATAGAAAAGAAGTGTGCATGTTTCCAGGTTGTTTGTATTGCCCATGGGTATTAGAAAATGAGTGTATGAGTGAGACTGACAAGGACACTTAGTTAAAAAGTCTTTAAAGGTGTGATAGCTTTGCCCATCACACTGTCAACTCTACTGAGTGTCTGAATATGGTGACAGTAATTCACTGGTCACATGTCTACTTTGAGTCACATGTCTACTTTGAACCAATAAATAAAAAGACAATTTATATCACAAAGAGGAAAGCAAAGTCATTGAAATATTTCATTAGACTGTGACATTCTGATATAACCCACATATCCAATATATCTCACAGGATCTACTTCAGTAGATCGAACTTTTACTAGTTCGAACCACATATGGCTGAGACCATATGTTCAAACTCGTAAAAGTTTGAACACTGACGTAAAACTACATAAAACCAAAAAAACACAAAACTAAACATCTACCTGCACCCCCCACAGCCCCTTACTTAAATATACCAACTCCGAAATGGCACTACATTGCGGAAATAGGAAATCTTCCCTTTCCACTCTGTACGGATATCTCCAATCAGTCAGATCGAACTTTTACAAGTTCGAACATATGGTCTCGGCCATATGTGGTTTGAACTTATAAATGTTCGATCTACTGAAGGGGACCCATCTCACAACCATACAAACATATCAAATGATTTTTTATAGTTGTTTACTTAAACCTGGTTTACACAAGGTAACAGCTATAAAAGATTCTTTTTAACCTGCATTGAATTATAGTAATAGATCATGCCATTGTAACTATTAGATTAGTACTGAGAAAGCTGCAGATTAGCAGTGAAACTGGCATTCTTTTGCCTATATAAGTTAAAATCTAAATTATTTCAGAACCTTTGTGAAGGTTCTGTTCTGTGGGTATGTATATACATACACACGCATACTCAAAAATATATATTAAAAATATCTTCTGAAAAATGGAAGCACTATGTTCAGAATAAGACAAATAAACAGCTTTAATAAGCGATCATTAAAGACATAAGTAGAATTTGAGTGCTTTCGTTCATAAAATGTTTCATGCCAAACTTCATCAGAAATATGGAAAACAACTTAGCATTAGTATAAGGCAAGGCTAATTAGTATATTAATGACATCATCAATTATCTATTCCATCTAAGAATGCTATTTGCATTTAAATGTCCATTTAATCCAGGGGGCATGTCCGCCCTAAGTTTCACTTGTCATTTGAGTTCCTTTACTTCCAGTAATGGATTACAGTCACAAAAAAATAATGGAAACTTTTTCAATCACAATGAATTAAAAAATGGAGCATTTAATCCAGAGTTTAATGTGCTTGACTAGAGCATTTTTACAGTCACCTTTCCTAATAGCTTGAAAATGTTTTTTGATTCTCTCACTGAGTCTTCTAGTGGTTTTCCTCACATAAAAGGCATTGCAAGAAGAGCACACTCCTAAGTAGACAATGTTAATGGAATTACAATCAAAACTTTTCTACAAAATGAAAATTCATCACCAAGGAATTTATGTCTTCCATCCATAGGAAGAATATATTTTGTAACAATGACTTGGCTTCTCGAGCCAGCACCCCAGTTTTATGAAAAGGAACATAGTTAAAGGTCAGTTTGTCTGTCTGAGTAGGATCATTAGTGATGACACCTAATGCCACTATCTTATGAAACTGTTTGTAGATAAACATTACCCTGTTAAGCTGGTTTTTGACTGTTTTAAGGAAGTGGCAGACGGCAAGTACACCAAACACCTACCTATCCTTAAGTATGGGTTCAGAATGCTAAGGGCAATTTATCAAATGAATGCACAAGATTTTCCCTTCCTATTTCTTTAGACTCTGAAGGTATCAGGAATATTATTACCAAGAAGTGGGGTATTATTAAAAGCAGTCAAGAGTTAGTTAAAGCTTTAGGGACTAGCCCTTCATTTTCATATAAGAAAACTCATTCTTTGCAGTCCCTTTTTGAGTCCAGTCCTTCATAAAATATGTTGCCTAGGTTAAGTCCCCAGGTGTGTATACTTGTGGAAGATGTGTTTGTTGCCAACACATTGCTCAAGGGATACATTTCTATTGAGATCACTTAATTTTACTTTTCATTTTGTAGAAAAGTTTGATTGTAATTCCATTAACATTGTCTCTTCTTGTGATGCCTTTTATGTGGGGAAAATCACTAGAAGACTCAGGGACAGGAATAAAAGAATATTTTCAAGTTATTAGGAAAGGTGACTGTAAAAATGCTCTAGCCTATCACATTAAAGTCAGCACTCAATGCTCCGTTTTTAAATTCATTGTGATTGAAAATGTTTCCATTATTTTTGGTGAGTGTAATCTATTACTGGAAGTAAAGGAACTCAAATGGCAAGTGAGACTTAGGGTAGACAAGCCTCCTGGATTAAATGGGCATTTAAATGTAAATTGCATTCCGAGACAGAAAAGGTAATTGATGATGTCATCAATATGCTAATTAGCTCTGCCTTATAGTGATTCCCATGCTTAGTTGTGTTCCATATTTCTGATGAAGTTCGATGTGAAACAACTTAAGAATGAAAGTGCTCTAATTCTAGTTATGTCTTTAGTAATCGCTTATTAAAGCTGTTTATTTGTCGTAATCTGAACATAGTTCTTCCATCTTTCAGAAGGTATTTGTTTACTGTATTTAGTTTCGTATTACCGGCTTTGGATAATAGTTTATTTTTTTAGTATTTTACTCTATCCGGAAATTGAAGACTTAAATGATAATTCGTTGTTTAACAACAGCCAGGACCTGTTTGACTTATCTGCATATAATACTCCTTTGGATATCACAACAGCTCTAAAATCCTTCAATGAAGCAGTCGAGAAAACACATGAAGTGTTTAAATGTTACAACACTAGTGAAGCTAAAACTGAGTATGGTTTTAACTCAGATTCTAAGAAATCTTCACTTTGTGCATCGGATTCCATGACTGGTGAGAACGGGTTCATAGATAATCTATTGGCTCCTATTACTTCAAGCCTTTCCCTTACTCTAAGGAGTCCCTTTAATGATTGAACTAACAATTCTACAGGGACTGTTACAGGAAGTGTAACACATGGAAATTGTAAACATTTAATTTATCAACTGGATAAGCTGCTGCATACTTTTAAAAGTATTGAGGTGGATATTTTTTATCTTTCCAATTGTATTCAGCATGAGATCACACCACCCCATGGACTTAGGTTAATGCAAATTCCGGAATGGCATTTAAGCAGACAGTGACATTTATTGGGCATTGTGCCAGATATTTAATGAAACTGGTCTCACAGTGTTAACATTTCTTATTGATCACAATAAATGTAAAATGTAAGCATTAGCTGAAGACATTAAGTCCCTTTATGATACTATTGTAATTCATCAGTTTTTCTCGGACTGTTAAAGAGAACTAGCAAAGACTGACTTTAAAATTTACTAACATGCATCTTTCTTGATTCAAAAGAAAAAACACAAACTAGAAAGGGACTTAAAACAACACCAAGAAAAGATAGCATATCCTTTGAAAACTGGAGGGGGAGATATACCCTTTAAAAAGCTGTGCATTCTCCGTTTGCATGGGCAACAGTAAAGTTTTTCTCCACCAATTAAAGTCTTCAAAGATGGACATTCAAAAAATGAAAAAAAAACATTGTCTACCCCAGTATGACTTTCCAAACTCTGGCATCTCTCAGGATGCTATTGATAACAAAAATGGAATGATAACACTAATGAAGAGACACAAGACGGTTTTATTTCCCCCAATATTTCAAACCAGAGAATGAATGATTTCAACAGTCCGGTTTCCAGCTTTTGAGATGACCATTTTTTATCCCCAAGCTTACAGAGCATTCAAGCTTCAAGTGGACCCTCCAGGGAAATGCAAAGAAACAGGGGAAGGGTAAGAGGGAGAGGCAGAAGCCATGCGCGAGGAAGGAGACACGTTTAATTGATAATAGCACTCCTCTATTTCCACCAGAAAATGGGATTTTTAATCTTACTGACTTTAAACTTATTTCTGCCACAACAGCAGTTTTAGAAAAAGGTCTGAACTTTGTACCCTCGCAAAGGGCATCAACAACAAATGTTATCATAGACTTACTGTTTTGTAGAAAGTTAAACTTTAAACATAGTTTTAACAATAATAAGTTTGTTTTTAATGAATGCCTATCTCCGATATTGAAAGTGATAAAGAAGGGGACTTACTTCTAGATGGGTTTGCTGATGGAATTTAAAGTGAATCACTTGTGAATTGTTCAGTTGCTTCAGAGATTAATGACCCTTTGATGGATGAAAGTCCCCCCACCCCTTTACAAAGAAAAAGTACATTTAACCCTCCACTGAATGCCACAACCTTTTTAAGGCTTGTAAAAATGACATTAGAAAATATCTCAATACCAAACCTGTTAGAAAATGGTTTAACTTATCATGTGATGAAAGAAAAGCTCTCCAAGGGTTGATTAACAATAAAGATATAAGAATTATGAAAGCAGACAAAGGGGCAGGTATTGTTATAATGGACACTAAAGCTTATATATGTAAAATGAATGAAACCCTGGCAAATAAAGACCACTACAAAATGTATTTAATTTATTTATTTATTTGCAGTTTTATTTGCTAGGATAGTCCATTGGGCCATGAGGAGCCCATTTTCAATGGAGTCCTGGGGAGAAAAGCTCCAGTAAAATATACAAATACAAGTTAATTAAAAAGCAAGTTATAACAATAGATGGTACAGCACTACAGGTAATAAATGACAGTAGTGAAATGCAAAAGCAGGCATTCTTTAAAAAAAGAAAATAAAAGTTTTATACAATCATATCTATATACAAAATCTGTTCATTCCAACAGATGCTTATCAGAGTTAACAAACCATAGGAGGAAGTTTGCAGATGTATTGGATCCTGGGGAGTAGCTTAAGTTGGGGGACTTTATGCAGGATGGGAACAGGAGCATTCCCACTGAGATGTTAGATGGGAGTGGAGTAAGGTTTTGAAGGAAGAGAAGTTGCTAGTGGCATGGATTAGTGGAGGGAGAGAATTCCACAGGCGAGCTAGAGAGAAGGACAGAAGATGTTTGCCTGATGGATGAGAAGGTTTGTGTAGTTCAATCAGATTTTAGGAGTTTGATCTTAGGGATCTATTGGGTAGATGCATTTTAAAGGTGGTGGCAAGGGAGGGGCTAAAGATAAGTTTGTGTGCTTAGGTAAGTTAAATATAGATGAGGTAGTTGGGTAGCTCTAGCCAATTAAGTATGTGAAGGGGAGTCCAATGGTGCATAGAAGATTTGTAGCCTGTTGCAAATTTTGAAATTTTATTATAACAGGAGGAGAGTTTTGTTTTGAGAGAGTATTGTAGGTTACTAAGGAGTGGGGCTCCATATAGGAGGGATGGGATAAGGTATGTTGTAGAGAGTATAAGATTGGTGGAGGGGGAGATATATCGATTGTGATGACAGAGCATGCCAAGTTTCTTATGCGTTTTATTGATATTTGCTTGTAGGTGGATATCAAACTTGAGCTGGTCATCAATTAGGACTCATAGTAATTTTGCATAAGATACTATTTTGAGAGGTGTATTATTCTGGCTGGTGATAGTGAAAGTGTTTTTTGTCTAGGATGGTAGTTTTTGAAGGGATAAATATCATAAGTTTAGTTTTTGTGGCCTTGAGTGCTAGGTGGTTGTCTTGCATCCATTGTTTGGTTAAGGAGAAGGCATTTTTGGTTAGTTTTGTTAAAATGGGGATGGAGGTGGCAGAACAGATTATAGCGGAGTCATCGGCATATTGGATGAGATTAGTGTTAGGGATGGTCTGATATAAGTCATTTATGAAGATGTTAAATAGTAGGGGCCCTGGAATGAAACTCTGGGGTACTCCTGTAGGAGTACTGAGGAATGGGGAGGTAGTTTATTTTCCATCTGACTGCTTGTTGCCTATTTGATAGATAGCTGGTAAACCAGTTGATAATGGAGGGGGATAGGTTTATTTTAGAGAGGTGGGTGAGGAGAAGGTTGTGAGAGATGGTGCTGAAGGCCTTAGATAGGTCTAATAAGTGGGTGGACACAATATGGCTGGAGTCGCGAGCTTTGTTAACAGTTTCTAGGAAGGAAAGGAGAGCGGTGGTGGTGCTATGGCCAGACCTGAATCCATGTTGTGTGGGAGTTAGGAGTTGGTTATTTATGAGATAGGGTGCAGTGGTGGTGCTGTGGTCAGGCCTGAATCCATGTTATGTGGGAGTTAGGAGTTGGTTATTTATGAGATAGGGTATGGTGGTGGTGCTATGGCCAGACCTGAATTCATGTTGTGCGGGAGTTATGAGTTGGTTATGTGTGAGGTAGGGTGCAGTGGTGGTGCTTTGGTCAGGCCTGAATCCATGTTGTGTGGGAGTTAGGAGTTGGTTATGTGTGAGGTAGGGTAACAGTTGTAGGTGGATGCATTTTTTCTAGCAGGATGGCAATTGGTCAAAAGTTAGGGATGTTATTGTTGCTCCCACCTTTGTGAAGTGTAATAATAAAGGCCTTTTTCCAGGGTTGGGGTACCTGACCTTCTGTGATTGACCAGTTTATTAGGATACAGATGGGAAGGGTTATGGCTTCTGCAGAATTCTTTAAGAAGTAAGAGGGAATTTGGTCTGGGACATTGGAACTTGGTTTAAACTTTTGTAGGCATTTTTTAATAGTAGAAATGAGGATGGGTTGTATGTAGAAGGGAGGAGATTGGGAGGTGGAGGTACTTGAGAAAGGAGAGGTACAAGAGGAGGAAGAAGTAGGGGAAATTAGGGATGTGGAGGTAAGATTGTTAGTGAAGGAGGGTGTTAGTTTGTCTATGGAATCAATGAAGAAAAAGTTGAACTGTGTAGCTAGGTCAATGTCAGCAGCATTTGGGTCAGGGTAGGGGTTTTCTTTTTTACTGGATTAAGGATAGAGGAGATTCCATCCCAGACTTTTTGGGGGTTTGTATTGTGATTAGTTTGTAGTGTAGAAAAATAGGATTTCTGGTCTGAAATAATAAGGTTTTTTTTACTTTGTTACGCAATAATTTGTATTCATTAAGGGTGGTGATAGTTTTATTTTTGTGGTAGTGTTTCTAAGCTTTGTCTTGGAGTCTCATTATGCCTTAGGTGTCTTTAGTTAACCAAGGGATGGATTTACTTTTAATATGTTTTGTTTTCAGGAGGGCCAGAGAGTCTAGCAAGTGTAGGAAGGTTGTATTGAAATAGGTAACAGTGTTATCTAAGGATAAAGTTTGCAGTGGGTTGCAGTTTGTTTGTTTAAGCAAGTTTGTAAATATACTGGGGTTAAAGTTTGTTAGGGGCCGGGTAGAGATATAGGTATGATATACTTGTAAGGGGGAGTCCAGACAGTGGACAAAGGTAGGAAAATGGTCACTGAGCGGGTCAGGGAGAGTACCACCATCAGAGATATAGTGAGGATGAGAAACTAGAATCCAGTCAAGGGTACTTCCAGTAGAGAAGGCATTGGCAGGTCTAGTTGTGGCATTGATGAGCTGAGAGAAGTTGTAGAGGTTTATATTTAGAGGGTTTGTGGGATTCTGAATAGTGGCCCAGTCGATGTTTACATCACCCAGGATTATGGTCTCATTAGTTACATTGGTAGAAAACCAAGAGAGAATGTCTTTGAGTATTGCAACATTGTCTCCAGGAGGGATATAAAGGGTAACTATACAGATGAATTGATGTTTGTTTATCTGAAGTAGGGTTGGAATTAGTTCTGCGTTAGCAAATTGAGGGCTAGGTTTGGTGTAGGGAGTAACTGAGAGGGAGGATGAGTAGAGGAGAGCGACTCCCCCACCTTTTTTGTTTGTTCTATCATTTCTAATTATGCAGTAGTTGGGTGGTATTAGTTCAGAGTCTTTTATATGGGGTTTCTACCAGGTTTTATAGATAGACAGGGTATCTGGCTGATTGTGGAGAAGCCAGGAATGGAGGTTAGGGATTTTATTGCATATACTTTGAGCATTTAGATCTGTGAAGTGGAGGGATTTACTGGTTGTGTGGGGAGAATGCGAGGGGAAAGTTGAGTTGTGAGGGGAAAGTAAGGAGAATGTGAGGGGGAAGTTGAGTTGTGAGGGGAAAGGGGGCCAGGGTTTGGGTGGATATCGCCAGAGAGAAGGATAGTGATGAAATGACAAATATGGGAAAAAAGGTGCTTGGATAACTTAGTGTCATGTTTGTCGGTTGTTAGTTTTATTGAAGTAGTATTGATAAGGAAGGGTGTAGTATTGTTGGAGATGGGTCTATGTTTATAGGGGAATAGTACACTGTTGTTGAAGAAGAAGAGAGAGGGTAAAATGAAGATTGGGAAGAGTGTGGGTTGTTTGTAGAATGCATTAGTTGTGTGAAAAGGGGGAGAGTGACAAGTGTTAAAAGGTTTAGTAAGATAGTTTAGACAGGACAAGCTGAGAAGAAGAAGTAATTGGGTTAGGATTGAAGAATATATGATGGGCATGGTGTTTGTTCAGATTATTAGTTGTATGAGAGATAGCTAGCTGCTGTGATGGGCTGGAGTAGGTGAGGTTGGATTTTCCTGAAAGGTAAGGTGTTGGATTAATTAGTGGGGGTGAGATAAGTTGATTGGTGGTTGGAAGGGATGGGTGTGGTTATCTATGTATAAGTCTACAGGTGCTAGGGATGGGTGGTATTTGGGGGCAGGGTAGTTAAGCGGAGTGAGCCCGCAGGGCGAATGGAGCGGGTAGAGCCAAGGAGAAGGAAGAAGGTAAGACTGCGAAGAACAATCAGTGGACTGAATGGCAAGTTCAGAGGTAGGAAGGTATAGTGATGAGGCACTATTTTACTGTAGTTATTGATAGGTAGAAACAGAGAGGGTCACAGAGATTGTAGGCTGAAAACAGGGTAATAATAGTCTGTTTGGAAATGTTTCAGTATTAGTTTAACTAGGAAATACAAGGAATAGTTAGCAGTGGGTATATGCTGCCAGCTAGTGGTCAAACAGTCAATTACAAGAGCACTTAGAGGAGTGTGGAGAAACTTGAAGAATAGTGGGGTAAGAAAAGTCCATGGTAGGCTGTTAGCGAGCATACATAGGGTTAAATACAACAGTAACAGGTAAGGATATTTTTCCCACTAGGATACATAAACTTTTCTAAGCAGTTCTTTGGGACAGACAAAGAAATTATTAAGAACACTGCAGGATCCCTTTTAGGAGGCTCTTTCCTCAGTCAGGAAGCCAGGTATTTCTTGGGATGGTGGAAGACTTCAGGCCAGGGTTAAGTTTACACATGGAAAGGCAAACTGTAAGAAAAGGGACTATATAAAATTTATTAGCAAGGCAGTAGTACAAAGATTTGAAAGTTAGATGATTTAGTTTCATTGGTGGTGGAATAGCCTAGTGGATAGTATGAGATGAGGGTATGTCAGAATACTAGGATAAGGAAGCTAGAGAGGTTATGGACACTAGCTTATGCATGTGACCAGTACACAGAATTAGTGCAATGCTGCAGCAAAACAGATATTTCATGGACAGTAAATTCACAGTACATTATACATATTAAGTCACAGTACAGTTAGTGCAGTACTCAGAACAAACAACAAAAAATATACACTCTATGGTAAAACATCAACAGTAAATCAGCAACAGGACAAATAATGCAGTCCATGGGACAGCCAATATGGCAGCAGAGTAGTTAAAAAAAATGAATCACCAACTAAGGTTTAAACATTAAGAACTTACAATGTTAAAAATAGGGGCAGTACATTCAGTTGAGAGAACGAGCTTGATTAAACAATGCAACATCACAGCAGTTTCATGGTGGGGGTATTAGAGACAGCGAAAGGATATACAACCTGTATCAAATAGAAAAAGCTGAGCACAGACTTGGCAGCAATTGCTGTTGACTAAAGTCACAACACTTAAGAGCAAGTGCTTGAACAGCACCTTGAATATTTAACATGCTGTAAGCCAGCTGTATCAGTATGAACAATTAGGCACAGTGCTTTAAATATTTAATATGCTGTAAACCAATTGTAATTGTAGAAATCAATTAGGCACAGGATGAGCAGAACTTGATAATACTATAGCACAATCACTTGAGAGCGAGCGCTTAACAGAATGGTTGAGTCTTTATATTATGAATAGTTAACACACAATAATCCAGTTGTATTAATAAGAAGTTGAGCACAGAATGGGCGACAGTTGCAATTACTTAGCAGGGTCTGAATCTATTAACATACAAAGAGTTAACATACAATGAGCAGCTGTATCACTAAAGTAATATGCGCACAGACTGGGTGCCAGTTCTAAAATGTCTAAGTACAGATGCTCACGAGCGGACGCTTAACAGAATTTAAACAGCTAAACAGCTGTTTTATCAAGACTGACTAGAAAGTGTGCCTATAGGCACATATTTGTATTAGCAGCAATCAAATTCAAAGTAGCACTTAACCACGAGTGGAGCCAGCAGCCTACGGCAGAACAGGACTGTAGGGGACAGAACATTGTTTGAAGATGGCGCCACCAATGCTGGCATCCCTATAAAGATTTAGTGGGAGGAGAGACAAGTAGAAGAAGGGGAGGGATGATACAGGTAGTAAGAAGGTAGAGTAAAGGTAAGTGAAATGGGAGGGATGGACAGGAAGTAAAGGAGTGGTCTTTAAGGGGGGAGGGAAGGAATGAGGTGGTGGTGAATGGAGTCTGTAAGGGGGGAGGAGGGGGAATGAGGCAGTGGAGAATAGAATCAGAATAGAGCCAGGGAGAAGGAAGAAGGCAAGACTGTGAAGAACAATCAGTGGACTGAATGGCAAGTTCAGAGGTAGGAAGGTATAGTGATGAGGCACTGTTTTACTGTAGTTATTGATAGGTAGAAGCAAAGAGGGTCACAGAGTTTGTAGGCTGAAAACAGGGTAATAATACACTGTTTAGAAATGTTTCAGTATTAGTTTAACTAGGAAATACAAGGAATAGTTAGCAGTGGATATATGCTGCCACCTAGTGGTCGAACAGTCAATTACAGGAGCACTTAGAGGAGTGTGGAGAAACTTGAAGAATAGTGGGGTAAGAAAAGTCCACGGTAGGCTGCTCGCGGGCATATGCAGAGTTAAATACAATAGTAACAGGTAAGGATATTTTTCCCACTAGGATACATAAACTTTTCTAGGCAGTTCTTTGGGACAGACAAAGAAATTAATGAGAACACTGCAGGATCCCTTTTAGGAGGCTCTTTTCTCTGTCAAGAAGCCAGGTATTTTTTGGGATGGTGGGAGACTTCAGGGTTAAGTAAACACACGGAAAGGCAAAACCATTCTAGGCAGATCTTTGGGACAGGCAAAGAAATTAATGAGAACACTACAGGATCCCTTTTAGGAGGCTCCTAAAATTGTCACCCCCACCCCGAAGAAATTTCACTTAGTTTTAGCTACATTGACAAGTGCTTACTTAACATGTTTAAAGAGGGTCTTTTTACTGATTGGGACATTGATTTGATGACAGTGGACTCACCCACTATAAGAAGAATGTTTAGTATCCCAAAAGCACATGAGAATCCTCAGGATCCTCCCTTGAGACAGATTGTAGCTTCCAAGAAAACAAAAAGTGAATACATTTCAGAATGTTTAGATTTTTTTCCTGAATCCTTGGGTACAAAATTCTCCTTTTTACTTGAAAGATCCTTGGGAATTTTTAGATGAGCTATTTAAGTTCCCTACAGTCTCAGGAGATTGTACCTTGGTCACTTTGGATATAGTGGCTTTGTACACAAGCATTCCTCATCAAAAAGACTTAGACTTTGTTTCTGATTACCTTGCTAGATGGACAGACACACCTTCCAACAGGATTAGAGCATGCACATCCTTGATTAAACTGGTTGTGGAAAACAACAGTTTCACCTTTATTAACACTTTTTACCAGCAGTTACAAGGGGTAGCAATGGGGGCTAAGATGGCACCGGTATATGCCAACCTGGTGCTTAGTGTATGGGAAGTCAATACTTTAACCCATTTGGAAGATTTACAGTTTGTGTATTCGTATAAAAGATTTATTTACAATATCTTTTTCATGTGGTTTGGGGTTCCCAATGAACTAGATTTTTTTTGTTAAACTTAATGAAAGCACTGATTTCCTAGATTTTACTATGTCAGGAAAGGGAAACAAAGATAATTTTTGGACATTTCTCTTTCTTTCGACCCCACCACCAAGGAATTTATGTCTTCCATGTACAGGAAGGATACATTTTGTCACAATTGTCTTGACTTCTGAAGCCAGCACCCCAATTTTATGAAAAGAAACATAGTTAAAGGTCAATTTTTCCATCGGAGTAGGATCATTAGTGGCAACACATTGTTTTTGCAGGAATGCCACTATCTTATGAAACTCTTTGTAGATTAACATTACCCTGTTAAGCTGGTTTTTAATTGTTTTAAGGAAGTGGCAGACTGCAAGTACACCAAACACCTACCTATCCTTAAGTATGGATTCAGTAATGCTAAGAGTAATTTATCAAATGAATGCACAAGATTTTCCCTTCCTATTTCTTTAGACTCCAAAGGTATCAGGAACATTATTACCAAGAAGTGGGGTATTATTAAAAGCAGTCAAGAGTTACATATAAGAAAAGCCATTCTTTAAAGTCCCTTTTTCTGAGTCCAGTCCTTCATAAAATATGTTGACTAGATTAAGTCCCCAGGTGTGTATATTTGTGGAAGATGTGTTTGTTGCAAACACATTGCTCAAGGGATACATTTCTACTGAGATCACTTAATTTTACCTTACATTTTGTAGAAAAGTTTGATTGTAATTCCACTAACATTGTCTACTTAGGAGTTTGCTCTTCTTGCGACACCTTTTATGTGGGGGTAACCACTAGAAGACCCTGCAACAGGATCAAAGAACATTTTCAAGCTATTAGGAAAGGTGACTGTAAAAATGCTCTAGCCAAGCACATTAAAGTCAGCACTCAATGCTCCATTTTTAAATTTACTGTGATTGAAAAAGTTTCCATTATTTTTGGTGAATGTAATCCATTACTGGAAGTGAGACTTAGGGTGTACATGCCCCCTGGATTAAATGGATATTTAAATGTAAATATCATTCTTATATGGAATAGATAATTGATAATGTCATTAATATGCTAATTAGTCTTACCATATTATGGATACCTTCATGTACATTCAAAAAATCTTGTGTTACATGAACAATAGTGACTTTTTTGTTTTAGCTTCATTGAACAAAGTTAATATTAGTTGCTTAAAACAGACCTATGGTTGAATGATTTAGTTCTTGAAATGGTATTCACAAACATGCTTGTTGACTATATGAAGGTTGATAATCTGATAGTACCATCCATTTTTGGGATCCTTAAGATACACAAATCTGTTGATGATCCATCTGTGCATCCGATTGTTGCATCAGTGAGATCCAAGACTAATAAACAGGTGGACTTTCACCCTAAGAGCTTCTTTAATGACAAAATACATGTTTTAAAAGGTTTCAGGCATTTTCTGCTTGCTATTTCTGCTACTGCATTTAATTCTGATGCATTGATTGTCACCACTAATGTCAAATACTTATTTTTAGTAATCCAACATGACATTGGAATGTAGTGGTTCTCTACAAGGTAATAGCATGTGGTACAAATTTAAATGAAATGACACTTAAATTATTTGTGAATGTATGGATCTTGGGTTAGCAAATAATTTTATGTATTTTGAGTATGAATATTTCTGACAAGTTGGGGGGGTAGCAAAGGGGGCTGTTGCAGCACCAATTTTTCCAACCTTATACTTTGGTGGTGGGAACACAACTTTGTATTTGGCTCTAAGTTTTGGAATTACATTTCACAGTATTTGAGATTACTGGATGACATTTTTATTTTATGGACCGAGAACTCTGATATGTTAAATTAGTTTCTATGCTTTATCAACCAGTCCATAGACTTCTTACGTTTTGTTAATGACATGTATAAGAACATGATGAGTCTTTTGGATGTGTTGTTATAAGAGAATTATGGTATGTGTACCAATTCAGAACAGACTTTTCTATTTCCACAATAGTCTTCACTCCTCGAGAGAGAGGTCAACTTATTCCCATGCAGTTTGAGATCACTACTTAAACATGTCCTACCTCTATCCTGAGGCCCAGAGGCATTCCCATTATTTTATTATTTATTTATCAATTGACATTTGATTCCTGGGAAAGTCCAACTGGGTAGGAGCCCATTTTTATTGGATGCCTGGGTAGAAAATCTCCAAAGCATTACAAAACATTTTAAAAACAACAATTTAACAGTCTTTAAAAATAATACAATAAAAATACAGTTTACATAATTATACCAAATTAGAGATAATATGAAAAAAATGGTTAAGAACAGATACATGTTATATGACAATCATTTAATAGTTAGAGAAATTTTAGTCAGTTTATAGAGAAATTAAAGTTAAGTTAGTAAATTACAAACAAGAACTGCAATACGAAGACAGAAAAAAAGCAGGCTTATGGTATATCTAGAGAGAAAGCTGGGGGAGAAAAATTGTTGGAAGTAAGGAAGTAAATAAAGAAGGGAGAGAAAGGAGATGTAAGATATGAATCAGTATTTGTTCATATTTAGGAATATAGTTTATCCTGGTGCTGAGCAAGAACAGAGGCAGCTTTCAGCTAGAAGTTTTTCAGAAAGATTTTGAAGGATGGGATGGAGGGTATTAACCTGATGGCTAGAGATAAGCAGTTACAGGCCTTAGCAACATGGTAAACATACTGACAATGCCTGGCAGATTTAATAGGTTTGTGGACAGACACGTGTTTTTGGTCATTGGATCAGAATGACACATTAGGAGCATAGTTTTGTAGAATGTTATTTAGTACTGGACAAGCAGATTAAATCTGCTAGATAAAATTTTTATGAAACTCTACAAAGTGATCATTTACTTAACTCTTCTGAAGTCTGGAGAATAATACTTGCATAATGCAGGCAAAATACTTTACATTAAACTCTTCTCCCTAAAGAACTACCACCAATCTTTTCTGATAGACATTGTAATAGCATCCATTGGCAGACAATCTTACAGTGTTGCCTGAGAGCTAATGGATCGTCCCCATTTTATTCTACAACCCACTACTATTACCTAGTTACATGTCTATTCACTAAAACCAAAATTCATAGATCTGTCTCTTCTGATGAACTCCCACCAGCTTTTATTAAAGATATAGGACCAAACACTGCATAGTTATAAGTATATTGGGGGCTACCACCCCCATCTTCTAAGGACAAACAAAGATTATTCCTAAGCACAAAGCTTGAGACCCCAATAATACTGGCAATTACAGAAAAATTAATATTCTCAGTCCAAAGGCTGAATTAATGAGTGAGCGTGTGCATATTCAACTTACTCAATAACTGTCTTATCACAAGACTCCAGTGCAACTTGACTGTAGAACTAGTTATGGTTTGAAACAGCCATTGGTAGACTGATGGATCATACCATCTGCAGTCTCGATGGGGGGAGGCATTGCATATCCGTAGTGTTCTTTGTTCTCTAAGTATTTGACTTAGTTGACTATATGTAACACACCGGCCACAGGTTGTAGGCCATAATTGTCTTGTGCTGGTTTGGAACATATATAACTCAGCAAACTGCATCATTTATGTATCAGAACCATTCTTTTTATTTACTTAAGCTATAAAAGATGGTATTGTACAATGATCTACTCTTGGGACACTCCTATTCTCTCTGTTTACCAATATAATGTGTAACAACATTGATTATATATCTCTGGTACCTCATTTCAATGATTCTGTCCTGCTATGGAGCCTCCCAAACTTCACTAACCTGGTCTTGCATCCTCATGACAAGTTCTGACACTTTACACCTCTGACTGAACAAGAGAAGATGGGAAATAATAAAGCTATAGAACCAAGGGATTGCTTTCTGGAAAAATATTCCAGACAAAACAATGTGATCAAGAAGAGAACAATGTCTCTTCAAAATTTCTAATGCACACCTTAAGAATGCATAAATACACAACCACCCATATAATCTGATAGGTAAAACTACCACTACAAAACCATATAGCTGACATGGTAATGCAGGCAAACCAAAATGTGGGAGTTCAGCGAGGTATCAAATACCAACTCACACCTGAAACAAAAGTCAGCATTGCACAAGCCATGCTGTTCCCCAAAGTTCTGCAAATCTCACTTACCCTAGGTAATGCTTCTGACAATGCTAACTCAAAGATTTGAAAATTATACAACAGACTGGCTCATTTCACATGTAATATGTACTCTGTTACTCAGCATTGTAAAGTACTGACTGGTATTGGATTGCTCAGCCTTGAAAATAGGATATCACTTTTTCAAATGCAGTTTACATAAAGGCTTCTTGATACGAAAAAAAACCCACACTTTTTCTGATATAGCCTAGTCAGTAAACTGGAATCAGTCAGTCAAATCCTGATTATTCAGCAAGGACCCTGTAAGCATTCCTCAAACCACAGGAGACTTTAAAAGTGAACATTAAGTGATGCCCTTCCCAAAGCATGGAACATTTTACCACCTCACAATCAAAGTGCCCAGAATGACTACCATCTCAAGAACTGCCACAAGTTCACAGCAACAATAACTGTACAAGTTATATTTTCCTCTGTTCACCTGGACCATTACACTATATCATATCATCAGCCTTAATTTCCCATTAATGTAGGCTGGTCTCCTTGGAGATCCAGATCAAACTGTAGCTGTTGGCTGCCATATACATGTTATCTTTCTTACATGCTTCGATGTTTAACAGGCCATCTGTCTGCTGAAGAGTTATATGAACCTATAAATGTAGGCTATATTTGTTATTCCACCTCTTGTCCTCAAGTAAACTTTCTATTTTTTCATTGTGAGCCACAATCTCATTGTTGATCTCTGAATGGGATTATAAACTGTTTCTTTACTTGTACATATAATTGAATGGGATTATAAACCATTTCTTTACCTGTAAATATATAACTGCATATTTCTGTCTCTGCAACTGTAATTGACTATTTGGTCTACCTTATACAGCTATTGTTAATATAGGTCAAAACTATACAATGTGTGTTACCTGTTTTGTATTGTATCATCCATATATTTTTCTCTGTGAGGACTGACTGCATAGCCTTACATTTTCTATTCTTGTTGTATACTGTTGTGTCTGTTTTTATGTACAGTTGCTATTTGTCACAAGTCTTCTTCTTTGTGCGTTTAGCAAACCTGTCACTGCTATTCATTTTCAGTATTTTTTAACCTTCCTCAGAGCTGTCTGTTACCACATACTTGTTTTTGGAGATCTGGCATGATAAATATTTAGATCTTTGCTGTTATCTGTTAAGGGTTCTATGACTTCACCAACTAAAACTCATTTACTAGGTTTTTATACTCAATATTCCTTGCATTTCTGTACTGATTCACACTGCCATGCTATAGTACTCTGATAACTCTTTTTTCATTATTTTCATATGCTGTTATATTTTGGACCTTTTGCATGACCTTGTGTCATCAGCAGAAAGGCTGACTTGGAGTTGCTCCACAATATCACTTAAGATATTGAAATATCAGGAGGCCTGATTAGTAGCAAACATTTTTCCATCCTATAAGGCTTCTAACAAAAGAGCCTGGTGTACAACATGCATGGTAGCCTCTTCTTCTTCTTGTATATGATATAAACTTCAGTTATTTCTTTGCCACATCCTAGATGTAGTACTTTGAGTTTTCTACTACTTTGTTTCATATAGTGAAATAATTTGTTGCTTTTTAGTTTATTAACTTACCAACTGGACTGATTGCTGAGGTTAGCACTTTTGTTCTGTTGTGTTATTGAGTTTAAATAACTGCACTATTGCACCTTGTTGGACATTTACTTTCATTCACTTGTCCTTTGCTTACTGCAGTATATTAAGTTATAATAATACTGCACTGTCTGTACCTTCTTGCTTTGTTACTATTGCTTATTACTTGGAATATCCAAGGTAATTAATTAGTATTGTATGTTACTGATGCTAGCTATATAAAAACAAATTAACTTATTACCTTAGCTTCTGATTGCAGTTTTTGATCATTGGTGTTGCATTTTTGCTTGTTACTAATTACTCTGGTGTTATGACATTTAAAGCTACTGCTGTACAGTACTGCAATAAGAGAGTACAGGGTTACCTATGTGATATACTATTATTATTTGGCTGACTGCCATACTGATACTGCACTCAAACTATTTGCATTACAGGTACTGCACTTGAAACCTATTCCTTTATATTATCTGTTCCTATTAGAGTTACTGCACATAGATCCATTGGATTAGATTATCAGTTGCTCATTGTTTGTTTGTATTTTTTTCTAGAAAGGTAGAGGCCACATTAGCCTACTTGGTAAATTTTATTTATTTATTTGACATTTGTTTACCGGGAAAGTCCACCTGAGTCAAAATAACCTGTTTTCAGTGGAGGCCCGGAGGAGAAAAACTCCTAAGTTATAGACAATTATGTACATATGTATTACTATATCTTCATTTATACAGTGGATGGGTACTAGTTTAACTTCATATGGAGAAACATACATCCAAGCATTTTAACTTGATTTACTGAGTAATACATTCAAATATCCAGGTACAAACATAAAATAAATCCTTTTCTTCATTAGGACAGGTATTTTACATTCTTCCATAGGGTAATACATGTCATTCTGTAGTTCTTCCTTGCAATTTGACACAGCGATTTGTTGTTGAGCAGCCATTACATTATAATAGAAGAGAGACAGCATTGTGGGGAAATGAGGTAAGAGTGTAGGGGATGAGATTAGCTGCAAGATCAGCAGTACTGATATGGGTTTTGATAGTTGTGTTAGTCAGGGAGTAGAAATTCTGATAGTCATGTTAATCAAGGAGTAGAAATGTAAACACTAAATTAGCCAGGAGTAGATCAGCCATGGGTGGAAAAGTTACGGTAAACTTAGCCAGCAGTTGAACAGGAGCTTCACCCTGTATTATTTAGATGTTGTTTGGGGAGGATTTCAAGGCTTCCTAGTTAGTAATTGTTCTTGTGGTCAGGTGGAGCGAGTTCTAGACTTTAGTTACAGAGTAGAAATATATGATTTTTCCTGGTACTTTTCAGGGATTGAAAATAGCTAGGAGTTGTTTATCTTCAGACCTTAGGGTTCTATTGGGCATATAAGGATTTACTATATGACTCAGGGCTGGGCATACTTAAAATGTTTATAAATGATGTTGTATAATGTTAGGAGCTGGACATAATATTGGTGGTTAGGGAGTTCAAGCCATTGCAGTGTAATGCTCTACAATTGTGCTTTGGTCTTTGAGTTAGTGGCAAACTTGGCAACTTTGTTGTAGCAACATTCTAATTTGGATCTGATAAGGACTTTAGGTAAATGAGAATTGTGGCACCATATAGTAGGGAGCGGAGGAGGAAGGTTTTGGAGATAGTGACTCTGGTGAATGTGCTCAGGAAGTGTTTGTTCCTGTAAGGGATACATAGTTTCTGGTGTTTTTTTTTTTAATATTATGCTGGATGTGGAGATCAAACTTAAGTTGATTGTCAATAATGACTCCTAGCAGTTTAGTGTGGAGGACTATTTGAAAAACAGCATTGTCCACAGAACAGATTTTAAATTGTTTTATGTCAAGAGAGCGTTTTTTTGGCATAAAGAGAAGGAGTTTGTTCTTTTACGGCTAAGGAAAAGTTGAGAATTAGTCAGTTATTTTACCATTTGTTACTGATTTCCTTGTCAATCTTGCATATTTCTCTCACTTGTACATTTTTTACACTTGTGACAACTACAATAGTTTGAGCTTATTCTTTTACCCTTTAGCCACATCCTATATTATCATCTCTTTCCAGTCCAATCAGTTATGTTCCGCTGCCTTATACCAAGAGTAAGTTATTAACCTTTCCTGGTTTGTTACACCCCTTCATTTCTATTGGCCAATATGAATTTCAGTTAGCTTTTGCCCCTTCTGTATCCTACCTCATAACACTAGGCATTTTGAGGTAGTGTAGTAACTGCCATATGCATACAAAAAACTCTATATTGCTACCTCACAATGATTAAGATTTTGAGAGGTATAAGTATTTAATACCTACTCATCTCAGAAACATTCAGTAAGCATAGCACACATGCATGGCACAGAGCATTGTATGCTGAGGTTGTTAAGACAATGCTGCCTAAGCTATCTAGGCGTAAGTCTAAGAAACCTCAGGCATTGCTTCACACAGCAACACACCCACCTTCACCCATTACAGCCACAGCTAATACACATACCCGTAAGAGTCACAAGGGTGCAGACTCCAAGCCCTGATGGCCCACAGAGACTGTAGTTGACCATGGTATTGTTTTAGTAAAAAGTGACTCTGTATTCAGGCATATAGCCACCACCCTCACCAGGCTGAGTTAGAATAGGATGACTGCTGTCTTTTTGGGATCCAGGATCTGGCATGTAACAATGACTCTTAGATCCCTCCATCTTGACAAATGCGATTATGACCTGATGATTGTAAACAAATAGGGAGTATGACCTTATGTACTCTATTCAGAAGGATACTCAGAAGGGTAAAATCAAGCTTGATATTCATGCATCTGAGCCACAAAAGACACTGGTCTTGAATATTATTTTGGCATCACCTAGAAAAATCTTGAGATTTAAAGATGTAATAATTGACTTTAATAATTACTTATATAGTTGGTGTCATCCTAGGGGAATCCAGTATGTGCTGGCATGGAATAAGATGGCTGAAAAGCCTTCCTGCTTCACTAGAGATGGCGTGCACCTCTCTTACCAAGGCTGTGCATTCTGGGTAAAGCCTTTGTTGCCCTATAATGTCTTTTAGGCAAAATCCATCGCATGAACATTCCAACCTAGAACATTCTAGTTTGGAACACATTGATGTTATATTACAGACTTAATTATGGGGATAGAAATGAAAATTCAACATGTTGTGGAAAATGGAGAAGGAATTTGGAGCACAGAAAAAAAGTATAGTATATTTAAAATATAGAATGCTATTGCTGAAATAATTACCATATTCATGTTCATATTTAAAACACAAAATCAGTCTACCACATGTAACAAAAATATAGGCAATACAGTAATAGCAAACTGGTTTAAAATAAATATAAAAAGTATAGACAGTGATCAACATTTGAATAATGTACTTTAGGAAAAAGAATTGTGGGAATTACAAAGTAACTTTACTTCCAATATGCACAGAATAATAAACCGAATTTTGAAAGCATACAGCTTTCCATCTATGAAAAGTTGTAAAGAAAAAAGATAACACTGAGTAAAGATCACTTCTCATTTGTGAAAAGAATAACCATGGAAAACTGGAGGAAGAAAAATTATGAAATGATTAAAGAACGTATTCTAAGTTCTCTGTTATAATGAATATCTCTCTCTATATAAAAATCCAACAAAATGCATTATTTATTTATTTGTTGACCAGGAAAGTCCACTGGGTCAGAATGACCCATTTTCAGTGGAGGCACGAAGAGAAAAGCTCCAGTAACAAATTAAAAATTACTACAGCAAACAACTAAACAAAAATTATTATACAACAGTTTAAGATTTACATTAATAAAAATACATACAAATATAAATAACATTTCTTAGTGACAGAAATATGCATGGTGGTGCTGCGGTAGTGTTGTCACCTCACAGTAAGATGTTGTCCTGTTCGATTCTCAGCTAGAGCGTGTTCTGTGTGGAGACATACGTGAATGGGCGTACCTTTGTTGAAGGTTGTGCGTCAGGGCCAGCAACTCGGCACGTAAAAATCTACTGCCAATCATTAGCGGACCGGAGTTCCGCTGTGGTGACCCCTAACTGGGAAAAGCCGAAAGATACAACAACAAGTGACAGAAATATACAGAGTACACTGTCATTATGCAGTGAAAATAAATGACAGTAGAACTTGCACAGTATATAAATGGATAACTTGTTGAGGGCATTCGGTATAAACAATCATGACGCACAGCATGTTCAGTACAATATGAAGGAGATTATACTTCTGCCTTGTGGAAGTTTCTTAAGGATTAAATATTGATTAGTATACTTTGTTAAAGACAAGTTCACCGAAGTACAGTTGGTTTACTAGCATTTCAGTTGAGCTAAAGAAGGAGTATCCTAGTCAGTAAACTCATTGTTGTTGGTTTAAGGTGGTATGAAGTTCTGATCACAAGGACAGATGTGATTATTAAGAAAGTGATTTTTAAGATGACTGAAGGTTTTCATAGACTCAGTTTGGGTTATTGAGAGGGTAGGGCATTCCATAGCTTTGCTATGGAGTAAGAGTATAAGTTTTGTCCGACTCTCTTATTGGGTTTGTATACGGTAAGAAGATGTTTATTAGTAGAATGAAGATTAAGGGCTGGGATGTAGGATTGTACAATAGAACACAGTGATGGGGAGTTATTTGGATTGAATATTAATTTATGGGCAAGAGTTAGTTGAGTGTATTGGACGTAATGTGTGAATTTTAACCATTTTAATTCTTTAATGGTGTGACAGTGGTGCTTGTGGTTTTGCAGTCCAGAAGCAAATTTGGCAATTTTATAATAGCATGATTGGAGTTTATTGGTTAAGGATGCATGAAGGATGGTAAAGATGGGGGAACCAGTTTACCTTTACATGTGCATATTGCACAAGGGCGAACAGCAATTTTCCAAAAGGCAGTTTGCAAAGTTTGCAAACGCCGAATGGAAAAAGGTTCGAATGTGCAATGAGCGAATGCACAGTGAGATTCGCTCATTGCACATTCAACATTCTGGAGCAGATTGCACTATAGTGGGGATCGGGAAATGTTTTTTTTCCCCACTGTAGTGCGATCTCGGAGTTAGAATAATAAAGTTGGGGGGTGTGGGGTCACAGGGGGGCTTGCCCCCCCCCCGCATTTCACTGTATCTATTTTTTTTTTCGACATTATGTTCGAAAATCAGCGAATCGGCTTTTTGATTTGCTGATTTTTGAACATTTACAACTGTTGCTGTTTTACGTTTTGTGGTTACGATTTGCTCATATGAGCAATCGCACCACTGTGTTACGCTGTTATGAAGGTAAATCAGTAGGCAGGATGTAGGAGGCATGATTGAATATTTCATGCATTACATTATGAAATATGTATAAGGTATCAGTGTTCCTAAAATTTAATTTTAGATTACAAAATGGTAATACTGGGAAGTCAAGATACAACATAGACCTTGGCATATTATATACATATGGAGATCTAATAAAGGACGATATTCCACAAATAATATTAATTTTCCCAACATTTTCAAAATCTTGGAAAGAGTTTTTTTTTCAATTATTTGGATCAAGTTATACATTTAATGCTCAGAACATTAATGTAATTTGTCAAATCTTGCTCAGTACAACAGATAAGTGAACAAATGGGTTGACAAGATTTTTATATATAACTGAAAAATTAATAATAAAATATGGGAAATGTTGGACAGGAAACTAAAATAAGATTTAAGATATTTTAATATACTTTTTCTTCTTATTTAAATGTGCTGCATCAAGTATAGCTGTATTTTCACTAAACATTTCAAAGACATAACATTGCTCTTGAATAGAGTTTTAGTTCCCTGTTTTACATAGGACAGTTAAATTATCTGCATTTTGTATAAATGCATGTTCCTCACAATGACTTCACATTTGTTTAGTGAAGACTGGGAAAAGTAGAGGTCACAATACAGGACCTTTAGCATGATGGCTCACAGGATAAGATTGCTGTCTTACAGCCCAAGGGTCTAGGCTTAAGCATGATCTCCACTCACTCCTTGTGTAGCATTTATATTGTCTTCCTGTGTGTGTATTTACTCCCTCCGGGACTTCCCTTCCTCCTTCCTGAAATACTGTCAATATGCATGGCATTTAACCTTACTCTTTTGTTCTGTATCACT
Source organism: Protopterus annectens (assembly GCF_019279795.1). Lineage (NCBI taxonomy): Eukaryota > Metazoa > Chordata > Ceratodontiformes > Protopteridae > Protopterus > Protopterus annectens. The sequence continues at coordinate 546,571,778 of NC_056733.1, forward strand.
CCTGGAAAGAGTGTAAGATATCTAAAATCACACTTACAGGGACACTCTCATGATAAAGACAATATGTGGACTCCTATAATAAAGAAAAGATGTGGCTTTCCTGTATTTGTCAACATCTAGCCTGCCTGTATGTGGATGGAGACGCATTTTGATCCCTACTATCCAGGACCAAGACAAGTTAGCCATTTTTAGCAAAAGAATACTGATTGTGTGAAATACCCTTGAGTGGACTGAGAACAAGGCAGCTATAACTGTTTTTTTTTTTTTTAGGGGGATGCTTTTATGGGTGACTTTAGACATTGCAAGAGAACAATGCGTACTACATATACCAATGAAAACTTTACTGGTTGTTGGCAGTTGTATGTTATGCCTGCAGAATGGGAGCTACTTGTGAATCACTTTCCCCAGGGTTTTGGATTAATAGCTAAGCAAAGCAAAGCAATGGTAATTGTCATGGTCAAGGTTAGTATCACTCCTCACAAGAAAGAAGATAGCTGCTTCCTGCCATGTAGTAGGAGCCGTGACTTCCTAATTCTGTGGTTTATTAAAAACGTGAGTGGAGTAGCAAAGTCTTTTACTGTATGATGAATGAATTCAGGTAGGATATCATATGATGCATCAGATGTTTGATATGAGAAAAATGTTTTTTTCTTTGACCCATACTTATTTATTTTAGCTGGAAATTATTTAGTCAGTGATGCGAGAGAGAGAGAGAGAGAGAGACAGACAGACAGAGAGACAGCGTTCTTGGAGATGAAAGATTGAGACAGTAATAGTAGTCTGAAAAATGTATGCTTTGATGAGGCTGGTCTGCTTTGTTTACATTGGAAGCAAAATTTCCTGCATTCTCTAACAAGATGTTTATTGGGATTTATGTTATTTTGAGATATTTTTGCTAATCTGAATATTATTCATTTCCTGTATCATTTTCACTATTTATTATGCCTTCATTCAGCTCAGATATTTTGCAGTTATAGATGTTCATTATATATAGTACAGTGTGGTTGAAGTACTAAAGGGCAATAGCTAGGGAAAGTTCAGAATCCAGAATGTTCCAGTCAGCGCTAGCAAAAAGCTGAGGACATTTTTCCTGATGAAACATTTTAATGCCCAGAATGTTGTAATTTCATTCTTTTTTTACAAAAAGCTGCTGAAATGATATTGTTTAAAATCATTTTGACAAATGTTTAATTGAAAGTATAAACTATTGAACTTCTTTCACAGACTCATGCCTATTGCAATTTTTCTGGCATTAATAGTATGGAATAAAGGGGGTCTATGCATAGAAGTTGTAGCCCCCCCCCAACAATACTCCCTGTTAGATTTTTTTTTAAATGAAAACTATAGTTAGTATAAATTGACAAATTCCTTTCAGTGACTCACTTGTTTGGTTAAAAGGCTGGTGGTGTAGAGTAATTTTATTGTGGCAACTTACATTGTGTGGAATGATTACAATACTGACTTCTAACTTTAAAAGACTTTGCCTTACTTCCAAACAAAAAAGTAGTGATAATAACCACGTAAAGAGGCACTCAGGTCTGCAACTCTTAATCATTTAGGGAAGGAAAAATGACCTACTTGAGAGTGCTTTCTCTATCTGAGCAAGTTTTTTTTTCCAGGGGGGAAAGATATAACCTGGGTAAACCCATACAAATTCATCAAAATAGGGGTGACATTTATCTGACTTCTTCTCCAATTATAACTAATATACCCAGCCAAGATAATTTTAGACCTAAGGTTGTTTATTAACCATGTGATGTCGCTTTCAGCTAGTAACTTGCATGCTGTAGGGGACATGGATGCAAATAGTTTTATTGGTTTGTTATACTGATGGAGACTTTTAGTATCAGGGAGTTTCACTGCATAACAGCTTGAAGCTTGAAAAGAATTAAAGCAGCAGTTTAGGTCTTCTGTTGGCGGTAGTCACCCTTCCAGTAACTTTGGAGCTACAGTCCACTCTAAAGGTAGTGTGGCCAGATGATTGCATTTTACTGCAAAACTGGCAGGCTGAAGCCATATTTGTGAGACAGCTAGGACCTCAGGCTAGTAGATATGCAGCAAAACATCTGTTCAGATTTATTGTCGCTATGTCTTGCATTGATGTGCAATACTCTTGAGACCTGTAACAGGAGAAAGGGTCATTTCAAGAAACAAAAAGATAAGCAGAGGAAACAAGATTAAAGGTGATGTTGGTATAATGATAAAGTCTGATGAGAGATCAATGGAGGTGTTGGGCTTCTAATTGACAGTACTTTTGCCCCTTTGTCTAAGAGTTGTTATAGTCGAAATAAAAGCCTTACAGATGTTCTCTGTAGATTCAGCAGAAAATATGTTACCAGCACTGATGGGGAATTGTGACGACGTGCAGTAAACTAAGCCTGGGTAGATAAACGTTACAAGTAAAATTGGAATTTTCTAGAATAGGCATTAAATAACCTAAGAGTAGATATATCAAACTGAGTCAAGACTATGTGGCTATTCCGATCTGAAGCAATTAAAAATGCACCTAAGAGAAGACTAGCAACCAAACCCCTCAGCATAGCAGACAGAATTCACAAAGCCCAGGCAGGAACAAAGAACATGCCCAACAGGGGAAATAAAATTGCAATGTTTCTAGATTCTTTACCAATTTAAAACAGCAGGCTACACAAGGAGGACACACTGTACTACAATTAAAATAACATGCAATGTGTTTGCACACATAGTCAGAGACTGGAGGTGTTTCACATTAGAAATGAACATGATTTAGCTAGATGTGAACTAGATTAAAAGGTCGTAGAAGAATCACATTAAAAACAAAAATGTATTTACCTACTTGGGGATGGAAGCGACAGTATTGTACAGTTGTATGCTGTGAGCTAACAGCACCATGCACATCAAATTGGTATTCTGGTTGCAAGGTCGTTGCAATAAGAGCTGGTTGCAAAATTAAGCAGTAAAGGTTAAACAAAAATAAAACCAGGCTGCTTGTTGAAACACAGGAAAGTATGCCAGACAGTCACAGAATAGGTTTTAGAGCATTAATGTGTTTGACCAGGAGTGAGAACAGTGAACAGGCAATAATGTGTGGACAGAAGAAATGAGAACAGCCCAAACAGTGAGACAGTTAAATCACAGCTATACCACTTATGGTCCCCTACAGTTAAGAACCTGGGTCCTCAAGATGAGGGAAGTTTACACAGAATTGTGATAATGAAGCTGATAAAAGGAGAAGTGTGTTATGGAGAGAGGAAACAAAGTTGAATGAAGAAGTAAAACTGAGGATTCTGAAGAAATAAGAGGTGTTGACATGAAGAAAGTATTGGTTATTGGGTTTATATCTGAATGTGATATAGAACAGAAAATTAGGAGTATGCTGTACAAAGCAGGTAAAATAGAATGGCAGTAGATTTGTAATCCGAGCCGTGGTAGATGCTAACATATACACAAACTGTGAGACTACAACATGAAAGAAGTGATTAATAATAGGGCCTAAGGTTGATGTAACACTGATTTATTAAATAAGAAGTTAAGTTGATCTGAATCTGAACATAAGGCTATATTAAAGGAAAGCAGTGCTTTAGAGATCAGTGCAGCTACAGGCTAAGGAGAAGCAGTCCTGGGGTAGGAAGGTCTAACATAACGTCTAGGAGAACCTTTGTGAAAATAACGTCTCCAGAAACAAACAATGAAGAACCACACACTGTCACTTTATTTTTACTATAGCTGACTCCTAGAGTCAGATCAAGTCTGAGGTCTGATATAATATGACTGATTTTTTGTTATATTTTGTTACATTTGTGGACTTTTACTTATTCAAGGTAACCAAACTACTTTGTAAGAATCTTCAGAAATAACAATTCTGTTCTTTACTGCAGTACTGTTTTGCTTCCATACTGTCTTTCCGATATTAGTTTCAGAATTCATCTGGCAGAAGAATAGACAAACAGACAATCAGACCTTAACTTTGCTGTCTCACCACTTCTAGAAGTACCTAGTGCAGTGTCAGGGATAATATGATTCCTACAGGACCAGCGTTAAAGCTTGCTTTGTTGAGGTGAGCTTTGTGCATTACGAGTTATTAAATGCATTGCTGGCTTTCTTGCATTAGTGCAAGTAATAGCCCTTACTTACATTAATTATTTTGACTTGTTCTGCACTCCATTCAAGATACAGAATGGCTAGCCAATTCAGAAAACATGAAAAACAGACAGATTATTTATGACTATATTCATACAACAGACACACATGATTTACACTGGATGATTTAACCAGATGTCTGCACTGTTGAAATATGTGGTTACATGTTTCAGCTACTCTACCAGAAATGATTTATAAATCCCAGATCAAAGTTTTATGCACTTTGTTTCTAATCAAAATAGAGGATTTGCTTCAAGAAGGCTGCAATATAAATAGCATGTCTTGTTTCTTGAAAACAACTATGAATCTCAACAGTTTATTATATGTTTGAAGTCTGTTGGGTAAATGTTATTATGCCCTAATATCTATTAATCTATGATTTTTTTTTACTTATTTTCACAAAAGCTGCATTTTCTCTTTGTACATTTATTTTGTTTTCAAATGTATATATTTTTGTTGTAAAATATTACTTTTCTTATAACCTTTCTAGTCCTGAAACCATTGCTGCATTTGTAATTGTCAGGGGGTATGTTTTATAGCTTTGGTTATCTTTTCTGGACATCCTGCCAGTATTATATATCACAGCATAACTAGGACAGTCAAGTGACAGATGTCAAGCATACTTACTGCATCACAAAAGGAATATCACAGGGATCTGGGAAACTAGTTCACAGCAAGACGGACAGTCTCAGACTGTCTGAGATGTAAAAACAAATCCTGACACTATTTTCTTGGCATCAGTTAAAAAGTCAATTAATTATTAATAGCAATGCCATTTTTGTGATAGTGTTCTTCCTTCTGAGAGGCTGGAGAATAAATTATTTCCAGCACTCGTTTTATGCTTTAATTTTCTTTTAGTGACTGTAAAAAATAACCTAGGGTTGCATCAAGTAGAAGGAAGCTTGATCACAAATTGTTAATTTCCCAGCTATGCTTTCAGTAATGAGTTGCAATAATGCTGAATTGGTGTGTAGTCTCTTTTAATTATGGCATTTTATATACCACGTAGTTTAAATCTGATTACAGATGATAGTTAAATGAAAACAAAACTAGATTTTTTTCTATTTAATGGGTTTAATAGTACAATCTTATTATACATAATGAATGCATCTTAAATGATGCATTCCCAGAGTCAGTTCATTAAAACATACTGTCTTGCATGCCAGCAAATTCTGGCTTTCCTGTTGGCCATATGGAAAATACACATCCAGATCAAATTATGTCAACTGTTTGTGAATTGGTTAGGCTTGTGAAAACAGATGTTGTGAAGCACTCTCATCACTTAATTATCAGACTGATAACAAACAACCCAACAATATGTAGATCCCTAGGTATTAACTCAGTATTATATTCTTGTTTCTGATTGTACTGAAAAATCAATTTGAATTGTGAGTGTACAGTTCGGACTCACTTACTTACAATAAAAGATTGCCAGAAAACTTGGCTGTATGAATTCAATAAATTACATGCAGGTCTCCTGTCTTCTCTATGTCTTCTGTGAGTTCATTCACTCCATTAATCCTGCAATGAAAATTTGAATATGTTAATCCTGATGGACTGCTGACTCCTGCTCCCTAATCCTGGTTTGTATTCCTTGACTGTATGGTAGTCCCCCCAGTCTTTTAAACCTGTTGGAGTTCATAGTTGTTTAAGTACCCTAAATGGTTTCTGACTCCATCTTGTGATAGGTCCCTTGGTCACACTAACCTTATTAAGACCCTCTTGACTCAGTCAGCCCTTTTACAACAAATTCAGTTAGTCCTTCTATAAACTGTTTGACTGATAAACATGTTGCAATGCTTTTAAGTTCAATTACTCCTTCTGGTCCATTAACTCTTACTAGAAGTATCAGATATTCCCCTGATACCTGCATTTCTTTTCCAGAAATGCTTAAATGAGATAATACTTGAGTTGGCATAGGGGTTGAGGCTGGTCAAGAGTTGCAGTTGGCATAGGGATTGGAGGCTGACATAACAATTAAGGTATTTATGTCATAGATACAAGCTACAGGGTTTGACTGTCACCTTTAGAGAAAAATTAGCTAGGTTTAAAATGGCCTGTAAGAGTGGCTAGCCTAGTATTAATCTATGAACCTATGAACTGCTGTGATTCTATACATTGTTAATCATGCCGTAGGTAGCCTGACATAGTGATTTCTGCATCATAGATGTAACTCTTGGCTTCTCAAAGGTTCATAGGTTCATGGAAGGTTACTACTAGGCTAACAGTCCTTGGACCCTCACAAGCCTAACCAAATTTATCCCCAGTTGTCCCAGTTGTCAGTGGTTAGGTTCATAGGTTCATAGGCTCATAGGTAAGTACTATGCTATCAGCCCTGGGGCCTATATAAGCCTAGCCAAAAAGGTTCCCTGGCTTTCGCCACCCAAGAAAATTATTTTCCTGTGCCCCTGTCAAGCAGTGCCACAGAAGTGAGGCTATGATTGAACATGGTACTTAGGTGGGGTGCCAGTTCGTTCTGAAGTTTGTGCAGTACGCAGCCTGGGATGTTGTCTGGTCCCATGGATGCTGTGTTCTTGGCTTTGGAGAGTGCGGTCTTTACTTGTTCATCCATGATTACAGGGGCTTTGCATTCTTCCAGTATTAAGATGGGCCCTTTGGAGAGTGAGAGGGGGGTAAGGTTAGCAATTAACCTATCTGCCAGGATGTTGGCAATATCGGTTGGTTTTGTATATTTAGTGCCCTTGTGCTGTAGCTCAGAGCAGATCTGAGTGTTGCCATTGAGATTCTTGACATAGGTGTAGAATGCTTTGTGGCTGTCTTTGGAATCAGTGATGATTTTATTTTCAGAACTGGCTTTGGAGGATTTTATGAGGGATCTTAGCTTCTTGCTGAGGCTGACCAGGGAGTTCCTCCAATCTTGTGATATTACTCTTTTTTTGTTGTAGAGTTTGTTTATGACAGGGAACCACCAGATTAGCTTCCTTTTTTTTGAGGATAGCGTCTTGGTTCTGTTGGGGATGGCACAATCCATGCATTCGTGTATGTGCTTATACAGTGCATTTGTGTATGATTCAGCAATTGTACCTCTATTGTCCGTCTGCATAGGTGTCGTGAAATTTGCCACTTCTGTCTTAAGAGGCATTAAGTTGTCTTTGGAGTAGTTTTTCACAGTGGTTTCCTTAATGGGGGGTAGGGTGGGATATGGATATCTAGGGTGATTAGCTTGTGGTCGGATCTGACTAACGAAGAGTTGACCTCTGGCATGGAACACTGGTTACTCATATTGGTAATGACCAGGTGCAGGTATTGCTGCCCCTGGTGGGGGTGTAGACAAGCTGATCCAAGGCATTGGAATTTATGAATTCCAGAAAACATTAAGCGAATGAATTAGTACATGATTCGTTTTCCCAGTTAATCATGGAGCAGTTGAAATCGCTCATATTTAAAGTAATGAGTGGTACCTTAATATTTTCCAGTATCTTAAGAAATGAAGAGTGGGAATCCTGGGGCATGGTGGGGGATCTGTAACAAGCTACAACCTGGATTGCAGTCTTGCCCAGTGTTAGTTGCACTTGTATAATTTCAGGTGCATTATATTGAGCAACTAGCCTAGAAAATGCTGTGTTACCACCATGATTTCACTGCCAAGTCTTGAACTCAGGACCCTGTGCACTACAGTCAGAGCAACATACCACTATGCCAAATCAGGTGAGTGAAGCTCATAGAGGTAAGGGTCTATGGTAATTAATACCAACTGCCAATATCCATGAGGGACATGGGCACCATCCCAGGAGTGAATTTGTAGCCATCCATCCATTAATCTAGGTTGCATTTGAAGAGGGTCAGGGAAGGTCTTTGTTTCATGTGAATTGGAAGCTTGTTCCAGAGAAGTGGCAGTCTCCAGGAGATGTATATATCTCTCCAGCATGATTTGTTCATGTCAGATGCTAGGTAAAGATCCCTGGAGTGAGTGACCCTTGTGTAGTTTGATTTATGAATGTGTAGCATTTCCATCAGGGCTGGGTCAGAGATTGCCCTGTAAGCCAGGCACAGGTCACACCTTAGCAGCCTGTAGGAGACAGACTACAGTGACAGGGATTTCAGTCTTTCTGTGTAGAACTTGTTTTGTGTACCAAGTATTTCCTTGGTGAGACACCTCTATGGTCTGTCCAGCCGTTGCAGGTGTCTAGTGAGGTACATGCAAAAAAGAGCATTGTAATGGAATAATGGAATTATAACATCATTAAATCTAGATGTGATGCCTTTACTTATGAGAGGTGCCACATAGAAGGATTTCCTTACCACTGTGGATACATGGTGGTTGAAGTTCAGATTGCTATCAACCTGACTACCTAAGTCATGTAACACTGGATCTGCACTTAGGGGTTGTTGACTATAAAGTAATTAGCAGGGATGTTCACTTTCCCGAAGGGAATAATAATGCATTTTTTTGCATTTAGCTTTAATCCATGGCTTTGGCACCAATCATTTGTCTGCGTTAACCCGTTCTGCAGTATATTAACATTATTGGGGACTCAATAATTGCTCACAGATTGCAATTGTCAGCAAGCTTGGTCAGCCACAGGCCATCCATGTTTGCCTGGGCTTCTGAGAAATAAATTCTGAACAGTAAAGGACCCAGCACAGAACCCTGTGGTATGCCACTGGTGACTGGTCTTTTGCTAGAGGTGAAGTCACTCACTTAAACAGTATGTATCCTGTCAGTGAGCCAACTGCCTACCCATCTAGTGATGTAGGGATTAATTCCCAGTTGGGAAAGTTTCTCTATAATACCTGAGTGGGGGGTTGTGACAAATGCCTTGGCTAGGTCAAGGTATGTGGTATGTACTGTCTTTTCCTTGTCCAGGGCCTTGGTGACTTTCTTGAAGAAGTCAACCAGGTTTAACAGGCAACATGTTCCATAATGATTCTGTCCACGGCCTTGCAGATAAGGCTAGTCAAGTTTATGGGTCTATAATTCCCAGGGTCGATTGATGGTCCCCCTTTGTGCAGAAAGATTACCGTTGCTGTCCTCTATTCCACCGGAACATAACCAGTTTGCAGGCTCTTGTAAAACAGAGATCTAAGTGGGATGGCTAGGTCATGTTTTAAGTTGTTTAAAAGACAACCCGGGATGTTGTCTGATCTCACTGATGCTGTGTTTTTGGCCTTGGAGAGATAACCTGCTGTCTTGAGGCAGAGGAATGGTGGCAGGTATACTTTGGGGGATGACCAGTGGGGACAGGAGGCAAAGTTTGCTCCAAATCTGTTAGCTAGCAGGTTGGCTATTAACTTCGGTTGAATATGGGTGGTGCCATCCACAACCAGTTCAGCACATTTCTGGGTATTCCCTTTTATATTTCAGATGCAGTTAAAGAATGCCTTGTGATTATCCTTAGCTAGAGATGCTATTTTTGCTTCATAATTAGCTTTAGAGGACTTGACAAGATTTCTGATTTGTTGGTTTAAGCTAGACAGTGATTTCTTCCTCTGATGAGCCATTTCCTTCTTGTTCTTGGGCATTTGTTTCTTTCTCTTGTGATATAGCCTTTTTATACTAGGGGTTCACTAAGGTGGCTTGTTTTGTTTGACAAGACCTGGTTTATATCTGGCTAGGTACAGCTGATTCTGTACAATTGCTAAAGTGGTTTGCACAGGGCATTAGTGTACACTTCTCCATTGGTGTCTGTGTTATCTGTGTTTAAGGGGGCTTTGAAGCTTCTTATACCATAGCTTAGCAGGAGATAATTTGTTGTAGAAAAATTCTTAAGCATTTTTGAGCCTGACAGGGTTGCTGGCTTTATAATTACATTTAAAAAGATTGATTTATGGTCCGATCTTACCAGAGAGGAATCAGATGGCTGGACGGTGCAGTACTCCCCCATGTTAGTGAGTACTATGTTCAGGACATTTGAACCCCTTGTGGAAGTGCTGATTAGTTGTTCCAGAGCATTTGCTTTGACAGAGTCCAAGAACTTCTGAGCCAGCATATCTGTGGTCATATATGTTTTCCAATCGATAGAAGGATAGTTAAAATCACCTATGGATATGGTGTTGGGCTGTATGGCGAGTGACTCCAGTAAGTCCAGGTATGCAGTATGCTTTACTGGTTCATGGTGAGGGGCCTATAGCTAGCTATGATGTGGTAGGGAGTTTTGTCTATAGTTAATTGGATATAGAGTAGCTTGAGAAAGTCATACTATTTGACCAGTTTTGAGGTGTAGTTCTCCTTAATGAAGATGGAGATGCCTTCTCCTTTGGTTCTTTATGCTCAGTTTGTGGTCTGAATGTATGGAAAGTGTTGTAGGCCTGCATTGTCAGGGTACTTTCTGCAGCTTTGAACCATGTCTTGGTGACTGCAGAGATGTCAGCATCTTCCAAAGAGAGGAGTACTTCCAGGCAGGGCAGTTTCTTGTTTAGACTTCTAGCATTAAGCAGCAGTACTTGGAGTTTATCTAGACAGAATTTTGTTACAACAGGAGGTTGGTTATTTTAACACTGCCTAAAAAGAGGTGAATAATTCCTTTGCCAGCATGTGAAAACCTAGAGGAGACAGGTGCAGAACATCTCTGTCAAAGCAGCATGGCCTGTCAACCATATCTTCCCAAGCTGACAGATATTGGATCCCCTTGGACTGACACTAGAAGCTAAGCCAATTGTTAAAGTCAATCACATAGGTTCATAGGTTCATAGGTAGGTACTAGGCTATCTGCCCGAAGACATTTATAAGCCTAGCCAGAATGTGTTGGCTTTTGCAACCCCCTTAGATTAGTTCCCTGTGCCTCTGTCCAGCAGAGCCACTGAAGTGATCCCCGAGGTAAACTTTCTGTTTTCCATCCACTCATCAAGATTTCTTTTGAAGAGTGTTAGTGAGGAGCTCTGTCTAATGTAGATTGGGATCTTGTTCCAAAGCATAGGAAGTCTCTGGGACAGGAATCTATCCCTCCAGCACATCCTATTTACTGTTGTGGTGAGGTTTAGATCCCTAGAGCGTGTGACTCGCGGGGATAAGGTTTTCTTTAGGTGGAGCATGTCCATCAATTCTGGGTTGGGCATGGCCTTGTATGTCAGGCAGAGATCATCTCTGGGTAGGTGGCATGCAACCGAGTACAGCTGTAATTTCTTCAGTCGAGCTGCATAGGGCATCTGTTTGAGGCCAGTGATCCTTTTGGTGAGGTACTTCTGTGATCTTTCCAGCTGTTGCAGGTGTCCTGTAAGGTACATCCCAAATGGGGTGTTGTATTCTATGATGGGTCTGATGAGTGATGAGTAGAGGGGCACAATTACCTCTTTTGATCTGGATGCAAACCCTTTTGTGATTAGGTAGGCCACGTAGAAGAATTTTATAACCACTTTGGCAATGTGATTATCAAAGGTGAGATTACTATTTACTTGGGTCCCCAGATCCCTTATTACATCTTCCGTATTTAGGGGACTACCACCTATGTGGTAGTTTGTGGGTACTTTGTTTTTTCCAAAGGGGATGACTATGCACTTTTTGGCATTTAGCTTGAGGCCATGATTTTGACACCAGGTATCCGTCTCAGTGAGACCCTTTTGGAGGATGTCTGTGTCAGTCTGAGAGTCACTTATAGCCCCTAGTTTGCAGTTGTCTGTGAACTTGGTCAGCCATAGTCCTCCTGTGCTTGCCTGTACATCTGAGAAGTATATGCCAAACAGGAGGGGTCCTAGGACTGAGCCCTGGGGAATGCCACTTGTAACCGATTTAGAGTCGGACCTAGCTCCTGCAACTCTCACCATGTGGGTTCTGTCCGTGAGCCAGTTGGCAACCCATCTTGTAATGTAGGAGTTTATGTTCAGGCTGGTGAGCTTGTCTATAATACCAGAATGGGGAATGGTGTTGAAGGCCTTTGTGAGGTCTAGGTAGGCTGTGTGTACCACCTCTCCCTCATCTATAGCCTTAGCAACTGTCTCAAAGAAGTCCACCAGGTTTAGGAGGCATGATCTGCCCTTAACAAAGCCGAACTTGGTAGGGTCCAGTGTTTGGAGGTTCCTCGCTGTTAATGAGTTCCATGATGATGTGCTCCATAGCCTTGCAGACTAAGCTAGTCAGGCTTATAGGGCAATAGTTCTCGGGGTCTGTTGTGCCTCCACCTTTGTGGAGTGGAATAACCATTGCTGTGCACCACTCTATGGGTACGTAGCCTGTGGAGAGGTTGAGTTTGAACAGTGTGTTTAGGTGAGGGGGTTAGTTAGTCTTTGAGCTCGTGTAGGACACAGCCTGGGACACCATCCATTCCCACTGATGCTGTGTTTTTGGCTTTGGAGAGGGCTGTTTTAACCTGAGTGTCTGTGATTTCAGGGACTTTACATTCTTCTGGTATGGTTATGGGCCCTTTTGGGGGTGAGAGGGGGTGAAGTTTGCACTGAACCTGTTTGCCAAGATGTTGGCTATATCGGTTGGTTCAGTGTATTTTGTGCCATTCTGCACTAACTCCAAGCAGATCTGAGCATTGCCACTTAGATTCTTGACATAGCTAAAGAATGCCTTGTGGTGATCTTTGGAGTCTTTGGCAATTTCTTTCAAAGCTCGCCTTGGATGATTTTATGAGGGATAGTAGTTTATTGTTGATACTGATCAGGGATGTCTTCCCTTCTTGGGATTTTACTCTTTTCTGTACTAGTTTCCTCCTTCTATTGTATAGCTTGTTTATGGCAGGAGTCCACCAGACTGGTTTCCTTTTCTTGGAGGAGTGAGTCTTGTTTTTGCTTGGGATGGCATGACCCATGCATTCTTGTAGGTGCCCGTAGAATGCATTACTAAAGGATTTTGCAGCTTGGACAGCGTTGTCCTTCAGCATGATGGCTTTGAAAGTTTCCACCTTGGTCTTAAGTAACGTGAAGTTTGCTTTTGAAAAGTTTTTCATGGTGGTTTTCTTGTCCAGGGGTGGGGGCGGAATGTGAATATCCAAAGTGATTTGTTTATGGTCAGATCTAACCAGTGAGGGGTTGACCTCCGGTGTGGAACACCGGTCGCCCATGTTGGTGATGACCAGGTCCAATATGTTGTCACCTCTGGTGGGAGTGTTGACCAGTTGAACCAGGGTGTTTGAGTTTATAAATTCTAGGAAATTTTGGGCAAGGGAGTTAGTACTTGAGTAGTTCTCCTAGTTAATGTTTGGGTAATTGAAATCACCCAATATTAGGGTGTTTGGTAGGACCTTTATGTTTCCCAGTGTTTGCAGAAATGTGCAATGGGGGTCCTGGGGCATGGTGGGTGATCTGTAGCAAGCTACAATTTGAATTGCAGTTTTGGCCATTGTTAGTTGCACGTGGATGATCTCTGAAGCATCGTGCTGTGCCACTAACCTGGAGGTGTGGGTATCCTTAATGAATATGGATACGCCCCCGCATTTTGTATTTCGGTTTGGGTTCTGTGGCCGAAATTATTGGCATGAGTTGTAACCTGGTAGTGCTGGGGTGCTCTCTGGAGCCTTAAACCAGGTTTCTGTTACTGCACATATATACATTTTCTCCATACTGAGGTGTGCCTCGAGTGCGTGCATTTTGAGGTTCAGACTTCTGGCATTGAGTAGCATTATCCTCAGTTTTTTGTTACTTGTGCTATTTATGGCAGTGGGTTTGTCTTTTGAGCCTTGCCTAAAAAAGGCACTATGGGGGTGGCAAGAGCCTTGGCCAGTATTCAAAAGCCTAAGGGTGACAGGTGCAAGCCATCTCTAGTGAAGCAGTGTGGCTTGTCGAGCATGTCATCCCAGGTGGACAGACACTGGATCCCCTTTGAATGACACCAGAAACTTAGCCAGTTGTTGAAATTGAGAATTTTTTTTTTGATACCGTGGTATAATTATTGGTAAGGGCAGGATGCTACTCAGGGTCAGGGTCATACTGGCCTGGGCTACATGATCAGAGAACTCTTCCATGTCTCTTTTCATGTAGTCCAGAGAGGTATGGCTCAGGTCATTCACACCAACATGGACAATGACAGAGTCATATTTGTACTTGTTCTGGAGTGACCCAAGTGCTTGTGTTATGTGGTGGATCCTGGCGCCCGACAGGTAGCTAACAGTAACCTTCTCCTTATTCAGCCTAGTGAGTGGGATGTCAGTGTGCCTGACTATAGAGTCACCTATCACTAGTATGTTGGGTATGTTATTTTGTCTTAAGGGCTGTGATTGCATGGCACACAGGTTTTGTGAAGTATGTGTTTCATGTGTTGGGGGGGTGGAGGTTGCTTGAATGTTTGCTTTGGAGGTCTCTGTTGGTTTTGCAGATTTTTATTTAGAGTCTCCGAGCATGTTTTCATGTATTTATGTGTGTTTTTTTCCAGTGCTGCTTTAATGGGTTTATGTGACACTGGTGGTGTGATCCAAGTATTTCCCTTCTCCTCTTGACTGTCTGATCCAGTCTTGGGTTGAGAGAGCTTAGCCTCCAGTTTGGCTGTATAATTGCATCTCCTGCATGTATTAGTGTTTGGTGGTAGGAGGAGGGGGTTGTCTGTGTACATGAGGCAGTTGTAACATTGCCTCAAAATGCCCAGATTCACCAGTTGGACTGGAGAGTACACCTGAAACTGCCCTTTGAACATGCCTGGATAGGTACAGTGAACTGTTTTACTGGATGGCTGGTAAGGTCGAACAGAGAGCCTTGTCCTTCTGTACAGCACAGGATGGTCTAGTGCTAGGGTTTATAAGTGTTTGCTATAAGTTTTGAGTATGTGCCAATCTGAGAAATGAATGGCTTGAGTGCTTAAGTTGAAAGTTTGTCTAGTTCCAAGGGAAAAATTGAAGAAGAGCCTTTGTGGAGCCGGAAATAGCTTTACCCTAGCTAACCGGCACTGCCTGGCACACAAAACTGGGCAAATACGGTATTTATAGCAGGGAAATGAAAGAGATAGAAATTAGCCCAAAAATGACCAATAAACTACTAATTTCTGGGAAGAAACCACTCCTCCAGGGATAGATAGGGTGCTCAAAGCTCCTCTCTCTCACAGGTGAACAGAGAACTTCCTTCTATCCAAGTAAGGTATGGGCAAACACAGAGATTTGTAACACAGTCCTGAATTCAACACTAACCTGAAAACTGGACTATACTAGCTTAAAAAGGTGGGAAACAATATATATATATATATATATATATATATATATATATATTTTGTTTTTTTTTTTTTTTAGAAAATAAAGCAGATACAATCAAAAACACTTTAAATGCACAGAAAAGGATACTTCTTGTTATATATTGCAGATCAGAGTTGTAGTCAATACCCCTAGTAATAAAGTAGTAAGAAACACAAATACAGTAAAAGCAGATGAATAAAGTGCAATTAATATATATATATATATATATATATATATATATATATATATATATATATATAAAAAACAGAAAACGAACAAACTGATTTAAACAAGTTACACAATTAAGCAGAAAAAAAGCTCAAAACTGAGCCCTGTTCCAGTAGTCTTCAACCAGACAAGTTCTAACTGCACACCCCTGCTTACTAGGGTGCAGGGGAACCTTCTCCAAAAAAGATGGCCTGGATCAGTGCTCAAGTTATACAAATGAAGCTAGATTCAGCAGGCCTGAATCTGGTCTATGCTACAGCAACAAGCCGCACCAATTTCAGAAAGAAACAGTTGAAATAAGCAGGCACAATAAGCCTGTGACCAGATATTCCCAGCTCAGAAGGATAGAATCCAGCCTTTCCTCCCACAAGAGTGCAGACCACAAACCTTCTTAATGTAGAATAACTGGCCTGAAGCCCAAGTGCTTAAGCCAGAACTAATACACTTTTAGAATAGCAGACACTGGGCCTTCAGTCAGCAATTCCCAGCTTAGATGGATGTAAATTACCTGTCCTGCCACAACAGTGCAGACCACAAACCTTCTTAACATAAAACAGCCTGTATGAAGCCCAAGTGCTTAAACCAAAAGACTTAAAATAACAGTTACAATTTAGTCAGGCTACTACCAAGCAGTAATAAATGCAGCAGAATAAATAAAATTGAGTACTTTTAAGAAAAGCAAAATAAAGTAGGAGGAAAGAAATACAGTAAAAGCAAATGAATAAAGTGCAATTTTTTTGGCCTTCTATTATTTTGGTATCATCCTGGGAGAAGGTAGAATGCTGCTTAAGGCCAGAGTTCTACTGCCTGTGACAAATAATCTGAGAGCTCACTCATGTCTCTCTTCATATAGTCCAGAGAGGTACATCTCACCCCAGCATGGACTATGATGGAGTCATACTGGTACTTGAGGTTGAGTGACCTGAGTGCTTGAGTGATTTGACAGATCCTATCACCTGACAGGCACCTAACCATAACATACTCTTTATCCAGCCTGGTGAGGGGAACATCTGTGTGACCCACTATTAAATCTCCTGTGACCAATATATTAGGTTTTGTGGTGTTACTCCTTATGGGCTGATTTGTTGAGACACCAGTGTGTGTGCTATTATGTGTTGTAGTTGTTTTCTGCATTGTTGTTGTGTGTGTAAGTGGTTTCCGTATGGGTGTCCTCTGATCTTTTCATAAGTTACTATTGAGTACCTCCACATATGTGAGTTTATGTGTCATGTCCTTATTTAGTGTGGAAAGGGATGTGTGTGTACTGTCAACCGGTTTGGCATTCAATTTGTCCTTATGTGAGAGTCTTGCCTCCAATTTCAAAGTGTAACTACATCTCTTACATAAAGTATTTGCTTGTTTCAGGAGTAAGTGGTTGTCAGTACACATGAGACAATTGCTATTTTGCCTCAGGATGTCCTTGTCCATCAGGATGGCCGGAAATATGATGGAAAACTGCCCTTCCATGATAGCAGGTTCTTACTGTATGTTTTATTAGGGAAGGGAATGAGTTAATTTGACAAGACCATGCTGGTATTTCCAATAATATAAGAGGAACCTATACTTTGTGTAGGCTAAGGTTGATCAATAAGGCAACACTGCAAGTGTGTAACTGAATTGCTCCTAGTGGAGCAGAAAAGCTTGGAAGGGTTTCACTGACAGTTGTTTAAGTAAAAAAACTGAGCTTCAAGGCTATTGTATCTATACAGAGCACTAATAAGCACTATTATGTTAAGGCCAGCACCATGCAAACATGAGGCTTAAATATGATCAAAGAGAAACAAATTTTAGACGCATTACTAATCAAGAAAGCACACAATAAGCCTTCCACCAGCAATATCCAACTCAGACAAGTTAGATCAGCACACTTCTGCCGCAAGAGTGCAGAAAAAAATGTTCTTAATATAGAAAAGCTGGTTTGGAGCCCAAGTGTAACAAGACCACACAAACAACCTACAAACATTCCTAAAACTATCAGGAACAATGTAATACAGTGCAATTAACTACTTAATGCAGCAGTAGACAGAACAATGTTTTATATGAAGTGCAGAAAAAACAGCAAATAACTTTTAAAAACTGCTAAAGTACAGTTCCACTTTGTAAGAAAAGTGCAAAAATATTTATTTTTGTCTTTTCAGTAATGAATTGCTTGCTTCAGGCGAAAGCAAATTCTCAGCAATTTGTAGTGAAGTCTCCAGTTGACAAGCAGCTCTGAGCATCTATGCCAAAACCCATACAAATGTAAGACTTATATATGAGCAAAGAGAAACAAGTTTTAAACTAACTACCAATCAGGAAAACACACAATAAGCCTCCCACCAACAATCCCTAACTCAGACAGGTTAGATCAGCACACTTCTGCCACAAGATGGCAGAAAAAATGTTCTTAATGTAAAATACTTGTTTGGAACCCAAGAGCAACAGGACCACACAAACTACCTACAAACAGCTCTACAACTATTGTATAAAATGTAATACAGTACAATTAACTTCTCAGATCAGCAGGAGACAGTATAGTTTTTATATAAAGTTCAGAAAAAAACAGTATGTATCTTACGAAACTGCTAAAATGCAGTCACAATTTATAAGAGAAGCGCAAAAAATACATATTTCTGTCTTTTCAGTAATTGATTGCTCCAGGTGAAAGCAGATTCTCAACAATATGTACCAAGGTTGCCAAATGAGAGGCAGCTCTGAGTATCTATTCTTGGTTCATAGAAACTCTGATGTGCTTGAAGGAAGGACCAGGGACTGAGGTTCTGGTGAGAGGCTGCCCAAAAAAGATTATATCCTTAATGTGCATGGTTTATTGTTGTGTTTTGTAATACTGGGCAGTACAATATGGAGTGATGTCAAGACTTGCTGCATGGTCCTTAAACCAGCACTCACAGAATGTCTATCCTGCTTCTTCCTCTACTAAGTGGCACTGTTAATGGTAGGCCCCTCTCCTTTCATATGAATCATGTGGACTGCAAAAAAGTCCATGCCCTCCTGATGATGGAAGAACATTCTGTTCCTTCTGACTAGCATTTCTACTGCATTAGATTTATTCTACACATCATGTTTATCTTATAGGTTCATAGGTTCATCGGTTGGTACTAGGCTATTGGCCCTAGGGCCTATACAAGCCTAGCCATAACAATTTCCTAGCTATTTCTTCCCACAGTATTTACTTCCCTGGTCCCCTGTCTTGTAATGCCTTTCTATCACTCACTGTGGGCCTATACAAGCCTAGCCATAACAATTTCCTGGCTATTTCTTCCGACAGTATTTACTTCCCTGGACCCCTGTCTTGTAATGCCTTTCCATCACTCACTGTGAGCCCAAGTATTCTATTTGTTTTAGTGACATTTATTCATTTTTAGGTTATTGTACATGAGAAATCCCAGTTCTATTTTCTGGATTTGGCATTTAAAATGTTGTGACAAAGATTGTGTTCCTCTCTCAAATTTATATGACTGGCATTCCTTAGTAATGAAAATCAAGTATCATATAGTCACCCGCTCATAGTAGGCTAACATTTTATTTTTCCTTTCTTGCATTTAATTTTATATGTGTCCATTATGCTAGTGATAGTACAACCAAATATAAGATAGCATATTTCTGCATCAAGAAGCTCAATAGTGTTAAAATATATGCATTAAAATGTACTACATGGCCTCAGCACCATACACTGAAGCTTTCAGCTCATCACCTTTGTGTCTTCAGACGTCAGTATGTTTACACTGACTACTTCTTGCCCTTTAAGAAATCTTATTATATTATATCTTTCTGTTACCTAATCCCACACAGTCTTGTTTATTTATCAGTGTCCTCAATTGGATAGAGCCAGTGGTCACATATGGCCCATATATGCTAGGTAGGGTTTGTCTATCCTTTCAGTTGTTTAGCCAATACATGTATTACATTTGTTTCACAGAATGTATACTAAGAATTAATGTTGCCTCAAATATTGTGCCCCAGTCTAATCCATATACTACATTCTTTTTCTTCTGGCAGGGCTTAGTTTAACTATTACTACAATATAGTCCACATGCTTACAATGTACTTCATTACCATAGTCATTCTTTTGTGTGTAAAAGAACTGTATTTGTTGATCCGCAGTCCTCTGTGAATGCCTTATATCTCTAGCACCACAATAATTAAATATTTCTTGAGCTCTGGATATCCTTATGTTCTGAAATATTGTTCTAAAATTGTATAGCAGCTGTCGTCCTTGTTTGGTAACTCGGTGATATAATTGTTTCTTACTACCATTGACTCTGAAATTGATTTTAAAATTGACTGAGCATGAAACCCGCTAGTGTAATATCTAAATCTTAAACGAAAAGGCTGTGTAATTAGTTATGCTTTCTTCCTTCTAGGTCCAGTGTGTGACTGAAGTATTACATTTTGGAGTAGTTTAGAAGCATTCTTTATAGTTTTGAACAGTAAGCTACTATGCAAGCCAGTCCAGCAATGAAAGTAATTTTTATAAGTACTACTGAGAATGCCATTTCTCCATGGGCAACAACCACATAAACCAAATTGCATGCCAGGTTAGAAAAGGCAACTTGGAATTCTTGCAAGTATTTTAAGACAGTAAAACATTCTGAGATGTAATTTGTTATAACATGTCCTTTTAAGCAATTAGTTTCAGAGTATTTTGTATATTTTACCAGCTGTATTTCAGTAAATAGACTTAATTATTCACTTTGAAAATGGCACTCTGCTTCAGTCTGTAGATTTCGTCATACACATTATAAGGGTACTCTATTGTGGTGCTGTGAACAAAAATCCAGTAAAATAAGATTCCCCATGTTTTGCAAAGCAAATGAATGCAAAGTGAATATTGTCTTATCATAAATGTATGCTACCTATACAGAAAAAGTCATTATAAACACTGCATTTACTGTTGATACACTGGTAAACCTACTGTATCTATAGTTAAGAAGTGCTTGTCAAGGCTGCATTACTTTATCATGCTGTAGAGTACAATAAAATGACAGTATGTATAGAGTCCATGTCTTACCTGGCCTCAATCCCAGCATCGTTAACAGCAGTTAAATGGGTGCCTGAACACACATGGCCAAACCACATATCAAAAATTGTCCAGTCAGGGTCTATACAAACTAGCAGTAACTAATGATTTTCATAAACCTCACTCACAGTACCAGATGCAAAAGAATTTAGTCATGGAATACCGAATCCAAACTAAAAAGCAACAGTTTCTTTTGTGACAGTCACTTTGCTTTTTTAACCTCTCACTACAGACTAATTAATATCAGGGGCAGCTCATACTATAGGACTACAGGACTGCAGCCACCCCCCCAGTTGTGGAAAAAAAAAAAAATTGGTACTCTGATACCCAGAATTCTATGCAGTGATGACCACATAGAATGGAAGAGATCTGGACTGCAACATCCACAGGGTGGAGCCTGCTCTCCCGCAGGGAAGGAGGACGTGCTTATGCGAGACTTGGGAGAAGGACAACCTGAGGCTGCTGCTACTGGGGGAAGGATGTGTTATTGAAGCTACTGCAGACAAACAGCATGGGACACCAGTACTATTGAAGCAAGCAGACAGTATGTATGTGTGTGTGTGTGTGTGTGTGTGTGTGTGTGTGTGTGTGTGTGTGTGTGTGTGTGTGTGTGTGTGTGTGTGTGTGTGTGTGTGTATGAGAGGCTCAGGCTTGAGCCCTGTACCTTGGGTACAGATAGCAAGAGCCTGAATTCCCTATCCACCACCATCTGTGAAAACTTTGCAGATTTTTGCCTCATATTTTTGTTCTGTTATGTTCTGTTCCTCATAAAAATCTGTGGATTTTTAATTCAGTACATAGTTGATGGTACAGTGGTAGTATTGTTGCCTCATAGCTAGAGGTTCTCTGGTTTGATTCTTGGGTGAAGTGCCTTCTGTGTGGAGTCTGCATGTCTTTCCTGTGTTTATGTGGGTGTGCTCTAGTGTCCTCCCATGTTACAAAGGCATGTGTCTGGAGTGTTTCTTCCTGGGCCTCTACTGAAAATTGGCTTTTGTTCCAAGTCAGACTTTCCTGTTTAATAAATGTTAAATAAATAAAAATGACAGGCATTTGAATTTCAGACTTTATATTCTTTAGAAAGTACATGGTAACACAAAACCTTTTATTCTAGCAATTTTCAAAGTTTATAAGATGAATATTTGAAATTAGTCTCTATTTTTCGGACTGTGTTCCACCATTATTGGCTTTGTCCAGGTTTTTTGTGCTAAGGTTGAGAGCTATGGTGAGAACTGAATTCACTGAATAGGTTTGGGGGCTGTATTCCCCCATTACTGGCTTTGTCCTGGTGTTTTGTGCTAAGAGGTTCACAGTTATGGTGAGAACTGAATTCACTGAATATGTTTGGGGTCTGTATTCCCCCATTATTGGCTTTGTCCAGGTGTTTTGTGCTAAGAGGTTGACAGCTATGGTGAGAACTGAATTCACTAAATGGTAGCCATTTAAGTTTCAGTCTTCCTCTCTTTCACAAAACAGCTGATTTGGCATAGTGGTATGTTGCTCTGACTGTTTTGCACAGGGTCCTGGATTCAAGACTGGCAGGGAAATGTATGGTAGTAACACACCATTTTATTCTAGCAACCTTCCAAGATTATACAAGCAATGTTTAAAATATGTCCTGGTTTTTGGGCTTTTGTCCCCCCAATAAATTTTGGCTTTTTCCAGATTTCTTGTGCTGCAAAGTTGAGAGATACAGCTGAGTATCTAGCAGATTTTACAAGGAGCTGAGAGCTGCAGGAGAAGATAAGTTTAGTGCTGTTTATGCTGAGATTGCTTGTGTTGTTAATAGCACAACAGGTAGTGTACTTGCTTTTGATGCAGAATGAATATGTAGATGCATTGCTGATACTGTGCTGTAAAGGGGTGGATGCTGCAGTCCTTTATGGCAAAGATTCCTACTAACTATGAAGCTGTTATCAGTTTGCCATCCATTCCCTATTGCAATATTACTAGCTTATCATTTTTTAATGTAACATAGGCACTTTATTCCTCAAGGGCAACAGGCACTTTATTCATAGATGAAACAATGAAATATAAAGTTGTTTGCTAGCAGCAAATTCTTCATTAGTTTCAGATCTCTTTAATGTGGAATTATTTAGATGACATTTACTTCAGAGATTGTGCATATTTACTGATACTGGTGGATTGTTGACATTTGAGTAGACTTTTATGATGGAAATGTTCTAAATTAGGCAGTTTTGTCATTATTGGTGCATGCATTTTGTTTCATTGTTTACTGGAAAATGTTCAAAACAATGCATTTAAAATGCCCTCTAACAACTGTCCTGTATTATACAATAAATATTATTTAATACAATCAGGAAGGTGTATCAAAGAACACATGTATGTTTCATGTGCAAGGGGAGTATGATTTGAAAACAGCCCAAAGTTAATCTTTATCTGCCACTGACAAAATGTATTTTCTTTGAATGTGGGTTTCAATGCTGTTTCAGTGAATGTGAGTTTCAAGGGCAGAGAAGTTTTAATGTTAAGTCTGTTTTCATTGCGAAACTGCATTGCTTTGTTTAGCAGGTCTATTAGTGTTTGTGCTGTAAAATGCAAAATAAAACTTTCAAATTAAATCCAAATCATCACAGAAGTAAAACAGTATGCATATTACAGTGTTCATGGTAAATGGGGCGAAATAGCCAAGTAATGGGACATTGGAATGGCTGCAGGGGGAGGCTCCATTCAACCATGATATTGTGAGAGGGGAGGGCAGCAAACTCAAAGACAGCCCTGGCTGAATTATACCTTTCAACTGTCAAGATTCTTTGCAGAATGAATAGATTTTTGCATCTTATTTTTGGTTTGTTCCTAATAAAATGTGTGGTTTTCTATCAAATCATTTAGGAATGAAGTCAATAAATAATGGCAGACATTAAGTTTCAGGCTTCATAACCTTCAGAAAAATGCATGTTAAAGCAAGACCTGTTATTCTATCAACTAAGTTTATACAAGAGAAATTTTTAGTACTGTTTGTATGTTCTCCCAATACATTTGGTCTTGTCCAGATTTTCTGCATTAAGAGGTTGAGAGGTACGTGCAAATAAATCACTTTATAGAATTAGGAATATCCAAACCTCTCAACTGTCCCCAATTTTGGCTCAAAATGTTGCTCTCCCCCTAATAATCTCTCTGCAAAATAGCAATTTTGGAAGACATCATGGAAGGTTTACAATTATAAATAACTGTAGTGCTCAGAGTTATAGATTACTTTTATTTCAGAAATGCATGTAGATTCTCTTATTTTGTCAGTTGGTCAAGTTAACATTACTAATATTAAAAAGTGTCCCTTTGACAGGTTCCCAGCTGTATTGTGTGGCAATTTTATATTTCTGCATCACATTTTTGGTCCTTTTTTCATAAAATTGTGGTTTTCTGGCAAATTAGTGGCAAATCATTAAAGATTGAAGTTAGAAAATAATGACAGACATTTGAGTTTCAGATTTCATATGCTTCAAAAAATTCATACTAATGCAAGACCTACTACTATTCTATTATCTTTCTAAGTTTATAAGAGCAATATTTAAAAATTGTCCTTATTTTAGGGCCTTTGTCCCACTTTTATGTATGGCTTTGTTTAGATTTCTTGCTCTGAGGTTGAGAGGTATGACAAATGTGTCAGAGCCATTAACGTCAGCCAGAGACATTTCAAATTGTGACATACTTGTTGCACCCCACTCTCCCATGTAGTGACTCTGGATGTGTCCAAGCAAGGCAAGGAGCAGTTATGCAGTGTAAGTGTGCAGAGTATTCCCCCATCCAAGGTAGACACAAGTACGACAGTGGCTTTTCATCTGTCCTTGATTTTGCAAAATGTTCTGGTTTTCTGTCATATTTTTATACTGTTGATTTATGCTTCTTATTATTCAGCAAATGCATGCTGTCGCAGTGCCCTGTTGCTCTGTGTTTAAGTAGCAATGCTTTAATAACCATTGGGTAGGCTTGTCTGAGTTTGTAAGATGCAAGTAAGCTTTAATAAGCATATTGTTAAAGAATTGCCAACATTGAAAAAGCCTTTTTGTTGTTGCCATGCAGAGAATATTTACATAACTAGGTAAATAAAAGCCTTAGGTATTAAAATGCATATGACAGTATTGTAATAAAGGACAGGATTATAATATTTTAAGAAGCTCATTACATTTGTTGGAGACTTTCAGTCATCTTTGCAGGCTTTACCCATTAACTAAACAGAATGGCAATCTATCACGTGTGGTCCATAACCTGTGCAGTAATCCTTTAAGCAATTTATCTTGAGCTTGTTTCTTGTTTGCTGTTCATTTTTTTACTTTGATCATGTTTTCCCCATGAAACAAGTAAATAGTTGTTGTCAGGCAGCAGGTCTTTTTTGGATAAGAAACATTTTTAAAAGTGGGGGTATCACAGAGATTGCTACTTTCAGCATGTTACTTGGTACTTTTATAAAGCTGAATATAAGTTATAATTAGACCTGCAGTGCAAGGAGAAGTGGTTTAAGTGCTGCTTGTATTTTTATACTTGATTTTGACTGGCATTCCAGTAATGTATTTAAAAAGTAATTTATTTTTTCATGCCTCACAACCTTTCTGTTTTCATCTAGATATTAAGTAAGCTGTCATGTAGCCAATGCATTGAAATATTTTTTTCTTCTACACTTCATTTTGTCTTGATTGGACTCTCGTAATGACAGCTTGGCTCCCTGGGCAGCGTATTTAATTAAAGTTCCGGTTGTTGTGGTTTTGAGCATAGCTCTGTCCTTTTCTAGTTGGCCACACCCCCTTCCCATTGGCCCCACCCATTCAGCTGTCTCCTGCAGCCCCACTTTGATTTGAAGTCACCAGCCACCACTGACAACACTAAAGTGAATCTTTTAGATGTCAAAAACCTATCAACATCAGCCCAAATCTTCTCAGAAAAGAAAAGAAAAAAATAATAATAATTTTTAGTATAAAAGCACTATCTTGGTGAAAACTCAAACATAACAAGCATGCATTTATTCAACCTAGAAAAAAAAGAAAAAGAAAATCTTCCACAATGCAAGTTGACCTTAGCACTAATCCACAGTTTTCACATGACTTGTTAATCATTGCCCTGCTGCTTCCTCTCTTTTCCAAGATCAACCGAGAATGGCTTACTTAAATGTAATACGTCTAATAAACACATTCTGACTGCTATTCCCATGGCTTGTTACACGTACTGGCTGTTAACGAATCCTGGCTCAGATCATTCAGCATTAGTTTGTAGTACATTAGCTGAGACTATAATATATACATCAAAGCATAAGATTAGGTAAAGGAGTGGATGAGGGGGTATCTTTTCATAACAAATATAATACATTTCCCAGTTACACACCACCTATCTGCAACAACACAACTGACTGATCTGCACATGTATTATTTATAATCATTTAATATCATATATATCCCTTATATGTCATCTCTGTTCTCCCTCCATTAAAACAGGTTATTTTTTAATATTTGAGGATGGGTTGTACAGCTTGCCCTGTGCAGTTTCTCCCATGCCAGAGTGTGACCCATCTCCTGCTTAGTGTTATAGATCTTTTATGCAGCATTGCCTGAGGTCTTTAATCCTTTGTCCATCCCCCCATGTACTGGTGTTGCTTGGTCTTCTATGAGAAGTCAGTGAGCCTAGGAAGCACCGGTGCTACTCACAGAACGAAGCTGAATGGCTATCACATTTGTAGGCTGGGTGGCCAATGATGCATTGCCTTAGCAGCATCACTTACCTGGGCCCATGAGTGACAATGCCTTACAGACCTTTCTTTTGCTCACACTAGCAGCTGCTCTGAATGCCAGGCTCCTTTGGAGCTCCAGAGAATTACCCATATATACTAGCATATACTAGCAGATGTGGCCCATATGTACTAGCAGATTATCATCATACCTACTTCCTGGGGGAAAGTGAGCAAGCAAATCTACATAAATCTTTTCTCCCCTATGACAATTCTGGCAGTTGCCCAAGACATCATTTGGACTTAGGATTGCTGGGCTATGGTCAGGGATTTATCCCACTATGCCAACAGAGCTGTTTAAATTAGTTTACTCCCTTCTGCCCTCCATTCTACTCCATATTCACAAAAGCTACTTTATCTGAGAAGAGTTTAACCTACAATGGGATCCAACTTTTATACCAGTCAACTACCTCCCCTTCACCAACTAAAATAGCATTCCATTTTCTAAGTAATCCTAGCCTCTGTACCGATAACTATTCATCCATTGACTGGTTACTAATTCTCTCTGCCATCATTATCACACTCATGAGAAAACATGTCTCTTAAGTGACTACAGTACTGTAAGTACCATATTTCTGTCCACTAGTAGAGTACGCACAGTTAAGATCTTAACTACGAATATCAGCTTATAAAAAAATAAATAAAAAAAAATAGAAGCATAACTTTGTTTTGAATTAACAAATATAGACAGCAGTTTCCACTAAAAGCAGCTTTCCACCAATAAACCTGCAGAAAATAAATAAAGAAAATAGCAGTGTCTTCTTAGGTAATAACACTTTAATAAAACAATAAAATCACCTCCGGTTAGCGCATTCGTCTCAACTCTACAGAGACTTCTTCAGACTGAGGTTAACTTCCACAAAATTCCATTTTTAAAGCTTCCATTATCACATGGTTTATCTCATCACATGATACATTCACTTTTAAATGTCACATTCTCTTACTTACAACATCCAAAAAAGTGAAGAAAACTTTATGAAAAAGTTAAGAAATGCTTGAAAAATATTTTATACATTTAAAAAGCACACTTTACCAACATACTAAAAGTCTACACTATATTTTAAAAAACTACACTATATTATTTTTTAAAAGTGTTACTAATGTTTGAGCCTCTTTCTTTTTAAATACATAACAAATTCCTATCTGTCATTTAAACCTGGTGGAAAGCAGGCATTGAGTTCAACCTGCCACAAGTATTCTAACCAATTCAGCTCTTCTTCAATATTCATAACGGTGGCATCACTAGGGAGGGCCTCTACTACAAAAATGTATACTATCTTTTACAATTTTTTAGCTTATAATGTTTGCTCGTGGTATTCTTCTCATTCCCTCTTAGTATGGCATATTTATGCTCATATATCCTTTTATATAGCTCTCTAGTTGTTCTGCAAATATAAAAAGATTTACATTCCAGGTAAATTATTAAATATACAACATTTTTCGATTTACAGCTAAAAACACCTGGAACTCTAACCACATTCTTACCCGCCTTTATTTCTGAGGCATCTTATCATCCCTCTCTTCTTTTCTAGTTCCCTTGGTTTATTTACTTTGGCTTGAAAGAAATTCTTATACCCTTTTGCCCTCTTCTGCACAAACTTTGGTTGCTCACCTATTTTGTTAATTATTTCACTATTTGTTTTAAGCACTCCCCAATTATGGTTTATCACCCTTTTTATTGCTCCTGAATCTACTCTATTTTGTATGGTCATTGCTGTTCTATACCTATATTGCTTCACACAAGATTCATTTGTTGTTTTACTTTTTTCTCTCATCCCTATTTGTTCGTGCAATATTTTCATTACTTCATCTTCTGGATACCCTCTTACTTCCATTTTAGAGCAAAAATATTTTGCCTCATTTAAAAAATCTTCATCTTTATATGTTAGACTGCTTATTCTTCTTAACTGTCCCTTTATTATATTCATTTTGGTTTTCTTGGGGTGCAAGCTTGAATAGTGTAAATAACTATTATTCTGAACTTCTTTCTTATAGATTTTGGATACCAAACTTTCTTTCTCTTTATATACTGTAACATCTAGATAATTAATTTCTTTCTTACTGTAATTGCGTGTGAAATCTAAATATGTACACACATTATTCATATACTTAATGAACTCTTCAAGTTTGTCCAATGTTTCTTTCCAGACCATAAAAACCTCATCAATAATTCGAACAATCTTAATGATGTACTGTTTAAAATCACTTTCTAATACATTTGCTGCTTCCCAGCCATTCATAAACATATTGGCGTAGCTGGGTGCTAGGGCTGAACCCATCGCAACCCCATTTTTTTGTACATAAATTTCTTCATAAAAAGACAAATAATTATAATTCAGTACTATTATCTATCATTTCCATTATCAAAGCTACTGTATCTACTGAATACTTCTTTGATTTCATTAATTCATTTCTCACCATTTCCATCCCTTCTTCAATCGGGATGACTGTGTAGAGATATTTTATATCTAATGTTACTAAAATATTCTCTTCTTCTACTTTTATTTATTTTAATTTATTTAGGAAGTCAAAACTATCTCATATAAGTTTCACTAGCAGAGGCTACTTTTTGTAAATGCTTATCTACATATACTGACATGCCCTCAGTTTTACTACCTGCACTGGCTACTATGGGTCTTAGAGGGGGGTTATTAATGTTTTTATGTGTTTTGGGTATTCCTGAAATGCTACTTATTTTGGGGTTAGTTATCAATAAACTCTTCCTAACTCTTTCATCTATCCTTCCAGTTAGGAACCATTCTTCGATTCATGCATCTATTCCTGCATACCCCTTTTTTACTTCTCTTGTGTCAGTTTTCTTATAATATTTGACATCTGTCAATAACTCCTTCATTTTTCTTTCATAATCTGCCCTGTCCAGTGCTACTAAGGATCCACCTTTATCTGCCTTTAACAGCAGTAAATTAGTTCGGTCTAACAAATTGTTAAAGTATTCTTTTTCTTTCCTAGACATGTTGAATTAATTATATTCAGCCTTCTTTTCTAGTACTTCAATTATCTGTGCTTCACATATGCTCAAAAACATTTCCAACTCTTTACATAAAGGAGGGTTGTAACAACTTGGTTTATAAAATAACAAATCACTTCTTTCATAATTTTTAAACATCACATCAAAATTCAGCAATCTAACATAGTCTCTCAGACCATTTATTGTCTCTACTTTGTTTGCTCGTTGAGCTGGTGGAAAGTTCCATCCTTTACTAAGAGCTACGCATTCTTGACATGAGAAAACATGGGTAGATAAATTTATAATTTTAAAATTTACTGTACCTATGTTTTCCACGACTGTTTTTTCTGTCCCTAGTACTTCTTCTGATTTCCTTTCCTCACAAAGCCGTTTTTTGGCTGCCATTTATTTTTGGGTTTGTTTTGTCCACCCTCTGCTGTTACCTGGGCCCAGGTTCTTTCCCCTTCATTTATTCTTTGATAGACATCCACAGCTTACCGACTCTTTACTGGAGGCGTACTTTGTTTTTCTGCCCCCTGTTTGACACTCAACTGTGGACTTGCCGTTGCATTATTATAGTTCCCATTATATTATAATTGTTTTTTGTTGCTCCCGACTTGTTCTTTCTTCTTGCTCCATACTCAGTTGGCCTTGTTTAGTTGTTTTTTTTGCTAAGCGTTCCGACCTCTTCTATGTATATTTTGGACAGGCCCGAGGCAGTCTATTGAAGAATTTGTTATCTATTTACATTCTACAACCAACTTTTTGCAGTTTACTTATACTATATCAACAGAACAGGTCAATTATTTGGACGTTACCCTGGTGATGTAATAAATCTGCTTGTGGAGTTCGCTGTCTGGAAGTATTCTTTGGTGGCTGTTTCCATTGAGAGGTTGGCTCTTCTGGGTTGCTGTTCCTGGCTTGCTTGTTCCTTGTGGAGTCTGCTGCAACACCCCCTGTATAATCCATTCTGTCTTGTTCGTATTTTTTAAGTTTTCTATTGCTTAACTGTTCATTCAGCTTGATCATATTGTCTTGCAAAATACTTATTTTACTGTTGAAATTTTCTATGGTTGTAATTTCTTTTGACTTATTATAGTTGTTTTGCACATTCTCTGATAACTCTGATGCTAGTTTTCTGTTGTGGTTAAGTAACAATTCAACATACTGCAGTCCAGCATTCTGATTAACCACCAGCCATTTGTCCACCAACTCTTTTGGCAGATTTTCTCCAGCTGGTAATTTGTTAATTCTCAAACCTTTCGGCACTCTTTGAACCTTTAGACAGGTTTCAAAAAACAAATTTTCCCATTTTAATCTCTTTATAGGTTCATAGGTTCATAGGTAGATACTAGCCTATCTGCCCGAGGGCATTTATAAGCCTAGCCCGTAAATGTCGGCCTTCGCCGCCCCATAAATTAGTTAGCTGCTCCTCTGTCAAGCAGAGCCATAGGCGAGATCCCCGGGGTGTACTTTCTATTTCCCATCCACTCGTCAAGGTTCTTCTTGAAGAGTAATATTGAGGTGCTCTGTCTAATGTAATTAGGGATTTTGTTCCAAAGCGTGGGGAGTCTCTGTGACAGGAATCTGTCCCTCCAGCATGTTCTATTTATTGTTGTGTTGAGGTTTAGCTCACTGGAGCATGTGGCTCGTAGTGACTTGGATTTCTTTAGGTGGAGCATGTCCAGCAATTCTAAGTTGAACATGGCTTTGTAGGTTAGGCAGAGATCACCTCTGAGCAAGCGGTATGCCACTGAGTAAATCCGGAGTTTTTTCAGTCTGGCTGCATATGTTAGTTAGTTAGTTAGTTAGTTAGTTAGTTAGTTAGTTAGTTAGTTAGTTTAGTTTGGTCAAGTCTTTTTCTAACTCACCAAACAATTTGCTATGGTTGATTTTGGGTCTATATTAGAAGAGTGAAGTTTCAGAACTTCGAATGTTCTAATATCGACCCCTAGTAACCGAAAACTGATAACATCGATACATCTGAAACTTCGATGTTCTAATATAGACCCTTGATTTTATGTTGCATCTGCATTTGCTGTTCATTTGCCGCAATGAATGGATTTGGGGGGGGGGGCTAAACATCCTTTCAGGTCTTCCTCACTTGATATAAAACTCCTTCTTCTTCCACTATCAGCAACGGCATTACCACTTGCTTCATTGTTCGTGATAAATTAACCCATAGGTGTATCATTTAATATACACCCTGCTGATAGTGAGACAAAACTTGTCCCAGGAATTGCGTGGTTTTCCATCAAGACACAGCTGCAACTATAAAGCAATATCCACTAAAAGCAGCTTTCCATCAATAAACTTGTAGAAAATAAATAAAGAAAATAGCAGTGTCTTCTTAGGTAACCACACTTTAATAAAACAATAAAATCACCTCCAGTTAGCGCTTTTGTCTCAACTCTACACAGACTTCTTCAGACTGAGGTTAACTTCCACAAAATTCCATTTTTAAAGCTTCCATTATCACATGGTTTATCTCATCACATGATACATTCACTTTTAAATGTCACATTCTCTTACTTACAACATCCAAAAAAGTTAAGAAAACTTTATTAAAAAGTTAAGAAAAGCTTGAAAAATACTTGAAAAAGTTAAGAAATATTTGAAAAATAAAATAGATAGCAGTTTAGTCATCTCTCAGTCTGACTGTAATATTGCACTGGATTGCCTCTTAATATGCTATTTTCACTGCAAGATAAATATGACCTCATAAAAGGAGGACATAGGATCATGTTTTACCCTGGTTTAATTCTGAACTTAAAGTACAAAAAAGAAGCAATGCCTGATAAGCATATAAATGCAACAACAAAAGTATGTACACTACTTGATCCCTAGAATTTCCTAAAAAATCTTATATACTATTCAAGATTTAGCTTTTTAAAACAGCTGAGACTGTGAGACTTCTTAGAGAAAAAGCTGTCAGTCCTTACAGATAACTCTAGACCTAACCACAATCAGTCATCTGGCCGCAGCTTATTGTAACTAAATCAAGGTTGAATTTAGCTCTGACTATGGTTTCACTGAAGTAAACATCAGCTTAACTAGATCTCATTCCAACTGCACAGAGTATTCTTCTAATAAATGCACTGGTATAGCTGGAAAAGTAATAACAAAAACCCATGCAACTACACAGGTGCCCAGAAGTAGACAGGCTTTACTAATAATTTCTTCATACATGCAATGCTTTTAATTTCCATATTCCCTCTTCACATTGCTTCATATCATAAAGGATATAGAAACCAGCTACCAATCACTCCTTTAACCAAAGTCTCACACCCCCATCCTGATCTTTTTGTCCCATATCTATTCCAACACTCTTCGTCTAAGCTACTAGAAAAGCCTTCATCAGTTCAGTTGACACACATCAAGGCAATGACAATGCTGTTTCAGCAAACATGGCTTCCAAAAATGGAAAACATGGAATTGTGCCATAATAACTGTACTATGACTCCTTGCCTTCTCAGATAATATTTACAAGGATGTGGAAATGGTGCCTTGACTGTTGATCTAGTAAAAATCTTCAGCTCTCTCACTGTCCTGTAAAGTTTTTTTCCAAAATCTTCTTTCCTTTGGACTCAGTGAAACAATTCTTCAGTGACTCTAATGGTATTTAGACATCACAGGCATGTTGATATTAAGGACAGTGACCTTACTTTACTTTATTATTTTACCCAAAGCAAGGCTGTAAGGTTCACTACTTGATAAATTATTACTTTGTCTCTTCATCATCAGCATCTTCATCATCACCCTTCTTTTTCCTATTGTATACATGGGGTCAGGTGTCAGATCAACTGTCACCATCTCTCTTGATTCAATGCCACTCTCCTCCCTTCTTTGACAGTCGTGCCTGAGTGTCACAGGTCTTTTCACACACAGTCCATCTACCTCTTTGCTGAGTGCCCTCATTTCGTATTGCCTTCTTTCTGCCTGAACTAAGTCTTTTTCAACAGATTGTCATTGGATTCCAGCATATGTGCATGAACCACCATAACATGCTCTCTTTGACCTTCTCTGCAACTGGAGCTACTTGGACTTCTGCTCTTACGTCCGCATTTCTTCACCTGTACCACATTGTGCATCCTAACACCATCTCAGGCACTTCATCTCCATCACCCCTAGCTACCTCAGCTGCTCTGCCTTCACTGCCCAGGTTTGGTATCATACCGTAGCATTGGTCACACCACCATTGTGTGTACCTTATTCTTCAGCTTCTTTGGTATTCTTCTGTCATACACTACCCCTGACTTTCTTTGTCAGCTGGCTGCAGCCCCTCTAATTCTAGATTCGACCTTCTCATTTAGACTTACCTTCTCTTAACCATTCCTCCCAGGTACTTGAAGCTGTTTACCTCTTCCACTACTTTTCCTTCTATCTCAGTTCTCATCTTCTACTGATTTCCTCCATTAGCTGAATTACAGCTGTCTTATCTGTAATCTGTTTCATCCTGTATGCCTTCAGTTTAGCACTCCATTCCCCTTTCCTTTGCTGATGTTCTTATTCAGAGTCTGTTAGTAATGCCAAATCATCTATATACAGCAACTTTGATGACCTACTTGTTTGCTAATGTAATCCATCACCAGTATGAACAGCAGTAGGCTCAGAGCTGAACCCTGATGCACACTCACTCCCACTGGTAACCCCTCTGTAAATCTGAACACTGCTTGTACTTATGTCGTTGCATTCTGTATATGGCCTGCAATGTTTCTAGAACTTCGAACCATTGAAGGACTGCCCAAATTAGCTTTCTTGGGACCTTGTCATATGCTTTCTCCACGTTTAGGAATGCCTAATGAGACTCTTTCCTTATCTCTAGCTTTTTTCTGAACTATCCCTCCCACTGCAAATATCAGTTTAGTTGTGCTACATCCTGACCTGAATCTGAACTGCTCATCTCACATCTTATTTTCTAGAACTCTTCCTTCTCATTTATCAATCACCCTCTTCAGAATTTTCATGCTGTGTGACAAGAATCTGATACCTCTATACTGCCCACATTTGTGAATGTCCCTTTTGTTCTTGTACACTGGCACTAGTATGCTTACTGCCCATTCATCTTGGATATGCCTTACTGCTATGTTTACCCTCAGGAGCCATTTCTTCCTTATTTCGCCCAACATCTCGATGATATCTACCACGACCTCATCTGAGCCTGTTGCTTTCCCTGACTTCATTTTCCTTAATGCTGTTTTTACTTCTTCTTCTAAGTTGGGTTCCTCTTCTTTCATCGTAGGCTGTGTCTGGGGCAGTACAGCTTCTGTGGGGTTTTTTCTTTGAGTAGCTACTGGAAGTATGCCTTCCATTTGCCCTTGATGTCAACAGCATCCTAACTTCATATAATAATTATCCCTATCACAATGATTTTTTTTCTCATCTTCTAACTACCAATGCTCCATAATTTCTAAAGACTTGTCACTTAATATGGACCAGCTTTTTCAATGGCTAGCTACAGTAATGCTAAAGGTTATCTTCAGCAAGACAAAAGTTTTGCTTCTAGACATCCACCAAAAGCTGTCAGGTCAAATTTCTCTTTCTACAATCACATCCCCTGTAGGTATGCTGTACAATATAACACTTTGCTTCAAAACGATTATAAAAAAATATGCAAATTCCAGTTTCACATGCAAAATACTCTGCTGCCAACAGCATCACCTTAGTAAAGAAGCTACTAGTCAGTACCTTCCTAAGACTAATCCAATTTAATCACCATCTTCACTAATGACCCCATCAGCTTATAATCAACCCTAAATAAAGCTTGATCCTCAAAAATGGAACATGACATTTTCCCTTTCTAAAGCCAGTGTGTTACCTATTCACATTCATTCTGAATATACATTTGCTCCTCTTATTTACAAGCTCATTCATTTCAGTTCTTGCCCATTAATAGATGAGGACTTAGAACCTTAAGCATACTTGAGATCTGACGGCCCCAAATACCTGTCTTACTGTCAACCCCAGTAGACAATCTTTTTCAGTTCCCAGTTTGCTGCATATAAATGCATTTTCCTTACTATTTTCTGCCAGTTAGGACATTGAACATCATAATCATTAATTAAAATAAAGCCTGCATTCATTCATTATTGTAAAATGATACTCTGTTGATACCAAAGACAATAAGCTTATATTATTATTTTATTACTCTGTTCTTACTTCCAGTGCTCAATGTCACCTTTAATGTGTATATTCTATATCTGCATTTCATTTGCCTAACTCATTGTTTCTTGCTTATGTCTGAAATCTTTGACCATCTTGTCGGTTTAATTTTTGTTTTCTATTGTTTTCATATTCACTGTAGGTGTCTAAATTCTCCAAGTATATAAAAGGTGTCATCTTTGAATTTCAATGTTTACCTTTAAATTATTACTGTACTACAGGGCTGTGGCTAATAAACAAACCATGTGTCACTATTTACCTATAAGATAAGAAGTTCAACTAAATTAACTTGATAAATACATTTGTGAAAGCAGTTACATATGTATGATGTAAATGTGATCAGTTTATTTTACTAATATGTATTTTTGCAAGCTCTCTTTCAATCCCTTTTGTTAACCCTACATAGCTTTCTACAATCTACAATCTACCCTTTAAATCACACAATTGTCTTGCCTTTGACGTCTTAAACTGGTTAGAATTTCCCCAACTACTACTCTCGCAACTGCAGATCTCTTATTCCATTATATACAAGCCTGTCTACTGTCCTGATCTCTCAACAATTGTCTCCTTCTACATCCGTCCCCAGACCCTCATAAGCACTGACCTAAACTTATTACAAATCCACAAGCCTAAAACCACAGTAGGATGCAAATGGTTTAGCTACACCCCTTCCCTCTCCTGGAATAAACGTCTTCTAGACATTTGAAGCATAAATCAACCTCAACAATTCAAAAGTGCTCTCAAAACCTTCCTAACTAGCTCTTGGGCTTGCCACTGCAAAGTCACACCTTGATCCTCACATCCTTGCCTCACAGTGTTCCTCAACTTCCTAATCTACTCCTTCTGCCTAACCTTTCTACTACTCGTCTCCCTGTCAAACTCACCCCTCCCCCTCTTCTCCCTACTTACTAACTCATCCCTTCCTCTCTATCCCCTTTCCTCCTTACTGCCTTATTACTATCTCCTTCCTCCGTATGCATACCTCCCTAATCATACTTTATCTCTACTGCTAAATTTGCTCTCTTTCCTTTTCTGTTATACCCATCTACTTCTTCTCAAACCTCAAAAACTCCACTTACTGCTCTCATATAGCTTTACACAGCCCCTTCATTTTGAATCCATCACTCTACTTCCATTCTACCTTAGTAGATAAATCTCTTCTAAATATCTTGTAAATATCTTGTGACTCTACATCATCATTTGCTAACACTGATATACCACTCAAGTTATACTATTATTTTCATTGCAGTTACTATTTCATTTTCATTTTTTTTGTTTGTAATACAACTATGGATAATAATTGCTACTATAATATTATATAGTCTTTATGTATAACTTTTGGAGCTTTTCTCCTTGGGCCTCCACTGAAAAAGGGCCTTAGCTCAGTCTGACTAACACAGTCAACAAATGTCAAATAAATAAAACAAATAATAACAACCATGACCTGCGAAATTGTAAACCATGGGATCCAGCTGTACTTTACAGTGTTTGTTTGTTGGGAGGGGGGTGCTGGTACTTTAACTGTAGCATTTTCGTTGTGTATCTTCTTATAGTTTATTTAATTGACATGTCTAGACTATGATTATCAGCACACAGGAAGTTTATTAATGCAAGTTGTATCTCATCTATGTCCTTTTTCAATACTACCCACTGGTCCTATAGAGCTGAGTACTCATTTTTCATTATGATGTGTTTTTATCTTTCATGGAGTGTCCATAACTGCCTGCCACAATATGTATTATGTGACAGTCTTTAGTTGAGGTGACGGAGGAGTTTGAGCCACAGGCTGAAGAGAAATTTAAGCTGATTGGTTCAAGAAGGGAGACCTTCTAGATACTCTTAAGAAAAATGGATATGAGACGGAAGCCCTTCCCACCTCATGTATAAACTAGTCATCCTGCAAAAGTCATTCTCCTCATTGGTTACTGTAATATGATAACTGGCTAGCAACAAATTACTGCAATCAGGCTTTTTCATATAGCACATATTTATTTGTGGAGTGGGGTTGGCTTAATGGTTAAAGTCTTTACCTGAAAGATATATGGTACAGGGTTTGATTATGATCTCCTGTTATTGATTAGGCTTGTAAAGGTTTGTAGACTGATAACCCTGCATTTGGAGAGGGGGGGTTGGTATTTATATCACATACACAAAGTACAAGGTTTGAGTCTCACCTTTGAAAGGAAAATTAGATAGGCTTAAATGGCCCACAAGGTCAGCTAACCTAGTACTTACCTATGAACTTAATAGACCTTTCTAAGGCTCAGTATATGAGTATGAAATTAATGTAAAAAAATGCCACATATCATAACGTTTGAACAAGTAAATAGTAATGGAGGCTGAGATTAAACAATATATACTGTTAAAAAACAAAATACTTAATTTACACTAATTATTAGAACTATTTATAATATATGTAATTAACTGTATAATTGAGGGAAAACTAAGCAGTATATTAGTCAATGGGAATTAGAGATTGGGGAAATAGAGGAAATGAGAGAAAAAGAGGTGAGGATGGTAGAAAGAGAGAAACAAGGAGAGCAGTTTAGACAAAGAAAATAAGAGGGGAAGGGAGGAAGAAATGTGAGAGAAGTAGACAGAGAGATGAGAATGATGGTGGTATGTCATATGGTGCCATGATTGTTTTGTAAAAGTGCAGTGGCAAAGGTATTGGGTAGTTCAAGTTTTAGGTAATCCCCCTACTGAAGAAGCATTTGCATTGTGAGTCCTTTGCAAGTCTAACCATTGACTAGGATACTGTAGATTTTAAACATACTGGGTGGGATTCCCATGCCTTGAGCACCTGCACTTGTTTAAGAATGATCAATAGAATGTAGTAGTTTAATAAGATCAATGTATAGATGGGTGCAGGTTAAAGAAAGGAGGGATCTAAGGTTCTAAGGGGTATATTCCATTAAGTCTGCTAGCAAAGAATAAATATGTGAGTAGGTTGATACATGTGCAAACCAGGTCTGTAGTAATGTGTATAGTGGTTCTGTGGATGATTTCATGCCATTTGGCTTTCCTCAATAAGGAAACTTGTTTTATTTCCCTCTGGGTGTGATGGTTATGAACCTGCAGATGTTATTAAAGGTGAGTGGTATGGTGTTTTGATTCTTTTTTGAGGAAGAGGTGATAATTAGCAGTCCACACTCTAGTTGAGCATAAAGGACTCTTGTTGATAACAGTTCAATCTTCAGGTTAGAGGAAGTGTGAGATTATCCTTGTTCAGAAGAGGAGTTTGGTTACTTCGGACTTTGTGATTTTGAAAGTTAATATTAGACTCAAGCTGTAGGTCCAGGTATTTCAGCTGCTGACCTGTTTCAACTGGATGTTGGTTGCAGTTGCAAATGGTCCAGTTCTTTGGTATTTTGGTGATTCTTTGAGGGATATAAAAGAGCACCGTCTTGGATTAATTAAGAAAGTAAGAGACTGCATTGATTTAATCAAGTTTTTAACATTTTAATGTCATCTTGTAGGCTATTTTTAATAATTGATGGGAGGGACTAGATCTGCAAATAACCATGTCACTGGCATAAAGGTGGGGTGGTGATGAAGGAAGGTGGTAAGTTTGTTAATGGAGATAGAGAATGGAATTAGGAGAAGTAACTGATCTCTGGTTAACCCTTATAAATGAAGGACTGGGGTGAAATGTTGATTCTAGTTCTACTTTGAATTGTGTATTATTAGGAAAGGATTTACCAGTGTAATGCTTGGGAGATTACCCCTACTAAATGTAAGCTGTTCAATAAAAGGGGTGGTCCTCTAAGCTGAAAACTTTAATGAGGTCCATGAATAGTGACCAAGTAAGTTGCTCATTGTCCATATTTTGGAGGGTATTTTCAATTAGGGAATATAGAGTGCTCATGGTTCATCTTCCAGACCAACAGCAATATTGGTGCCTTCAGAGATCTTGTAGGTCTGAAGGTAGTCAAGAAGTTGGTTATATATTACTTCTGTTGAAATTTTGTCAGATGTTGAAAAAATAGAGACTGACTAAAAATCATTGGGGTTTTTTTTTTGAGGATTTGGGCATTTATCACCAAAACCTGACTGGATAATAATTGTGATCTCATCTTTTCTTCTGACATACTACTCTTTGGTTCACCACCTGAAGGACACAGTACAGAGAGTAGACACCTGCTCAGATCACTCCTTGACCATCGGTACAATGGGTTTGAATAATCAAATCACTGAGTCTGTTATGGGATCGTGAGTGGAGCACATATTCTAGCTCATGCACCCATAAAATTCTATTTCACAGTTGCAAGATAACTGATAGCACGTTGTTTATGGGTTTGCACTTTAAACAGTCTGTCTGATTTACACTTTACCTAAATTGTACACTGGAAATAAAATAAGAAATAGTTCACTTGAATTAGTGAAGTACACTGTATAGTTTACAGATATTCATATTTAATTTGTCTAAAACCCATAGTTAAACTTGCAAACTTTAAATTTTTAATTAATACAAAAAATTGTCTACGACCAGCTCTCCAATGCATCCAACTATACCACCTGTTCTCTCACAAACAACATGGCTTCTGGTTCAGCCAACTAGTCTTGCATGGACCTGCATTCTTACAGAAAATATCCCCCATAACACCAACTCAGGCAAGGTCACTTGTGCCACTTCCATTTTTGTCACTAAGGCAATTGATGTGATTAACTATACTCACCTTTTTAATATCCTTACTGACATTGTAATCAGAACTGAAACAAAAGCATTTCACAGACTCCACTGGCAGCAAACTAGGTTAAGCAACAAACCCAGAAGGTTGAATTGTCACATAAAATCCTTTATTTGCTTGTGGTTGACTTCATTTTGGTATCTGTTTGACTTCTTGTGTTTGAAAGAACATCTCTGAATAGTCTTGATTTGATTGAGCCCAATCACATCAAGAGTATTCAGAGATGTTCTTACAAGCACAAGAATTAGATTCTAAATACCACTAACTTTCAACAGTAAGGGGTTTATCTGGGATAGAGTCAGATGTCAAGAAATGATGCAATTCTGTAAGCTATCCCAGCAGTAATATTTGAGATATTAGTTTAAGAACTCCCTGAGAGAGACTCCGCATTCTGTATTCTGCCTTTGACCTGACAACATCAGCTAAAGGATTTATTCACCACATCTGCCTTGCTGCTCTAATTAAGTAAGTCTAGGGAACAGTATAGTATAATTCTTCTAGATATAGTCAGGAATATAGCAAAGATTAATTTAGATATTTTTCTTTATTTATTTGAGACTGTCTTGCAATGTTGTTTTACATATTTCCTGTGATTTTGAACTCTGCTGTTACTATAAATATATACTGAGTATTTCCTTGTTCTTTTAATATTTATTATTAAATATATTTAAAGTTTTCATTGTGACTTATCTGTCTACAGATATTTAAGTTCTGGGATACTTTTATATTTATTTGGTGACACTGTGCAGGCCACTCCTAATAGCCTTGGTCTTGTTCAGACTACCATTTTTATTGATAGTAACATTACACAGTAAGATTGGACACTCATTGTTAAGGGTCTTAAAGTAGCTGATAAAGAGGTGGCTGGTGGCAGTAATAATTACCTTACAGTCTGTGCAGAAGAGGGCATATCTATTAAAGCTGTGCCAGCCTTTCCCAGGTGTGTGTGTGTGTGTGTGTGTGTGTGTGTGTGTGTGTGTGTGTGTGTGTGTGTGTGTGTGTGAAACAAATATCCAAGAATGTATGTGTCAGTTGCCTGGGCAGGGACACAAAGCACTGGTTGAACAGACAGGGTGATGGAGGCCTTGGCTTGGCCACTCAGCTGTAATCTCAGCTCTATAGCTGTGCCAGTGGGGAGTCTTATTTGAGATCTGGAGAAAGAGGAAGAAACCAGCCCCAAACTGATTGTCGTCTCCGTGTGCTCTTAAAGGAAATTGCACTTGATGCAGAGAGCTGCATCTAGAAGTACTGTGTGTACCTGTCATCCTCCCAGTGTATGTCCCCCACTGGTGCTAGTGGTGAGGATTGAGGCTCCTTTATTACTGGGCCAGTGGCAGGGTCATCACTGTCTTTTTAATGTTCAGCAGCTACCATTGGGCAAATACCCCCCCCCCCCAGCATTGAATTATTTGTTTGCGCCCCAGTAGTGGGCTGTTTGCCCACATTATGCTGTTTGCTACAGAGATGATGGCTGATTATAAAACTGAATGGCTGCAGTGTTTATGCACACTGACAAAGCCTAGCATTATCATCTTTCTGCCTATAGAGATACTAAAGGAGGGGCAGAGTATGTAATGAGGGTAAATACCC
Source organism: Protopterus annectens (assembly GCF_019279795.1). Taxonomy (NCBI): domain Eukaryota; kingdom Metazoa; phylum Chordata; order Ceratodontiformes; family Protopteridae; genus Protopterus; species Protopterus annectens. The sequence continues at coordinate 546,613,344 of NC_056733.1, forward strand.
TTCGTAATAAGTAATATGTGAGAATAGCAAGATCTCACTTGACTGACTTTCACTTTCTGTTGCTGAATAGCTTTTCTGAGTGTTACTGAGTTTCCATCTAATAAAATAGACAGTGTTTTTGTCACTTTCTGCTAATTGTGACAACATTCCACTAATTCCCAGTTTGGAGAAGTTGGTATGTACTATGTACCATCTGAAGAAGTCAAGAGCTATCAAAGCCTGTCTGAATATAACTTTCAGATTTCTAAAGGTTTTTTGCTTCATTTCACCACAGTACTTTTAATGGAGGCCTTCCTTTTTTAGGTCAGCCAGGGTGAAGCAATGAAAGCAAAGTCTGAGGTAAACTTGCTGTTCCTGTGTCTGAGACATTGATAAAGTCTCCCCCTATATTAACTTCTGGATATGATGCAGAGGTCCTAACTTATCCTGCAAACATACTTACTACAGAAACTTCAGTCAATCTTCAGGATTTCAGAAAATATATGTGGTACAACTGATATTATTTTCTTTCCACTGGTTGTCGCACATTTGAGTTCACTCATTTCTGTTTCTACAATTTCAAATGTCCTTACCACTTTGTAACAAATTTGTTTTTAACAATAGATAGTAAAGCAAGTACTTTATCTCATGGATGAGTATTTATTTTATATGTTTCTATCGTGTGGATTGAGTGGTCTTCATTTGATGTCTTACTATGGAAAATTATAGTTGTTTAACTGTCCTGTAGGTCTGTGTATTATTGTTTTACAGTTTTAAAAGGGATGTTGTATTCCTCACGCATTTCTTTGTTTATGTCTGTCTGGCTTAAGGCAAAGAGTACTACTATACTATACAAGAGCCCAAATAGTGTGACTCCAGTTAAGATTTGGATCACTTCTCTAAGAGCAAAGAGATAACAGTAGTTGGTTCCAGTTCCTCGCATTCACAGGTATAGCCTCCCATAATACAAATTTTAAAGTTTTATTAATGCATTCAGCAAGCCCATCTGGTTTAAGATGGTACGTAAAGGCCCTTAACCGTTTTTTTTTAAGAAAAAAAAAGACAAAATGTATGTTTTACTCTGTGCACAAATGGGATGCCGCAGTTAGTAAGAATTTCTTAAAGGACTTCCTACCCCAGCAAAAAATCGTACTATTTTTGTTATGACTTTGATACTGACTCAAGAAATTGTGTTTCATAATCAATATTTACTAACTTGAGTTAATGATAGGCCTTATTTGAGTTTACACGTGGACCCCTAATGCCCATTGACATGTTTTCAGAAGTGTAATTTACAATGGTTAAGGTTTTTAAAGGGTTCTTAGATCCTAGAGTAGATGTTGGCTTTTGACACCATTGGCAGACTGTACAAAAGATCTCTATGGTCTTCATAATAGTAAGTCAATATAATCTGTCTAAAATCTTTTGTCTTATCCATCTCTAAATAACCACTTAAAATGTGGCACTGTGACAACTTCATTGCAAGTACACTAAAAGGTCTCAGGACTAACTGGGTTATTGTCTGTTCACTGTCTTTTAAATAATAGGGAGACCTAGTTATTGCAGTTTCTTTGATGTCTGACCTACCCTGTCTGGTTCTATGCAGTGTATTTTCTTCCCATTGAGTCTTCTCAAAGTTTTCATGGTGTAGCTGTAAGTCATGCAAGACATTATTGCTTTCTCATAATACTGATTTGATGTGGAGGCCATGGTATCTAGAACCATAGCTGTTTCAACAAGTGCCCTGGGCTGCCCCCTACTGTGAACTAGAAGTTTAGCGCTAGCAGTGCTATCCAGCAGTTGCTACAGTTTTGACCCCACATAGAGCGCTACAACACTCAGATTTGACTGGAAGTGAAGCATCAACTTTTAAAAGCTGGTGTCACATTAAAGAGATTTTGGGACAAGCTCTTATCATGTCCCTGACACTTTGCAGTGAAGGCAATTGCCCTAGCTACGCTAGTGATGATATCTTCCCATACAAATGTAGGTGCAGCTTTTTCCCCTCCATCTAAATCATCACCTATAAAAGGTATCTCACAGAAGTCATTTTCTTCAACAAGGGGTGCTGCTAGTATCCCTTTCTCTTGTTCAGTATTTTTATTTCCTTTATTCTTAGAGCCCTCCATCTATTTTGATTGTCCCCCTGCTTTAGTGCAGAAGAGAGATGCTTGAAACTCACTTTATCTTTCCTGTCCACTTCTGCTTTAGTTTCTGTATCAACTTCTCCACGAAACTAATCTGTTTCTATCTAATTTTCAGCATTAACATCACTTAATGAATTCTTAATAAGTATAGGTCCTTCCCCTGTGATTTTTTACTCATCTCTTGCATTATTTTAACAACTGGAGTCTTTTGGTAAGACAAAACCTCTCATTCAGTCTCCATACCAACTATTACTTTGGGTCTATATTAGAACACCGAACATTCAAAATTTCGAGTGTTCTAATATCGAACCCTATGAATCGAAAATTTAAAACATCGAGCATTCAGAACAGCAAATTTTTTCCTAGGGAAAAAATTTGCTGTTCCAAAACACATACACACAGAACAAGCACACCAAACAAACAACAATCCACACACATACATCTAAACTCTTACACCTAACCCTACACTAAACTATACATACACCACTAACTATCCACTTACTTTAACCCAAACCCTAACCCTAAGGTCCGTCACTATTGCACAGTCACCTCACCCGCGCCCTAACCCTAACTCACCTACCCCACCCTAACCCTCATGTCCACACAATCGCACACTTACCTGACCCATGCCCTAACCCTAACTCACCTAACCCACCCTAACCCTCACGTCCACACAATCGCAGACTTACCTGAACCCGACCCCGTAACTTTCCACCACAGTGCTGAAAATACAGAAGCAACAGAAATGGACAACCGAATTCTTTCCCTAGGAAAAAATTCGGTTTTCTGTTTCTTCGATATTTTCAGCGTTCGCTGAAAACGGATTGATATTAGAACATTCGAAATTTTGAATGTTCGGTGTTCTAATATAGACCCATTACTTTGACAAGAGGAGTCTTCTAACAAAACTCACATTTTCTATCAGTCTCTGTACTGACTTCCTCCAGTATTTTAATAGCAGGAGTCTTCTGACAAGACTCAGTATTAGGTTTCTCAAACCCTTCAACTCAAAGTGAGTTTTAGCTTCTTTTGTGCCTTCTAGTTCTGTATTCTTTACTGTGGCTATATATTTCTGTCAGGATATCAGGTTAAACCTTTTCCCTCCACAATGTCTGTAGTTTTTTTAAACTGGAGTGAGTCTTGGACAATTATCACATTATATGTTAAATTAGGCAATAGAACAACAGAGTGTAACATTTTTCCTGAAAGAGTCTACAAGTCTAGTAAATAAAGGATTATCACATTTCACTAATTTACGGTTGGGTGGGCGTTTGAAAGACATGCATAAATGGGCGTGCCTTCGTTGAAGGTTGAACGGCGAGCTGGCACCTCGGCGTTTGTGAAAATGTACTGCCAATCATTAGGGGACTGGAGTTCCGCTGTGGCGACCCCTAACCGGGAAAAGCCGAAAGACAACAACAACATTAAATAGATATGTATTTAGGCATCATTTGATGGCTAGCATTATCAGGTTTTAGAGGCATAATATTTTGTCACTGACTGCAATACTTGACTAAATACCTTGATCTATAGCATTTAAAACAAATTCAGGTGGTAATAATTTTTCTCTTGTTTGTAGGGAAAGGCTTCTTTTTAGCCCTTGTAGGATGCAAATCTAACGTTAAGGTTTGCAAGTTCAGTTAATAATAAATGTTAGAGTAAAACAACTAGTTATTCAGAAGACATAGGATCACTTTGAAAAACACACATTCCTAAATTATCTTGGAATGTCCTTTAAAATTTGTCTGCTATTAATATTTCTAAAATTTACTTATATTGCCCAGATGAGGTACTGGCCAGAATTTTAATAGATGCATTAAGTTAACCATCTATGACTTTACCAGTTTGTCAGCACTAAATATCCAGGTGTGGAACTTCTGTGACTGTACCTTAGGTGAAGCTTTGACTTTTATCAATATTGTCTACTTCTGTTTTTGTGGTCTTGGGAGTCTGCAGTGTTTAAGTTCACACTAACTTTCAGTGAATTTTCCAGTCAGCTATGAAAATAAGACTTTAGTCCACTTAGTTTGAGGCCACTGCATTCAAGCTACATACCTTTTAAAACGTCAGTAGGTGGCCCTCCATACCCCTCAACTGCCTAGATTTTTGCCTGATATTTTTTCTCTGTTTCTCCAAAAATTGCCGAGAACCTTAGTCAGATAATAATGACAGAAATTTGAGTTTTAGACTTTATATCCTTTATAAAATTCAGGCAAATATGAAGCCTGTTATTCTAGCAAACATCAAAGTTTGTAAGGGCAATATTTAAAAATAGACCCTATTTTTGAGCCTTTGTCCCCCCAATGTCTTTTTATGGCTTTGCCCAGATTTCCTGCTGTAAGAGGTTGAGACATATGTGGGCTTCCACTTAATCATACCAGTTCAGCTTCTTAAGGTGCCAACTCGGTTTTGAAGGCTTTTAGTAAGGTGATCTACTGGTTTTCAGCCTATTGCCATGTAGGTGCTGGTCAGTTGTTATACTCCTCTGACCACTCAGCAGCATCAAATATAAAGTACGTGTATACATATATACCTATATATATATATATATATATATATATATATATATATATATATATATATATATATATATATATATGCATACACACACACCTATATGTGTATGTATATTTGCTCAATGTGTATAAATGAATAAGATATTTTTAACTTCTGTGCTCTGGATGTTATATGAAAGGATTTTCTTGGGAAATAAGACTGCACTGTTCGTAAGGAAAATTAATTTCACCTTTGACTAAGAGTAGTTTCAGCTCATCATTATGTAAAGAAATATTGCAGATAACTGATAATACTGTCTACACAGGGATCTACTTCATGGCGATATTGTAGTTGAGGGCCTCACCAGTTAGTTTTTCACAGAAGTGGGCATTTCGCAAATTGAGTGACAACCCGGTCTGCATATTTAATTTGCTCATGCATACATAATATGAAAATATTAAATGTACACAAACGGTTAATACAGTATCGCCCAGGAAAGCTGTTTTTAGTAAAAGGTCCTGCCAATGATACTGAGGAAGAGTCGGCTGTGACACCTGCACCAAAACAAAAGAGTCCGTTTGGACATTAATTGGGACAGTGAACCATTGCATTCCGACTCTGACAGAGAGAGCTATAATGCTACACAGTAAAAAGCCTGATGACATGTGCTTCGACGGTTTTGTTTCTTTGTTGATTATAGTATATATTATTAGTGCAATAAAACTTGCCAATTACAGATGTTGGTAACAGTTTACTGTTATATTTACTGTCATATTACAATGTCAGTGCACTTTTTCTTTGGTTATACATTTGGACGGAATGCATATTCATGAATGACATATCACGGGCGTGGGTTTTGGGCAGGGCTTGCTACTGCACATCTGGTGAGGCCCTCAACTACAATATCGCCAAAGTGCCTATCATCGCACCACAAAATATCGACTTTCCCTGTCTAGAGCTGTGTAAAGTTTTAAAAGGACAGTACACCTTTAAGAAATTGTATTGCGAATCGTACATTAAAAAAAAATGGCAAATGTTTCTTTTGGAAGCTTAGGTTGTATCAGTGAGTTTTAACGCATTATGTTATTAAAAACAGGTAAAGCAATGCAGCGGATGTTGTGTGGAAGTAGAATAGTATAGTTTGTGCAGTGCATAACAGAGTTGAGTGACCGTGTGAATAGATATAGCTTGTTTGTTGGTAGATGAATTGCGGCTTTGTATTAGAAACATACCTCACAGGATGTGAAATAGCAACATGCAAACCTTTTCCTCATTGTAGTGACATCTCAGAGTTGGGATATTTTATTTGTAGGGAGTGCGGGGGGTGTGCCTTGCTGGAAAAACATAAAAAAGAGTGATATGCAGTGTGAATGTATGGATTTAACATTTTTGGTGTTAGATGAGAATTGTGCTGCAAAGACTAATGCATGATAGTGTTTTCGGAGTTTTGAAGTTTCAATCTTTAGCATGTCGATGTTATGGATTTTCAATATATTGCACATACGATGTTATGGTCTCACTGTTTAGAAGTTTGACGTTTTGGCTTTTCGAGTTTATAAAGCAGATCCCTACACAGTTATGCTGAGACTGTTGTTCTATCTTTCGGCTTTTTCCGGTTAGGGGTCGCCACAGCAGAATTCCGGTCCACTAATGATTGGCAGTAGATTTTTATGTACCGAGTTGCCAGCTCTGACACACAACCTTCAACGAAGGTAAGACCATTCGCGCATGTCTCCATACAGAAGACGCTTTAGCTGAGAATCGAACAGGACAACGTCTTACTGTGAGGCGACAACACTACCGCAGCACCACCACCGCAGCATATTTTTCAAAATGGGTTGTTCTTTTTATCATATATGGTCAACCTTTTATTTGCAGTGTGCAGAGCTTTTGCTGTGCATTCTCTGGAGGAGTGTTCTGGTTACTGAACACTTGCATTTTGGCATATTTATAAAGTTGTTAGGTCTGATGATAATTAACAAAGCCATGATATGTAACATATTCAATAGAGTAAGTACCGAGTAGCTTAAAACTGAGATTCTCTTTGTTAGAAAAATATTACAGCTACAACATCCTTTTCTTTTTCACCAGTGTATGCAATTTATAAAATTATACTCACACTAGATATACCAATTGCTGTTGGTAAGAGTTTAGATTTATACTGGCAATACAGGAAAGTATAATTGTTAGTTTTTACAAATTAAGTAGTGTGAAAAAAATAAGTAATATTGGGTGCCTAATGAAATAAAAAAGAAATAGTGAAAAAAGTAGGATGCCATTGACATATGAGTCACCCAATACCTCTGGCACAGATAATGCTAACGGGTTTAGTCTGCATTAATTACAATGATATACTTCTGACTTTATGGCAAATAATTGAAGTACACTTACTTTGAACTCCATCCTCTCATATAAAACACACAGGCAGTATTAACAAAATAAAGCACTTTGAAGAATACAGATATTTTTTCACAGGGAGAGAACCACCTACAACCTCCTTGTGAGTGCACCCCCCCTTCACTAACTTAAATATACCAATTGTGAGATTTTACAATAGCAAAGAAAATGAAAAAAATTCCTTCCCTCTGTTGTTTAACGATCTTGCTGAAATAATGCCATTCCATTCCATTTCATCTTTTCAAACTAAATTTCTTTTAATAAATGTAATTCCCACACAAATGTACATTTTACAGTTCATGAGTGACCCATATCTGTTCAATACAGAATTCAGTTTCTGTGATAGTAAAGTTACATTTACTGGCATGCACATGGTTCTTAAGAATGAGATTATTCTGCTCAACAAATCATATTATAAAATGATTCTATAAGTGGGGACAATCTATATTTTTGGGTATCTGTAATAGTGGGAAATTTGCATTTACTACCCATTTTTTCTGTGCATGAATACATTTATTATCTTGGAATGTGAATGAGCTTACTTGCCTAATAAAAAGGTACAGGATATTTAAATTCATGACACTCTATTGCCTGGAGATTGCTTACTTCCAAGAAATCTGTTTTCCTAGCGAAAGGAGCATTAGAAACTGGTCAAAGCTGATTGCATTCAATTTATGATTTTAGGTATCCTGGAGATATGAATAGAGGGGCAGCTGGCCTTTTCTCTTGATGTTCACATGTCTGTACACCTGAGTCATGCTGTGATTCCCACACAGTGGCTGATGGATAGAAGGGGATTTCTGAGCCCAGAAATGTTCATTAACTAGCCTATGTGCTCATCCAGTGGGCTCTGGGTTGGATTTTGGGAGACCGCTAACCACCAAATTCAATTCCACAAAAAAGGCATTCTGGTATTTGTAGAATTCTCTCTAAATTAATCTGTTCCCAAAAGATTTCCCTATAGGATTTCCACAGTAAAAGGATTTTGCAAAGATACAGATTAATCTGACATGTTGAATTTATACATCTTGCTGTAATGTAGATATTAACTCATCACATGCTGTTTATGGTTTACCTTTGAAACATTGAAAATCAGCTTTCCAAACAGCAAGTTGGGCGAACCAAAAAGCCGAATCCGGATTGTCGAACATCTCTGAAGTTCGAAACTCAGCAAATCGAACAGCAGATTCGCTGAGTTTCAAACTCAGATGTCAAAAAACACAATGTAATGCAGGGGGGCAAGCCCCCCTGTGCCCCCCACATCCCCCCTACTTTAATATTCTAAGTCCGAGGTCGCACTACACTGGGGAAGGGATCCATTTCCTGATCCCCACTATAGTGCACTCCGCACCCACAATGCTGAATCTGCAATGAGCGAATGTCAGTGTGCATTCACTCAATGCACATTTGATGCATTTTTTTTCAGCTAACTGTGAACTTGAAAATGTACTTCCATGCAACTGTCTTTCAGCAAGTTGCATTTCAATGTTTCAAAGGTAAACCTCTGTTTATACATCCTGTTTAAGGACTTATATCCAGAGAGGCCAATCCTCATTCCTGAAGAGTACTTTCAATTAGTCATTGCTATAGTGAGGGAAAAACTTCCTATAAAACCATCTTGTCCAAAGAAATGCCCTCATCTGTTTTTTAGACACAGCTGGAAGGATGTGCCTTAACAACTTTGGCAGGCTGTGGCCAGATTTGCTACCACCCACCTAATGCACAAGATAAGACATCTCTCCCATTCCCACTTGACATTCCTTTATGTTTTTAGTTAATACAGTCTCTTTTTAGTCTACTTAACAGTTCCCAAAAATGTCCAGCATACTCCTGTGAAGACTGCCCACAGATTACAGTATCATCTTTATAAAATGTTCAGCATATTCCTGCCAAGACTGCCCATGGATTACAATATCATCTTTATAAAATGTTCAACATATTCCTGCCAAGACTGCCCATGGATTACAATATCATCTTTATAAAATGTTCAACATATTCCTGCCAAGACTGCCTGCAGATTACAGTATCACCTTTATAAAATGTTCAACATATTCCTGTCAAGACTGCCCGTGGATTACAATATCATCTTTATAAAATGATCAGCATATTCCTGCCAAGACTGCCCGCAAATTACAATATCATCTTTATAAAATGTTCTGCATATTCCTGCCAAGACTGTCCGTGGATTACAATATCATCTTTATAAAATGTTCAACATATTCCTGCCAAAACTGCCTGCAGATTACTGTATCATCTTTATAAAATGTTCTGCATAATTCTGCCAAGACTGCCTGCAGATTACTGTATCATCTTTGTAAAATGTTCAGCATATTCCTGCCAAGACTGCCTGCAGATTTCTGTATCATCTTTATAAAATGCTTAGCATAATCCTGCCAAGACTGCCTGCATATTACAATATCATTTTTATAAAATGTTCAGCATATTCCTGCCAAGACTACCTGCAGATTACTGTATCATCTTTATAAAATGTTCTGCATAATTCTGCCAAGCCTGCCCGCGAATTACAATATCATCTTTATAAAATGTTCAACATATTCCTGCCAAGACTGCCCACGGATTACAATATCATCTTTATAAAATGCTCAACATATTCCTGCCGAGACTGCCCACAGATTAAAGTATCACCTTTATAAGCAAGGGCATAGTAACCAGTTCCCACAAGGATGAGCTCTACCATCTTTTGGGAAGTTGATGGGAGATTTTTGCATCCTAAAGGATATTTTGCTATATTGGTACAATCCAAAATGGGTAACAAAAGGTGATGTCTCCCTTGCTGTGGTTGTTGAGGATACTTGCAAATAACTCTTTGTCAGACTAACAGTAGTGAGACACTTAGTCCCACCCAGCTGCTCTAATGCTTCATCTACCCTAGGTATTAGGTAAGTGTCTAAATCTTTGTGAGTGTTTATTCTACACAGAGCCTGTTGCACCTACTTTCCTTTTGCTCCACCATTACCAGTGATGCCCAGGGATGGATGGATTCCAGAATTATCCTATACTCATCATCTCCTGCAGTTTATTCTGCATGGTTTGCTGAGCTCACTCTGGTACCCTGTAAAGAGCTTATTTGATTGTCCTCTGAGTTCCTTAGTTGCCATAGTGCTCCGCCAGTTGGGTATACCCAAGCATACCTCCAAACTCTTGTAATAGTACAAAGATTTCCTGAATCTGAGTAGGAGATAGCTACTTTGAAAGCATTGCTTTATCCACTGAGGCAGTATGTAGTAGCATATGTTGTCACCACACTGATATACTTCTTACCTGTAGTACTCAGGAGTTCTAACAGGGCCACCACAGTGTCCACAGCTGCTCTTTGAAGCAGTTCCTCAGTAACACACAATGGCAACAAAGCAGACTCAGCTTTATCTCTTGTCTTGCCTGCCTTCTGGTGTATTGTTCACATGTCTTGTAGTGCCATCTCATATCTTTAGTAATACCTATGAAGTGAAAAATTTGCCTATGCTTTTTTTTTGTACATTTGTTTTTGCCCATATCATCTGATAAAAGAATATCATGGGCTACATTGAGTATCTTTTGGCATCTGCATGTCAGATTTAGACTTGTTACTACTTCTTAGCATTTACACTGAAGTACACCCTTTCATAGAAATTCTGCTATCTTTAAACAGCTGTAGTCAGGCTGAGGCCGGATGTTAGCACCAAGTGCTTCCTCTAAGGTCACTAAAGCAATGAATGATGACAGAACTGTGCATACTGCCTATCTGACCTGGCCAAAGCATTCAGCACAATACACTACTCAGCCATTGCACAGAAACTCATGAAGTTAGATACAAGCCCCTATGTTGGCCAGTCACTAGTGGGGTCCCTCAAAGCTTGGTGCTGGCACCACTCCTCTTTGGTATATACTTCTCTGAAGTCAACGCTAATGTCAAAGGCCTCTGGCTGACCAACTTTTCAGATGATTGCAAACTAGTCACATTTATAGAATCCAGGAAGTCACAAATACCCTACAAGAAGGTGTGAGACAGGCCAATAATTGGTGCCAGAGCCATAATCAAAACTCCCTGCCAAGAAATACCTAATAGTACCTTTTGTGATGATGGTTATCCCTGGAAACTACTACATTGATAATACACCCCTCAGAGTAGACCTATTGGTGAGGGATTTGGGACTGCATGTAGATAGTAATCTGGCTTTTGACATGTCTATGATAGTAAGGAAATCATTCTACATTGCACAATTTATAAGCTATATTATGGCATCTAGGTCTAAAGATGTCATTGTTCCACTGCACGCAGCCTTCATTTGAGCAGTTATTGAGTACAGTACCCCCTTCAGTATGTACCCCATTAAGCATATGCACCAACTGGAGCATTCACAGAAGTTCCTTACAAAAAGAATATAGGGCATAAAGAACATGTCCTACACAGACCACCTCAAAGCCCAATCCCTGTACTTGGTCTCCTACAAACTGCTGAGAGCCGATCTATGCCTGGTCTACAAAGCATCAAATTATCCTAATATGATGGACCTGTTGTAAAGTCACAAAACAAATGGCATTATCATTATCCAATCTAGGGACCTAAATCGTATCTGCAATACAAATAAAACATGTTTGAGGGACAGTTATGTGTCTCAGAGGCTAACCATTCTCTTGAACAGACTTCTCATCCATGTGAAGCAAAAGTCTACCCTAACCCAATTCAAATGTAACTTAAACCACTGTATGGGGAATCCGAAATTTACCCCTGATATGGCACCCATGCCTCTAGTAGACAGAGGCAGTCTGTAAATGCTTGACCAGCCTTGTTCAAGTCTACATACACCCCCTTAAAACAGCCCTAGGATATCAAAATTTGCCACTTACATTTGGGAAGCTTGGCTAGGCATTATTAGCCCAGTAATCAACTATGGACCTATAATAAAGCTACCAAAGCCATAACCTTATTTATACTGAGAAAATAGTTGAGTATTGACTTTGGCACCCTTAATACTCACATGCGTCTGGTAGAGGTTGATCTCCTGCTGCTGGCACTACACTCTTTCTCTTCTCACTCTGTCTCCCTCTCCTGCACCATGACTAGCTCATGGTGTCAGTTCTTTTCCTCCTGTGCAGTTTCAGCCTCCTTCTGCTATCACTTCTTTTGCATTATCCAGACTGTTTCAGTCTCCGAACTTCTATTCCACAGTTCTAGCTCCAGTTTTCACATTTCAAGATGCATACTTAGGTCTTCTCAGATTCTGCTGAGCTGCCCTTTTGCTGCATACTGTGTACACCGAACTGCAACTGTAAAGAAGCTATATATCAGCTTTTACTTGGTTAAACCAGAGTGTGGGAATCTGTTTGATTCAGACACTTTAACAAGATGTGCCACCGATAGTCACTCTTACCTTTCAGAAAGTATTGCCCGTTTCCTAACTTACTCTGTCATTTAAAAAATTTACTTCTGTATATTAACCTTATTATTGTAAGCATGTACAACCTTTGGAGGTAAAACCATTTTTAGGTTATTCAAACCTAGTTTATAAAACTCCACTGATGCCACCAATTAATATATAAATGAGCTTGTACTGCAAATAAAAACTTCAGGCTTCGACTGTGAACAACACCAGCCACACCCAAATGATCTTCACACTCAACAGATGAGTAGCAGAGATATCAACAAAGGCTTCAAAGAAATATCTCTACATCACTCTCATCCCAATGCCTTTCAATACTATCTTAAAAAATGAGCAACTGTAGCTTAGCTAAAACTGCAATATATTCCCACACACAAACATTTTTAGTATTTTCAGTATAACCATTCCTTCCTACTTTATGGAAAAATGCCACTGTCAGCCAGACCAAAGGTCATAGTTCTTGTCCACTCTTAAAATGAGCCAACTGTACTATTGAATTACAGTACCTATGGCTAAGAATCTGCCTATTTTCAAATGGTAGATAACTGCAAGCCAAAAGTTTTTGAGATAAAATAATAGGTCGTTACTTGAAGATCGCATGAAAATATATTTTTACAATATATTTTGGCAGCAATTATGCTCTCAGAATTTAAAGTGGGCTTTCTGCTTCTAAACTGTGTAGGTTTTACTTTAGTTACTTCAGTGAAAATACACATACAAGTATGAAGAACTTTTTCAATTTCTTTTTCCTGCAATTAGTCTTGCATCATTTATATATTGATCTTTGTGATTTCTTCTTTAGTTTCTTAAAACATATCACTAAATGTGATCATCGATGTGCAAAATTTCATCCTTTCTGCCATGTGCCACAATTTTTGTCAGTGTATTTAACCCATTGTTTTCTCTTTGCTTCAACATTCTTTCCTTGCAGTTAATTCTGTAATCCTTAGTTTTCTTCTTAAAATTGTAAATTGCATGGTAGAAAACTATTTCAGTGTTACAGCTTTGTTATTGCAATGTATTCCAAGAACTATACATTTTACTGAGAGTCTTATTCATTTTTTAGCATTTACTACATTTACTTGACTATAATTGCATTTAGTTATTTATTGATTCATTGCCTGGTTGACTGATTCTTAATTATGCATTATGTGTTCCTGCTTTCTGTTGACACAGTTGTAGAGAGAAGCAGTTTGTAGTGCGTGTATGTTTTTTTCTGTAGTCAGCAGCAGATTTCATCACACAGACTACAGCACAGCCACTCAATTGGGAAACAGCTCCGCTTACAGTAAATATAAACAAAGGTTTATTTAGCTGAGCTAACTAAATATATATATATATATATATATATATATATATAAATCTATCGTTGCATGTGATCTTTAAAGAAATTAGGCACAGGCTGAAAATGAATACAAAATCAAGTATACAGTTGCACAAAGTGTGGTGGTGCTGCGGTAGCGGTCGCCTCACAGTTAAACGTTGCCCGTTCGATTCTCAGTTAAAGCGTCTTCTGTGTAGCGACATGCGTGAATGGGCGTTCCTTTGTTGAAGGTTGTGCATTAGGCCCGGCAAGCCAGTACGTCAAAATCTACTGCCAATCATTAGCGGACTGGTGTTCTGCTGTGGCGACCCCTAACCGGGAAAAGCCGAAAGACACAAATGTAAAAATGTAATGTAAAAAATGAACAGATAGTTAGCCTAAGAAAAATGCTGCCTAACAGCTAGCTGGTTTTAAAACTATCACTAACTGAAAATAACTTTAATCTCCCCCATTACTTTTTATGAGCATACAGCAATAGCAAAAGGCAAACAGGCAGCATTAATAGGCATGAGTTCGTTAACTCAGGGCAGCACTCTGTCTCTCTCTATATGCTGTCCATGTGAAGATGTTTTCCTCTGCTACTCGGCTTGTTAAAGATGTTTACAGACACTACAAGAGGAAAGCACATACTGTCTAGATCAATGACTGAGTTGATTTTCAAAGAAAGAGGCATTTTATTTGAAGAAACTCTGAACTGATGCTCTAGAATGATTAAATCCTGGGAAATATTTATTTAGCACAGTCCTTTTAGACAAATGCCTCTTTTCTATATTAAGAAAAGAAGGTCTAACTTTCTATGAGTTTCAGCTATTTCAGTTTATCCTATTAGAGGCTTAAAAGCTAGGTGCAGAAACATGACAAGATTATGAGTCCTTGGTACTCTGAATGGCTGACATTATCTTAAAGAAGCACTGTCAGATAGAACTGACTATGAATGTCAACAAAACCTAGGTTGTGATTTTTGTTACAAAATCCAGGTTTCTCAACTTCAGAAAAAAAAGGTAGCCTCTGGTTTCCTTAGGCACACGTTTAGAAATACTGAAATCTGAGAAATACATTGGTATCATCCTTCTCCTTATGTCTACACACAGAGCATGCATACTGGAAAGCTAATAGGATTGTACAGAGTTACAAACTTTTTTAAAGAAGCATATTTTGCTTTTGAATAAATATGTTCTTATGCTTATTTTGTACAATGATCTACCCTTACTGTACTACAACAATTGAAAGAATCAAAAATGCAAATAGAGTTAAACAAAAGCTGTTATTTCATAACCAAAATTCCCTAAGATGAAATCACTGCATAACAGTATCAAAATTCATGTGCCTTTTTAACCTGGCCTCATGTCAGAGAGGGATAATGCCGTGACTATGACGCCAGTGATTCATATTTATTTAGCAGCTTGGGATCTTGAGGGACCTGGCAGTATGAGTTAATGAGTTTGAGGAGTTAACACTAACTTGCTTACTCTGAGGGGATGGGGTGGCCAGGTCTGTTACACTGGCGTCACTTGCTGGTGAACCAGCAGATGATAAAGGATGTGTTGACAATTGCTGCTTGCAGTGTATGCATGGCTGAGTCAGAAAGAGAATGAATGGGGAAGCCTATGTCTCTTCCACACACCAAGGCAGCCACTGTGAGTCAAACAGGTCACTTGCAAGGAGGGGATAGGTGGGGAGAGGAATTTCACCATGACTGGGTAACTGGCCCTTTCTCTGTTCCTCGACTCTCACATCTTGTCAGGATAAACAGGCTGATAAGACGCAATGGGATGGGAATGAATGTAAACAAAAATGACTAATACAAATCTGTAATGAGTATATAATAATTCAGCAAAATTATGAATAAAACAGACAAAACCAGTTTTTCTATTCAATGGTGGCTTCATTGGTTGTTTTAACAAATGTACAAACTATCTCATTACATTTATAAATCTTCAGTAGAAAAAAATGTGTGATCCTCGGAACCCATGGAAGGAAACTAAATCAACTGTGTGATATAAGATCCACCTCTGTTATTAATCACATAACTCACTTTTGACAGAAAAATACAAATATTGCTACATGCCATTAAAGATTTTGCGAAGGTACATCTGCAACATTAAGCAGGATTAATATGCATCATTCAACCCTGGCTTAAGAAAACTACACGTAAATCAATAATCCATAAATTTTCTTTCTGACCCAGAATGTTTATGCAAATGTGAAGTCCTTGTATTTTGAATATCACTGAATGAATAATAAGCTGCTGTCTGTATAATGCAATGACTGTATGTCACATGAGTGATATCAGGTGCAAGAAAGCTAATAAGATGCTCAAGCTTGCGCATTTTCCACAGACAGGCCTGTACAGCAAGTTCCATATTGATATTGAACAAAATAACCCCCCCTGTGATGTGTTACAATTAATAAATATTGTATAGGGTAACATTTTTGTGAGTTTTGAGGGGGAAAAACAGTAGTATGTCAAACAGCTTACATGCTGAACAATGTCTGCAAAAGATCCATTCCCTCTTATTGGTAAAGTGTAATTTCAGGTTTGCATCCTACTTGTAAGTGACATAGCAGATTTCTATTAAAATGGATCCCCTAAAACCATCTCTGTTTAGTATAGCTCAATTCTTTTGAAGCACTAGTCTTATTTTGACAACATCGATACAATAAGTGATAACAAATCTAATAAATAAACTATTGCTTGTACTCTAATAGGGCTTTGCTGTCTGTATGTTTCACCCTCATATCTTGCTTTCCTCATCACAGCCTAAGAATAGACCCTATGTTGAAACCTGCAACTTAATTCTCAGATAATTTTTAATGCTGTTGTTATCTCAGCAAATGTATTTTAAGTGCATAATATTTTTTTTATCCTTTCACTCCTCTACCTAATCACTGTGCTCTAACTATCTAGACATCAGCTCCTTCTACCTTCTCAGTGACACCAGGCCATAATGTTTTCTCCATCCACTGCATCCCAAATTTCCATTTCTTCAAATCACATCTGTGGCCATACATAAACACTATACCACGTTACAATATATCTGTGAGCAAACCTGCAGCCTTTAATCTCAGTCTCTCTCTTATTATCATTTAACTGTCAATTAATATCACTTGTCCCACAGTGACATCTTAATTCCCAACCTCTTAAGGTGACCACTGACTATGTTACATTTAACTACTGTAACCTTCTCTAGGTCTTGGTAATTTTTTCCTAACCTGCCATGGCTAGGTAACATATAGCCTTCCACGTTCTCTTTTTACATATTTATCTTTACTTCAATTGTAACTCAACAGAATTTTTAATTTTAGTGATTCTTATTTTATAACGTTATAACCTAAACTGTTCTTGGAGTTTATTTTTTTTTTTATTTTTTTCCAAAGTACATGTTTTAATTTAGTTTTGACTTATAGTAACTAGGTAGTGGATGTGGTCCACCTATCTGCTTAAAAAAAAAAACTAAGAGCAACTCTTCATTCAGTTAAGTGAATTAACATATAGATAATACATTTCTCTGCATATCCCTTGCAAACTTGTATTTACTTTTTCTGTGAGGTGCCTCCCTTTGAAGCTGCTTGCCTCCATTATGCAGTGGTCTGGCTTGCTAATTGAAATGGCCCAATGTGGGTCAACAGAATTTAGCCTGCCCTATCTGACATGCTTTTTAAATTCTCAGCCTTAAAGCTGTGAGGACAGACCTATCTGCCACTAGTAAGATATATGGATGTCTAATTCTCCTCAGTAATACAATTGTTTACACTCTGGTTACTATGCTTACATGTCTTTATAAAATAGCTGTGTTTTTATAGAAGTTTTATGATTTGATATCATAACTCTCAACTTCTTTGCTCAATAATTTTAGATAAAGTCAAAATAATTTTGTTTGTAGGGGGTCAAAAGGCTAAAATCACAGACAATTTTAAATAGGTTTATAGGTAAATACTAGGCTAGCTGTCATTGTGGGCCATTTTAACCCTAGCCAGTTTCCCCAAAGGTGAAAATTAAACCTTGTACCTTATGTCTATGAGGTAAGCACTTTAACCATTAAGCCAGCCCCAACTCCTGTTATTTTATTTCACTTAAAAAGTTAATAGAACAAGAATTGCTCAAACATGCATATTCTGTACGATAAAAAAATCTAGCATTATTTATTGAGTATAGTCCTCAGTGATTTACCAGAAAATCAAAATTTTAAGAGGGACAGGGAAAGCTGAACTCTTTTAGAAAGTCTGGACTAAACTACTACTGTTCAATTAAAAAAAATGCACTGGAACTTAGAAAATTGCCACATTGTTTACATGACTAATTGTATTTTATTTTATTTATTTTTTTCTGCAAATTGGTTTTAAATACCATTTTAAATCATTTGAAATTTAAGTGTATATTTTGTTTCCATCATCATACATATATATATATATATATATATATATATATATATATATATATATATATATATATATATATATTTTTTTTTTCTGGTTCTCTTTTTTCCACTTTATTCAAAATGATGGTAATAACAATACTAACTAATTATACAATTATATAGGTTTTTAGGGTTCTTGTACACAGACCCGAAGAAGTCTATAAGGACAAAAGCGATCTTTGTTAACAATAGGTTATGAAAATAGAAACTGATTTTTACATGCAAAATGTATATGTATATATTTATATATAATTTTTGATCGCAAAATGAACTAAGGTTGATATATTTCCAGCCATGTAGTATATTGCCTTGTATAAAATCACAGACTTAATAATCTACTTAATAATTTGGTTAAATAAAATGCACCATTAAAGTACATTAGGGGTATATGTTATTATGACAGCTACTAGGTAAGGCAGGATCAGCTCGAATGTCACACTGATGGGGGACGGGATGTGAATTTAACATGTGTACCAATAACACTTTGTTTTACAGCACAATAAACCACTTCCATGCCTGATAAAAAGTATATATATTTAGAAAGCTTGTGAAGAAATTATTACTCTATTTTTGTTTTATTTGGATCGCTTGTCTGTGTACTTAATAAATGATTTTCGACTGGAAACAGACTGCCTGCCTTGCTTGGATTACTTTCGAATACTTAGTAATGCTGTAGAATTATATATTTTCTATTATTACTTTTTGATTTGACAAGTTTACGTTCGCTACTTCTACTACTATTGTCTGATCTTATTAATATACAGTGATTAACTAGAAATATATGGACTGAAAATCTTCCACACAGAGAAGTTTCTTACACTGTTTTGATATTGGGACTTCCCATTCACTGTGCGATATTATTTTATCTATTATTTATTATGCCCAGCCAACCATTGTGATTTACACTACTAACCCAGGTGAAATTTTTTTTTCTTCAGCTGCTATTGCTATGTGCTTGTTCACCCATAAAATGGTACATGGTTCATGTGCAATACTATTACTTCAACCTTGCTGCTAGATATGTGTTTTTAGTATCTTAACACGTGTGTGTTTCTTGGAATATATGTAGCTATATATTTAAGTGTAGAGTTGATTTATAAGATGGTGGTAGTATTATTATATGTTGTTTTAATTTATGTCTTTCTATGTATGTGGTTTGTTTTTGTCTGTCCCGTGATGAGTGATTGCAAGGAATCTCATTTAATCTGCACTTGTGTAGATCTAAATAACAATAAAGCTACTTTTGAATTTTTTTACTTTTTGAGTAAATTCAGTAAAATACAAAGTGTTTTAAAAAGGCATGAACGATTAGAGGAAGAGAACATGTGAATTTGTTGAAATTCATTGACAGGTTTTGAAGATGTGGGAAAGAATATTAATCAGTAAGATGCATAGCATCAACAGAAATTTGAACTAGTAAAAACAGTATGGGGGTCAGTAATGTAAAAACAAAAGAGGCAAAATAATTGGATATTATTTCTAGCAAAGTGGTATTGGCAATTATATACCTAACAAGTGAAGCAATTTGGAGCCTACTGTGGGATATATAGAGGACCTGGAAACAGCAGAAGTAAAGATTACTTAGAACCTTTAAACAGTCATGACAGCTAATGCAAACATTTTTCTTAAACTGGTAAAGAAAATACATTTATTTGTCCCAGTCAGATAAGTCATACTTTGGTTAAGTCTTTTTCTGTGTTGTGCTTATATATATGTGTGGAGGGGAGTATAGGATATTTTAAATACTAAAGAATTCAATGACTTGCAGGTACAATATTTTTCAAATAGTTTTAAAACAATGGAGTGAAGTAAAACTGGGCTGCTGTTTATAATCTTTTTCAAAGAGAATGTTATGAATAGTTACGTAGTAAATGTAGCTTTCCAGAGAAGTATATAGGTGTGTGCTTAAATTTAGAGATGACTGGTCCCTCACTTTAGCAGTCTGAGGCCCTTGTGTGAAGCAAACACATTTTATTCAAAAATAGCCCTAGGGCCACTCAACAGTCATCCAGGAAGAGAAGGAAATGTAGGGAAGGACTCAGCTTTCGAAGAGTTGCTCTCTTTCCTTGGATTTGGGGAAAATAAGGATGGGTGTGTAGGTGTCCATCATAGATTTACCCTACTGATTGATATATATATATATATAGATATATATATATATATATATATATATATATATATATATATGTGAATAGAAGGCAGATCCTAACTTCATTTTGAAGAGCTGGATTTTGTGATATCATAACATCAGGATCAACACATAGCCTCTGATTGAAATATATAAAATGTAAACTTCCTGTTTAACTGATGAGATTAGATTTTGAATGTCAGTGAAGTGTATGCTCTGCTGACCCCAAATGCTTAAAATGACCTACAGACCTTATTTCCTTGAAAAATAATTATACCTACAGGGTAGTTCTGGTGGTCTTAAACCTCCCCGAATGAGTAAGTGGGTTGTACAGTGCAACAAGGCAGCAAACATAAATATGAAGGGATGATGCAGACAGCACAGGTGGCACAATAAGGCCAAATATGATAGCTAACAATCCCGGTTTTGTATGCTGTATAGAACTAATAAAACCATTGAAAAGCAGAATGCTATTGTAACAATGTCATACGTAAGGCAACAGGACATTCTGCATTATTTCAGTAAAAAAAGAGATTCATTATGATCATCCAACTAACTTGCCTGCAGCCTTGCCTCCTCCTTCTCTGGATGTCTGCTGATGTACACAGACCCTGAAGCTCACTTATTGATTTCTCTCTATCAGTAACGAGCACCGTACAGCTTGAACTGAACCACTGTAAGAAGATTGATGGAGATTATCTGCTTGATGTACAGAACAATGAAAAATGCTTAGCTAATGACATCTAACCAAGAATTTGATTTAGAAACTTACACCTGTGCCATTTATTGTTTGAAACAAAAGAGCGGAACCATCTCTCATTCTTGTGTTTGCTTCTCTGGACTGGATGGTACTATAACCATTGTAGTTATTAATATTACCGCCTCTGTCGCTCCCTAGTTCTGTTTGTACTGATGAATTCTTCTGTAGCTGCTTCTCATGCTTCTGCAACAATTTCTATGACAAAGAACGAAATCCCTATGTATAGACTCAGGATCAACCATAAAAAGAAGAAAAAATACTTTAAAACCTACATCAAAATTCATTCTTTCAGATTTGGGAATTATTTTGTTTCTATCACTAGACCTTTCAATGTAAGTTTGGCAGTTTTTTTTTTAAGTTCACTTATTTTCATTTCATT
Source organism: Protopterus annectens (assembly GCF_019279795.1). Classification (NCBI taxonomy): domain Eukaryota; kingdom Metazoa; phylum Chordata; order Ceratodontiformes; family Protopteridae; genus Protopterus; species Protopterus annectens. The sequence goes on from NC_056733.1 coordinate 546,634,753, forward strand.
AAATTACATACTGACACATTTGCACACACACACACACACACACACACATATATATATATATATATATATATATATATATATATATATATATATATATATATGTCTGCATGGGTTTATATCAACTTAATGAGTAACACAACCATCAACGCAATAAATATTGATAAAAAAATTTAAAACAACACATAATCAGTATCACATTACAAAGGATCAGAAACTACTGAGAATATTTAAAATGCTTTCATTTAATGTACAAAGCACAATGAACTATAAACAGCTGAAGAAAATGCAGACAGAAAAAAAAAACATTTCACACATGTACATTCAAAGTGAGGGCTTGAAGAATATACAATAAGGAATAGTAATCCTGGTGTAAGATGACAAAGGCAACCATAGATGTCTGATGTGATCTTGCTCATATAGCGACATGACATTATAGCACACAGAACAACATCACTCATCCCTAGTAGACAGCAATAGTTTCATAGGTACATAGGTAAATACTAGGCTAGCTGCCCTTGTGGGCTATTTTAAGCCTAGCCAGTTTCCCTTTTTGTGCTCAAAATAACCTATCCCATTTGGTTACAGGTTGGCCTTACCTGGCCCATGGTCACTAATTATATATTACTCCTAATGAGAGTAACCGTGATCATACCTTAGATAATATTAAGGGGACCCATACATGGGGTAAAGCATTTAGGAGCTGCCTATGTCCACTAGTGGTACAGGGGGAAGTCCTGGGGTAAATATTCTGATTTCCACCCATAGATCAAGTTGTGCTTGAATATGGACGGGGATGAACTTTGTTTTATGTGGATGGGGAGTCTGTTCCACAGCAACAGTCTGTTTGTGTCTTTCAGCTTTTCCCGGTTAGTGGTCGCCACAGCGGAACTCCGGTCCGCTAATGATTGGCAGTTGATTTTTACGCACCGGCTTGCCAGGCCTGACGCACAACCTTCAATGAAGATACACCCATTCACGCATGTCTCCACACAGAAGATGCTCTAGCTGAGAATCGAACCAGACAGCGTCTTACTGTGAGGCAACAATGCTACCGCAGCACCACCACCGTGGGTATCCTCTGCAAAATATTCCTGTCCCTTGAAACCATGTTGTTGATGTTGCAGAAGAGGATTAGATACCTAGGCTGAATATTTCTGATGTCATTTGATTTGCTGATGTGCAGTATATCCACTAGTAATGGGTTGGAGGATGCCTTGTATGCCAGACACACGTCACCTCTTAGCAATTTGTAGGATACCAAGTATGGTGAAAGTATATTGATAGTGATTTAAGTCAGTCCATGTAGGACATGTTTTTTTAGGCAATGTATCCTTTTAGTAAGGTATTTCTGTGGCATTCCAGTTGTTGCATGTGTCTGGACAGATACATGCCAAAAGGGGTATTATATTCAATGACTGGTCTAATGAGGGCTGAGAAAAGAGCAACAATGACATCCCTAGATCTAGACATATTCCCTTTGTTTATAAGTTGTGCAATATAGAAGGACTTTCTTACAACAATAGACACGTTTATCAAAAGTTAGGCCATTTTCCACATAAGTTCCCAACTCCCAAACTTCTTATGGGCATATTGTCAATGTGGTAGGTCCCTGGTGTAGATGACTTCCCAAAGGATACCATAATGCATTTTCTGGCATTCAGTTTCAGTCCATGATTTTGGCACCAGTTATTTATTTGAGACAAACCTTCCTGCAGGATGGCTAAATCATATGGGGATTTGATGACTGTTTCTAGCTTATTGTCATCTGCAAACTTAGTCAGCCAGTTATTGGTTTTTATTTCAGACAAGCAGATGCTAAACAGGAGAAGTCCCAGCACAGATCTCTGGGGGATTCCACAGGTGACTGGTTTCTTTGTGGAGGTAACTTCCACTATTTTGATTATCTGCATCCTATCTATGAGCCAGTTGACAATCCAATGTGTGACATAGGGGTTTATTCCCAATTTATTTAGCTTTTCTACTGTGCCTGAGTGAGGAACTGTATCAAAAGATTGGCCAGGTCAAGGTATGCAGTGTATGCTGTTTATTCTTCATTCATTGCTTTGGTGACCGTTTGAAAAAATCCACCAGGATGAGTAAGCATGACCTGCCCTTGATGAATCCAAACTGAGATGGGGCCAGTGTTTGGAGGTTCCCTATGTCATGATTGCTTGATTTCTTTATATGTCCTTCAATGACAATGCAATGCTTCCACTACAAATGAAGAAGGCGAAATGTTTTGGCTGGCATAATAGTAAATTTCCTTAAATGCCCAAATATGTAATAGTCCTCCAGATACTGGCAAAAAGTGCTGAACAAGCAGGAAACTCATGCCTTGACTGCAGAAAAACAGAGACAAAATTCTTAGCACACAAAAAAAGGCAGGCACATTACCACTTTCACTGCTGTATAAAAGTTTACGTCATGCACATATAAAGTGGCCAACCACGTAGACAGAAACTTTTGCCAAAATTTCTGAACGTGGAAGTAAAAGCTTTTGCCTAGAGCAGAGCGGATATTTTCAACAACACTTTTTATGACACTAGGCTTGTAATCTAATAATGCATACCACAATGCAGAATGTAAAATATATTCATTCACCAATTCTAGGACTATGTTCCAGACTATATTATAGCATTTGCATGACTTGGATGACATCAGAGGAACACCTGCAGCACACTTTCTAGCATACCACACAGATTTAAGAACCACTGAATTGAATAACACTGTTTGCAGATCTTACCCTTTGATATAAATGTTTCATACTCCGACTACATATTAGCAGCAACCAAACCAGGCAGAATTTGATGGTTTGAGATAATGAGCAAAACGAGTTTGGAAGATGAATCTATGAAATATATAGAAAGAAATTCCTCATTATGGAGCTGATGTTCTTTGAGATTTAAATCACTATGAGAAACTGAACAAGTGGGATGACCCTGCCTTAAGACCTTTAAACTGCACATGATTCCCTGTCAGTGCCAAGACTCTCCTCAATAGCAGCTATATATATATTTATTTATTTATTATCAGTTTGATTACCGGGGAAGTCCACTGGGCCAAGAAGTGCCCATTTTCAGTGGAGGCCTGGGGAGAAAAGCTCCATAAGCAATACAATACAATAAAGGTTAAAGTACAAATCAGGTTACAAAGTAACATACAATACAATGAAGGTTAAAATACAAGGTGAGAAAAAGCTGCATCAGTAATACAATACAATAAAAGTTACAAAGTGAAAAAAATTTTTTTTCAGATGATTACAATATTTACATACTTGGAGTCTGCTGGTTCTGGATCTTTGGAGCAATAAGAATAAGTAAGAGAGAATAGTGGAGTGGGAGTTAGCAGAGCCTAGTGGGATCCCAGTATTTTATGTGGGGTGAAGGCAGGAGCATTTCCATTTGGAAGATAGGTGAAGGAAAAGTTGGGTCTTGAAGGATTCAGTGTTGGGTATAGTCCTAAGTGAATGAGGCAGAGAGTTCCATTTTTTACCTAGGGAGAAGGAGAGTAGATGCTGGCCAGCGGGACGTTTGGGTTTGTGGATGGAGATTAGGTTTTGGTGTTCAGATCTTAGTGATCTGTTTGGGATGTATGGAGGAAGGATGTTTTTTAGGGCTGGGCATTTATCAGGGGAGAATATTAACTTGTGAGCAGTGGTTAGTTGTAGATAGTCTAGGTGGTTGGGGAGTTCTAACCAGTTCAGAGATTGTAGATTATAGAATATATATGTTTGATGTTACCAAACTATATTTCTACTATTTCACATGATTGTTAATGAGAAACTATTATGTACTCCATTAGTGCCTGGCTTGCAGAATGGTAAAATCAGGGCTATGAAAGTGAACAGCCAATGTCTGCAGCTCCTCATAAGTTGCCACTGATATGGCTACACCTCTGTCTTAGCATTTATATCTCAGCTTTATACTGCACACCCGGTAATTACATGTGTTATTCACTTTTCCCAGTGTGTACAAAAAATCCATCAAAACTCCAAAATATTATGCCTCTGTTTACAAATTACAGTTCTAGTGACACATGTGACACATCCCCTTTCTATTAGGACACCATTCCACAACAATGGCACTGCAAAACTAACTTGCACACTTGTAATGGGCACACAACATGTAAAGACTTCTTAAGACGTGCACTTATAGGCTGAAAATAAATTCCACACAGCACATTCTACCCCCACAACAAAATCAATTTACTTCAAGTGCTCTGAATGAATTAAGCAGACATGACAGCATACTTATGCTGGTAATATTAGTGGACCCCAGGGCTCCTCTATTTCATGTCGCTCAGCTACACTTATGAAGAACTCAATAATTTAAACATTGACTATATTTGAAATCAACAGCAATGTTAGTTAACATGGCACCGCATTATGCACCATGAGAAAATGTTGCTTTGATACCATTGTACTATCTCATGTGTGTGGGTAAAACTGTATATAATGGTTACCATGAATGAAATTTGTATTTTATTGTAACCTTTCTGTATCATGATGCTTTCCCTAAATTGTAAAATTGTATATACTGACTTCTCTGTAGGAATTTTGTGAAACCTTCATTTATTGTAATAACTATTATTCATAAACATGGATCTTTTCTCCCTGGGCTTCTGTTGAAAAAGAACTTGTGTCCAGTCGGAGTTTCCTGGTAACCAAATGTAAAATAAAATAAATAAACAAATAAATAAAATAAAGGCCCCAAAATAGTACAAATTTTAAATATTGCTCTAATAAACTTAAAAATTGCTAGAAAAAAAAGATTTGTGCTAGCATGCATTTTTCTGAAGGATATGAAGTCTGAAACTAATGTACATCATCATTATTTAGTGTCTTAACCTCAGTGATTTATCAGAAAACCATACATTTTACAGGGACAGACAAAAATTTGAGGCAAAAATCTGGATATGCAGTGAAAATCTGGAGAACTGAGAGGTATGCCTGGAAGAAAAAAATGGAAATTGCTCTTGGCAGAGAAATATAAAGAGACTTAACATAAAAAGAGAATGTTTCCCAGTAGGATAAGACTGAATAGAAGGTACCTGCTGTTCTTTTTATTAAACCACAAGACTTTGTTTTTGCATGTGAGAATGCATTTAATTTAATTTGTATATTACAAACAGCATTTTTTAAGACTAGTGAGCTCACTGTTTTAATCATTCAAATTGGAGAGTTGTGGTAGGCATTTTAGTACAAGCTGTTAATGTCAGAGTTCTGATATTGCACCTGTCACTTCCAGCATGAGTGCAACTCACACCTTCAAAAAATGAGATAATGAGATACAGTCTAGTAGTGCGCTGTGTGTGGTCCCATGTGACAAGATTGCCATGGTAGAGCAATTACTATAGACCATAGCAGCTTCAGCCAAAGTGATGGTTGTCATAGCTAAGATGGCTACCTCAAGGACAGTGTTACCATTGAAACAACCTTTCCAGGAGGAATACCCCTAAGAGTAGGGGTCATTTATTTATATACAATAATAACTCTTATTTATAAAATATTTACAGTTACAAATATTTACAAGTGCAAAAATATATATATATATATATGTATATCTACAAATCTGTTGATACAGTCATATGAAATTTTCATCCTCATTAGACTCCCACTCCTTTTTCCATCATGTGATTAAACATAATTTAATGTATTCTTTAATTCCATATAAGCCATATAAAATTACTTTTTATCTATTCTTTTATCATCATATTTCTTACTTTGTTCTTATAATATTTATATTTAAACATATCCATGTTTATTTTATCCACTTCTTTTATATCTTCAAAAAATCTTCATTACATAGATTTCTCCATAATTTGTTACTCTTTTACATTTCAGAAACGCATGTTCCGTAGTTTCTTTTTCTTGACAATGTAAACCTATTTTATCAATTTTCTTCTTATATGGCATATTACCTTTTACTGGCAATTTATTTATTACCAGTCTCCACAAAAAATCTTGACATTGAACTTTTTGATTATAATATTTGCTTCTTATTTTTAAAGTTTTATTTTTTTTTCATTTTATTTAATTTTCTTATTTTACATTTGTTTGCTAGGAAAGTTTGATTGAGTGTGAACCCATTTTCAGTGGAGGCCTGGGGAGAAAAGCTCTAGAATACATATAATAGAGTAAAGTTTACATACCATAAGTACCATAGGCTAAAGTTTACCTTTTTACAAGGGCACAAATAGACTAAAGCTTACTTGAGAACATTTTTACAAGGGCAAAGTTTATCCACGTATGTAATTATAATCTAATCTAATTCATCTGTTAGATTTTCCCATGGTTTTACATAGTAATGTTTTATCATTACATTCTTACACCATACTTTTCTATCCTTTTCTATATTATCAATTATTATTTTCCACAAAAAATATTTTTCTTGGTAATACTTTATTTCCTTATTTATATACTATTTTTCCTTTGGGTCTTTTTTACCATATCCAAAAATTTATCATATTTATATTTATACAATTTTACTACTAATCTTTCATCTTTTTCATTTATCCATTGTAACACTTTGTACAAACCAGCTTATACCACTGGGTTAATTAACTCTAAACCTCCTTTGTTTACACACAAAACCCCTTTATTTACTGGGGTTAATCTAGAACCCCATAGGAATGAAAAAAATATCTGCAATAATTCCTTTTCAAATACTGTTGACAACATAAATACACTTGCTAAGTGTGCTATTTTCCCATTATTAGTGAATTTATCAAATATGATTTTTAAGACAAGCTTGTTTTATTTCTTCTGTTGTTTTCCCATTGAATTCTACTTGCATATTTTTCTCAGATTTTATACCTAACACAGAAATTTCATTCATTGCAAAATATATACCCCTGATATTTACTATATCACCAAACCATTACTTTTCACTTTATTTAATGCCATCCCTGTCATCTCTAAGCACTCTTTTGTGCAAATTATTATTTTATCCAAATTTAGGGGTTTTTTTGCAATTATTATAATGTTATCTGCTTATGTTAACAGAACTGGAATTCTTAACCCTTCAGGTGCTATATACTTTATCTCCTTCATTTTGTAATTTATTTCACATACTATCACATTCTTAACTAATGCAAAGAGTATACAGCTCATTGGACATTCCTGTCTTACACCATTCTTCATATGTACCTCTTGGCTTAACCAGCCATTTACAATTACTATACACTGGCATATACAATTTAGTAACTTTCACACTTATATTATATTTTCTCATTATTACCCATAAGATTTCATGTCTAGTTATGTCAACTGCCTTATTAAGAACTCATGTCATGATTTTTGCTTCTTCTCTTCTGTTTACAACAGCATCCCCAATTTCCCTAACTATCATTAATAACATTAATAATTCTTGACAACCCTCTCCCTTTATACTAAATATGCGATCTTGCATAATATCTTCCATTCTAGTTTCAAATATCTTTTATATTATTTTCATAAAGATCTTAAAATCATTATTCAGTACTACTAGTCTCCAGTATTTTAACTGTCTTCTATCTACCTTCTTCCATGTGAATTTAAGTATTCCACTACATAATATTTTATATATAAAATCTTCATTTAACCATTCATTCAAAATTTAAAAAAAATGTTTTTTTGCCAGCCCCTTAAATTTTTATACATTTCATACTCTATTCCACCTGGACCTCTTTTTCCTTTTACTACCTCCCAGTTTATGTCTCCTTCAGCACTTATTTCAGAACCTTCTTCTACATCCTCTTTATTGTTTTTTTTCTCATCTAATTTTCTTCTATTGCTACTATTTCTAAATTATCTTCTATTTTTTTTCTTTTCTCTTACTCTTATTTTCATTTTTGCACTCCATCCATAAATGTCCAATTTTTTTATATTTATAACATTTCAATTCACTTTTTTGTATCATATCACATTTCCCCACAAATATACCATTTTCTTTTGTCATAGTTACTTATCTAGCGCCCTTCTTTTCCACAAAAAATGTTTTGGGTTGTCCCTAGTATTTTATAACACCCCTATTCCCCTCCACATTTATCATGCTTAGTATATGTATATTTTTTTCTCTTTTTTATTTTTAACACAATATCACAATTCCAGCTGTCAGTTCACAACCCCCTTTTGTTATAAACTTTTGCAATGTCCAATATTTCTTTATATGCAACTTTCAAATGTTCTTTCAAAGTCTCACATTCTACCTCTGTTCAGAATTGTACAAGAATCTTTTTTGTTCCTCTGCTGAATGTTTTATCACATAAAGATTCCATGGGTTACAGTCTTTCTTTTTTTCATATTCTTCAAGAAAATTTTCCATTGAAGAAACAGTCCCAAATGTAATATCACATAAGTCTCTTTTTTAATAAGAAAAAATGTTCTTATCTCATGTGCTTTTATACCCAAAGGAGCTATTAAATTGCACCATGCTTCATACCTGTCCATTTCTTTGTTTTCTTTACTTTGAATCCTTACTATGTATTTCCATTTTTCATTTTTTTCTGCCTTCTTTTCTGTTACGCCCCTTTTGCCTTCTCTTACTTTCTCTGCATGTTTTCTTCTCTATCTCAAAACTATTCTTCATGATTGCCTCTGCATCCTCCTTTCCTATTTTTTCCATAATGCCCCCCAGGAAACATTTCCTTCAGTTTTGGCTCACTCTGTACCACTATTTCATTTATAAAATCATCCCATAATCCTTCTGACTGGAGGGTTGTAGTTATACATCAATCATTTGCTGACTCATCTCCATCAAACTGGTTTCTTTGAAACATTTTCTCAGAATCCTGCACACATTCTCCATTCTCAATATTTGCTTCCTCCTTAATTTCTTTCACCATTCTATCATCTCCTTCTATCTCCATCTTCCTCGCTGTTTCTCCGGCCTGCCTCTGCACCTGAAACAGAAACAGGAAGTGCTCCTTCAGAATGGGTTCTACCCATAACAGTGATGAGTGGGGGAAATTGCCCAATGTCCTGGCCAAACTTCCCCTAGCACTATAACTATCACCTTGGGTCTCCCCTGAATGGAGGCTACTAGCCTAATTGGACTGACCTAGTCAACAACAAAAGATAAAAAAATAAAATTAATTCTACATAACCATATTTGTTTGTAAGGAGAAAGTGCAACTGAAGATAAATCCTTTGCAGAGGGACAACAACCTAGAAAAGAAAAAAATATTGAGATAGTGGTGTTCAGTCACTCTGAAACTGAGAGTGATCCACATACAGAAGATAAAAAGGAAAAGCAATTGTATACTAGGAGACAAGTTAAACTTGAGCAAAGTCTTAATGATATTACTGTTGAGTCAAACTACAGGAGTTCTAAGCAAAATAAACAAGATTCTATGCATCTATCTCATAAATAAGGGAAGAAAAAAAATTAGATGAAGTACAAACAAAAGCTAAGATTGGAGAATATACTTTAGGTATATGCTGCAGTAAAATACTATATGATCATTGAGAAGTGGGGTACTGTTACACTGTCTCAAGTCATCATTCAGCGGAAGGAAATTGGTCTTGTTGAAGTCTTTAAGATTGCTGGGTTGGTTGTTGTCCTTCACTGGGACTGTATGTTGAATAAGATACCATGGTGGTCTGATTTGACTAGTGAGGGTATGACAATGGCACAGAGCAGGTAGAAGCTGTGTGTTCGATCAATTATTTTGGCACCTTTGGTGGGGGAGTGCTACTTGACTGAAGTAGTTTGCAATAATTAAGTTAATTATAATTAATTATGAATATAGAAGTTTAACATAATAATGAAAAGTAAAATATATATGATTATATGACAATATCGGAAAGGACTGGAAATTTGTACACCGTATAAATTTGTATATATGTAGAAAGTTTGTAAATAGTATTGTACATATTTCTTTTTAAAATAAATAACCCCATCTCTTTTAAACAGGTGCTGTGAGATCTTTTACATCCACCTGAGCTACCACCAACTCAAGCAGATGGAACCTTGATTTAATGCCTCATCTGTAGGATGACACATACTCAGGAGTGTAACACCCCCTTATGCTTTATATTTTATATTTTACATGTTTATATATTTTATATTACCAAACATTGTTACCTTCTACAGATAAAGGCCTTCACTACTTCCATTTCAAACAAGTGGGCTCACATTTGTTTATCTCACACAAATGGGTTCCTATCACGTAGTCGAAAGTTTACAAGTTTGGACCTCATATGGTCGAGACCATAAGTTCGAATTTGTAAAAGTTAGAGCATTTGAATAGAAATCTCCATAAGTGGAGGTTTCCATTTTGTTCAATGGGGTGTGATCTCGGAGTTGGTATATTTAAGTAGCAGGGAGTGTGGGGGGTGCAGGGGGGCTTGCCCCCTGATTAAAACAGTTTATTTTGTTTTCCGTTTTTGTTTTTTTATCCATAGTCAAAGTTTTGTAACTTTGAACATAATGGTTCGAACATTATGTGTTTGAAGTTATAAGACTTTGACTATGTGATATAGACTCCACACAAACATTGTTTGGAAAGCAGTACATTTCCAAAATCTGATATCAAAGTAATAGTGCACAAATTTTAACTGTACCCCCCAATCCCAAATGAAATAAAACAAATCTACCACTGTCATTTCAGTCCTACGTCCAGCTGTGGAACATAAATGATTATGCACATCAAACCTTTATGTACACAATATCATGTGATTTTATTTATTACTGCCCAGTTACTTCTAGAAACATGCTTGTTGTGTGAGCATACTCACTCAAGGGCATACAGGTTGGGGACTCCTGGTAAAAGACAACTTCCTCAGAAATGTACACCTTTTTAGATAGTGAAATGCAAACTCTTAAGACAGAAAAAAACATATTCTGGCTACTGTTAAAGAAGACAAATATAATGAAACAGACCAGCAGTCCAAGAGAACAGTCTTTATTGAAACCAACCAAGCTGGTGCTAGTCATATGGAGCACTGGAGAGAAAATATCTCAAGAGAGACTGCATTGCAAGGGTGATAGCTAGCGGTCAGAAAAGAATCACAGTGCTATAATGGTAGACAGGTTCAAGGCTGATTTCACAGATATATACCTTTTTATATGGAAAATCAAATTCTGAGCTTGCAAAACCCTGCTAAAAACAAAGGGCACGTGATTCTTCTACATTATTTTACTGTGATCTGTTGGAGGGAAGAGCATAAGCAGCATTACTTAAAATATTACTGAAATAATTTTTGGTCCATAGGTCAATGTCATTTATGATAAAGGCATGAGCTTTTAAAGGACTGATAACCATGACTTTAGCCACTTGTCTGTGACTGTGGCTACTTCCAGACATTGGCTAAGTGATGTTTTTGGTACTAATGGAGTTGAGGTCTCTGATATGCCTTCCAACTTAGGCACTGGTGGACATCAGATCGGCTAAATTAATAATATGTCAGGTGCTGGGTAATATGATGTCATCTGCAATCTGACAGCCTGAGTTTTTACATTGTGGGAAGTTAATGTGCGAGTATATGCTGCCTTTTTCTGGGAAAGATGGGCTGTTTATATTGATTCATTGGCAGGATATGATGTCATTATTAATTTAATATATAAATGGCTACGTTTTATTTGTGATTTACAGTCTGATGAAGCCATTATGGTGAAAGCGCTTACCAATTTGAGTTAATAAAGGACTTGTCTTAGCTATACTCAGCGTTTTGATTTGTTACAAGTGAAGATTTTTGAGGATTTTTATCTTTTATGAGCTGCCCTGGTTTGTTTCCGTGAATGGACTATATATTGGTTATCTTAGTATACTTTTTTCTTATCAGGGAAACATTTGCTTCTTGGAAGTGTGGACTTGGTTTAATTGTTTATTTTATTATTAACTTTGTACTTCCTTGAGGACATGGCTGAAACCGCTACGCCGGTTATTGAGCTACTGTACACCATACCTGGTCAACCTATGGAACACCGGAAGACGGACCGATTTCAGACTTGTGTTTCTGGTAGTGAGAATCCATTGATGCTGTTCGAAGTGATAGAGGGCTCTGAGCCGAATGGTGTTATCTCTTCTAACTTGACTGGCTTGATGGAAGCGTTCAGTATGCTTGAAGTAGACCTGTTGAAGCTAAAAAGGATGCAGTTGCAGTGGCAACATTTTGAGGTATGTTCACATAGAAAAATCATACCTTGTGGGCTGCGCGTCCTTAAAATGCCAACTACACAACTACAGGTAGTTTATATCCTGAGTCACTTTATAAATGGCAGCAGTTAAATATTGAATTAAGTATGAAGTATATGACACTTTTAAACACATTTTTTCATCCTGAAGAGGACGATTTGAGAGACAGTGTTGTTAAACAACAACAAAATATTGCTGCTATATATCCAAGAATGAATGTTGACTCAGGTATGGAGAGACTATTGGACAGTGTGGCGATATACGAAAAGCGACTTCTTGAAATGAAGAAAAGTAAAATTCTCAGAGACACTAATGATTTTAAACTGGGCCAAGTCTTTACTTGGCCTAGAGCTAATGTCAATCGATTTGTTGGTGTAAATGAACGTAGGTAACAAACTTATAATACTGTCAATGAAACAAATTCTGTTTATCCTGGGTCTATGACTAGTAATACCGAAGTGGTTGTTGTAAATAATGATGTTGTTAGTAATACTGAAAGTATCCCCGCTAAGGCTGGGAACATTGATCAATTCCATGTTAATGGTTCTAATGTCCCTGATGGGAACCCTTTGGATGGCAACAGGGTAACCCTGTCTAGGGAAGAGCCTATTGTTGAGTAGTCAAGTAAGGAGGAAAACTAACCCCCCTTCTAAAGAGCTAGAACATTGTTCAAGTCCGTTTGCTCCTTTCCCTATAGACCAACAACATCAGGCCAAAAGGCAGAGGTCTTTCAGCAGAGGGAGGCAGAAACGGAAAGGGTCGGGAGGGGAACACACAGGACCCACTTTAAAGAAAATGTGGGAGCGTGTGGACAATCGTTAGCACATACTTTTTCAAGTAGAACCTTAATAGAGGATGAAGTTCAAGTACTGAATAAAGGCCTTTCCTTCATTCCCTCTAGCAAGAGTGACTTAACTGATACTATTTTAGATTTTAAGTTATTTACGCATAGTGTACAGCTTAGAATGGATTTTGGTTTGAATAGCCACGGAAGTGTGAATCCTTTTAGGGCGTCTAGTACATATGTCCCAGTTTTACATCTGGTTTTGGATGTCCTTGCCAAATTAGTTGAAGAGGATGTTCATAGGTTCAGTTTAAATAAGAAAAATGAATATAAGAAGAACAGCTTATCTTATTAACAGAGAATGGCTCTAAGAGAATTAAGTAATGATGATTCCATAATTATTAGACCAGCTGATAAAGGTGGCCCAGTGGTGGTTTTAGACTGTTAATGGTATAAGTTGAGTATGCAGCTTTTATTGGGAGAAAATGAGTTCTATTCTCCCATTAGTATGACAGAAGTTGAGAATAAGGTCCTTAAGATATATGATATGCTGGATGATGTTCTGATGAGTAGATATATTAATCTTGATTTATATAAGTTTTTATGGGTGAACAATCCTTTGATTCCCGTTATTAATGGACTTCCAAAGGTTCATAAAAGTTTGGAAAACCCCCCTATGAGACCTATTGTATCAGGTCGAGGGTGGGTAACTGAACCTCTATCTTTATACATTGAGCATTATTTGAGGCCCTTGGTTGATGCTAATTTGTACACCTTAAAGGACAGTAAGCAGTTCCTTATTTGTCTGTATGACTATATGAAAGGAATGGAACATGATGCACCTTTTATTCTAGTCACATTAGATGTGACTAGTCTTTTCACAGTCATACCAAATGATGAAGGTATGGAAAGGGTACAGCGCTATTTAACTGTGCATTCAATGTTGTACTCAAATACTATTGATCTTGTTTCCCTATTTTTGGAGACTGTGTTACAAAACAATATATTCCTTTTCCAGGATTTGTTATACATTCAAAATGATGGCGTAGCGATGGGCACGTCATGTGCCAATAGCTACACCAACATTTTTATGGCTAGCTGGGAGGAAGATAATCTGTTTCACTTAGATAGTTTTAAATGAATGTAAGCTTTTACAAACGTTTCGTAGACGACTTGTTTTTGATTTGGAAGGGAGATGAAGAGTCCTTATTTAGTTTCTTTTCACAGTCGATTTGTTTTTGATTTGGAAGGGAGATGAAGAGTCCTTATTTAGTTTCTTTTCACAGTTGAATAACTTGACTGCTTATCTTAAATTTACAACGAACTTCTCGCGACATAGTATATCTTTTTTGGATGTGCACGTAGAAAGACTAGACAATAGCCTTTTGAATACAGGTGTTCATAAGAAAGCCTGCCATCGTAACACCTTACTGCATAGGGAGAGTATGCATCCCCAGTATGTTTTTAAAAATGTAGTCAAAGGACAGGCTATGAGAGTTTCCAGATTGAATCCAGTATATGAAGGCTATAAGCAGGAGTTACTGACACTGAGGACGAGATTGATAGCTAGACAGTATGACCCTTATGAAGTAGATAGCGTCCTTGAAGAAACTGATATAATTAGAACGACTAGAGCCAGCCCATACTTTTCTAATATAAGAATACAGGATCAGGACAGGGAGGCTATTCAATCCAATGTCCCCATAGTGAAGCCATGTTTTTTTACTGTGGATACACCTGCATTAAGTGGAATTGTGCGTAAACATTGGGACATCTTAATGTTAGATGAGACCATAAGAGAAGTAGTGGGAAATGAACCAAAATTCCTTTTTAAAAATAAGAGGAACCTTAAGCAGATGTTATGTTACCCTTGTTTACAGACAAAGGAGATATGTAGTGAGCCTAACAAGGGGACGATATCTTGTCAGAAATGCAATCAATGTGCCTCTATTGATATTAGGGATAGCTTTGTTCACCCTACTACTAGTTATGTGTATAGTCTTAGTACTTCAGCGAATTGTGAGACTAAAATTCTATTTTATTTAGCCAGGTGTATCTCATGCAGTGCATTTTATATAGGTAAAACTAATAGAAAGCTTAAGGAAAGAATCAGAGAGCACCTGTATCATATACATAGAGGGACTGAGCACAATGCATTAGCAAGGCATGTGATTAACACTGATCGCACACATGAGTTTAAGTTCTCAGTATTACAAGTCGTCACCCCTGGGATTAGAGGAGGTGACACTAGGAATTACACAGAGAGCTGTGAGATGAGATGGATTATCAGGTGCAGAGCTGATAAATTCCCTGGACTTAATGAGAAAATACCTATAAAACCTATTTTGCACAATAGAAGGCTGAAGTTAAATAAGTAGATTATATGTGCAATGTGAATTGATTTTGATTATTTATTCATCAATGTATTTATTTTGAATGTATCTAAGAATTTTAAATGCTTTTAGTTGAATGTAATTATTTATTAATAATTTTATACTTTAGAAATATTTTTGCATGTTAGATGTTTTACAAATATGTTGGAGCGTATTAGTAACACATGGTGATTGTTTATATTGATTCATTGGCAGGATATGATGTCATTATTAATTTAATATATAAATGGATACTTTTTATTTGTGATTTATGGTCTGATGAAGCCTTTATGGTGAAAGCGCTTACCGATTTGAGTTAATAAAGGACTTGTCCTAGCTATATTCAGAGTTTTGATTTGTTACAAGTGAAGATTTTTGAGGATTTTTATCTTTTATGGGCTGCCCTAGTTTGTTTTTTGTGAATGGACTATATATTGGTAAATGAATAATATGTCAGGTGCTGGGTAATATGATCTCATCTGCAATCTGACAGCCTGAGTTTTTACATTGTGGGGAGTTAATGTGCGAGTATATGCTGCCTTTTTCTGGGAAAGATGGGCTGTAGCCCTTCAAACAACAGTACTTTTTAATTTCAAAACAACACCATGTACAACTGTCCAAAATAGCAAACAACACAGGAAGCCAACACAATGCTTTATTTTCTGATACCTCGGCCTTTCAACTTCAAGGTGAAAGGCCGAGGTACCAGAGAATAAAGTATTGTGTTGGCTTCCTGTGTTGTTTGTTATTTTTTAATTTGTTAGCTTTTCTAATGAACTGCTCTATCCTAGACCCCTAAGACCCAAATGACACAGGCAAGGTTAAGTGTAATATGTATGTAGAATTTAGAGTAGTGAATCAAGCAGTGTATTTTTTGGTGGAAAGCTGAGTACCAGTAGAAAATGCATGCAGCCATATGAAGGACATGTAACTGGAAGTCAGGCTTGAACACTAGCCCTTGGAGCTACAAGGTAGAGAGCTTAACCACTAAGTTACTATACTGCTGCCGTGCTGCTATTTTATCAATGAACCAAATTTCAAATGGAAACTTAGGGAACTGGAATAGCAGCCCCACTGTATGACTGGAAAGAAAAAAAGGGGTGTGTAGGAACAATAGCAGAACCGGTACCAGGAGGATATGGTGAGTGGAAGGTGGTGGTTTGCAATTCCAGTGAATTTCCTGTTCAAAAATTAGACCAATGCATGCTGTACTATTACAAGGTTATATAGAAACTGAAGTATATCAAAAACATTGTAACAATCTGGGACTGGAATGTGGTAATACCTTGATTACTGATCCAAAGAAGGGAGAGAAGGAAAGGAAGTGGAGGTGACAGTGTATGGACAAGATGCAACAAACTGCAATGTGAAAGGATCTGATGACACTGTAGAAAAGGCTAGTCTTTCTAGCCTCTGACCATCACGTGCCTACAGTAGTGAGGACATCTTTCTTTGTTGTGCCACTTATAAATAAAGGTATGCCATCTAGGTCCCAGGAGGCCATTGTTTACTGTATTCAGCATTCATCAGCCCTCAAATTGAGTACAATGCCTTCTTTGGTGTGTATCTGGCAAGGCACTTTCAACAACTGGGAATGTCCACAGAGGTTCCTCACTAAAAGAACAGAGGGCATAAGTAACATGTTCTGTGCAGATTGCCTCAAAGCACTATCCCTGTATCAAGCTCCTACAGGGTGTTGAAGGGAGATTTATGCCTGGCATGCAAGGTATTGTTAGACCTCATACTGATGGACCTCTTGCATATTCACAAAATAAACAGCACCAAAATTACCCATTGTAAAGACTTAAGCTTTTCCTGTGATATAAATACGACCTGCTGGAGAAACACGTGTGTATCTGACAGACTACCCCTCCTCTGGCACAGGCCCCCCCATCCATGTGAAGCAGAGTTCCTCCTCAACCCAATTCAAGTAACTTGGACAACTGGATGGGCAGATGGAAATTCATCCCTTGTCTGTAATGGATACAGGCAGCCTGTAAATGGTTCATCTCCCGGACTTCTGCTTGTAAATATTTCAACTCCCAAGCCCCTTCTTGTGGTTATCAAGGGTACTATAGTCAGGAATTTGGGATATGTGGCTAGGCTTAAAAAGGCCCTTATGGTCATTGGTGGAGTACACACACCTATGAATCTTTGAACTTTGAGGTTAGAGTGGAAGGTGATAATCCCCAATATGTAACTAATGTATGGAGACCAATAGATGCACCAGAAATGATAGTGGGAGACTCAAAAGCAGGATTTGTGGATGGAAAAAGAACATGATGTATATACATGCAGGAGGTGCTATCCTCTTCCTTAGTGAACTGTAACATGTCCACATTCAGGATAAGTAAGAAAATGGACACATCAGAAGCTATGCTGAAAGCTGGATTTGTAGTACTTACAATAGAATGTATTATCCCAGACAGAAAAATATATGCTTTACATAGTCCCAGTCCATGAATTTTGGGAGTCGTCAGCTAAAGGGAGATAGTAGAGGCCTAAAGTGACCATGCTGCTACATTGTTTACCATCTTTGGACTAATACTAGAATGTGCCTCAAGAGCAGAAGTAAAAGACCTGTTAAAGAGATCTTGATTATGAATCAAACAAAAAGCACTAAATTGTGAAACTTGCTCATAATCCTTTCCCACACCCATGCTATGTATTTGTACGAACTTCGAGATGCTCTACCGAGAATTGGGAGAAAACTCAGAGATACTGAACATCATGTGAAGTTTATATTCCCCCATAGTCACAGTTGCAGACCCACTTTTCAGGGGATCACATTTGCAAGCCTTATAATTTCAACAGGCTTCCATCCGGTGTTAGAAAAAGGAAGATTGTAATCAGTTTGAAACACAGTGATAAATACTGTCTGAGAAATGTATGACAACAACAATGGCAAAGTGAGGAATGGAATACAATTCTGCAAATAAGTACACATACATTAGGTATGCAGTTTTATAAACTAGCTTAAATATTGTAATAAGAATAAAGAAAGTTAAGTTTCAAACTCAACAGATTCTTCTTCAGAATGAAACTTAATTATAAAGCACACAAATGTGGATAGCTAAATTACATGTCATGGTCACTACTGAGGATAAATTACAAGCCATAAATAAGTTAACAGTGAAGTGCTACATTTTACCTTCTGACAAACAACTTCTTTTTCTGTAATTTTAATACAGGTGTAATACTAATTTTATTATGTATCATATAATTACATACCCTCTGCAAGAGTCTGAGTGTAATTGTTACTTTGTTTCCAAGTAGCAAATAATTCCTATAGTTTCCCTTCCATCTAGAACAGGGAACCTGTGGAACTTGAACTGTATATGGCTGCTAATTTCGCCATACTCAAATTACTGTTAAGCAAAGCATTATCTGTGCTTACCCTTCCATACCATTTTTGTATTTCTTGTGTGCAAGCTGCATTCTGCTTTACTTTTACAGAATTTGGATTACTCGTAAGAAAACAAACTTATGCAACACCTTTTGTTTCACAGTTAGCACAACCATTAAAATAGAAATTCTTCTTTGTTTCACGATATGTAAAAACATTTGTTTCATTTAGATACCCACATGCTCTTTAACCTCCACATTTCATTGTACCCATGTCTGCTTTTTTTCCCCAGGCACAGCCTTTCCCTCACTTAAAATTTTCTTTAAATTACTTACTGATATTGATATACAAATAAAAGCAGGTGTTTGCCCTCTAACGTCTACAGCAAACCCATTGCTAAGCAAAATCTTCCAAATCTGCGCAAACATTTTGTTGTAAGTGAAAATACCACTAGCCTGCTTGTTAGCTGACTGTAGCTGGTTTGCTATTCATCCTGAGAAGTGACTATGTGATGTAATTGAACTATTTGGTTCATAGGTATATACTAGGCTAGCAAGCAATGGGGCCTTTGTAAGTGAAGCCATGCATCTAAAACATTTCCAGCATTTTTTTTGAACCTTAGAAGTTATTTTAAGGGGTATATGTAAGCCAAGATATGATATACAGACTGCCTCTGTCTTTTAACGACATTTATGCAAGACCTGGTGTGAATTTCCAGTTTTCCATCCACTCCTCCACATTATACCTGAACAGGGTTAGGGAAGAACTTTGCTTCACATGGATAGGAAGTCTGTTCCAGAGGAGGGGAACTCTCTGTGATGCATATGTGTCCCTCCAGCATACTCTATTTATGTCACAAACAAAGTTCAAGTCTTAGGCTGAGAAGTTCTGATGCTATTGGTTGATGTGTAAATGGTCCATCAGTGTGTTATCCAAGGATGTCTTATGTGCCAGGCACTCAACAGTCTGTAGGAAACCAAGTATAGAGATACAGTTTGAGGCAAACTGCATAACACATGTTGTTTACACCCTGTATTCTTTTTGTGAGAAACCTCTGTGGAAGCCCCAGTTGCTACATGCATCTGATCAGGAAAATACCAAATGGGGCACTGTACTCAACAATGGGTCTAATGAGGGCTGAATACAGAGGAAGAATGACCTCCTTGGACCTAGATGTCATCCCTTCACTTACGAATTGAGCAACAGAGAATGATTTCCTTACTACCTTAGACACATGTTGATCAAAGGCAAGGTTACAATCCACATACATTCCAAAATCCCTGACTACTGGGTCCACTCTTAGGGGGTTGCTTTCAATGAGGAAGTTTCCTATCATGGCTGATATCCCAAAGAGTACTATTATGCATTTCCTGGCATTGAGTTTTAAGCTGTGGCTTTGGCACTAGTAATTTGTCTGTGTTAGTACTTCCTGTAGGATGTTAGTGTTTTGGGAGATACCATGACTGCTTCCAGTTTGCAGTCATCTGCAAACTTGGTCAGCCAGTGACCTTTGGTATTGTTTTTTGACTTCCAAAAAGTAAATGCCAAAAAGGAGTGGGCTAAGTGCAAAGCTCTGACAGACTCTGCTAGCGACCAGGAGGACTCTCCCTTCCTAGCTTCCTGGTTCTTATCTGAGAGCCAACTGGCTATTCAGTGTATAACACAGGTTAAGGTCTAAGTGCATGAGTTTGTTTACAATGCCTGAGAGGGATATTATATCAAATGCCTTAGCCTGGTCAAGGTAGGCAGTATGCACTGCTTTGCCCTCATTCATTGCCTTGGTGACTTTTACAAAGTCCACAGGCTGAGTAGGCATAATCTGCCTCTGACAAAGAAAAATTGGGTTGGATCTAATGTCTGAAGGTTTCTTATGTCATTATTAATCATATTCATCATATTTTTTTCCAAGGCTTTGCATATGAGTCAAGTTAGACTTGTGAGTCTGTTGTTCCCAGGGTTCATTGATGGACCACCTTTGTGCAGAGGGATGACTGTTGTAATCCTCCATTCACATAGTACAAATCCTATCTGGAAGCTATGGTTAAATAGTGACTCATGAAGTCCAAATAGATCATGCTTCAGGCTATTTAGGAGGAATCCTGGGGTATTATTGGGTAACATCAATGCAGTAGTTTTTTCAGCTGTAGAGATTGAAGTTAGGACCTACTGCTTAGTTATAGTTGGGGAGGTTATATTTGATGTTATTAATGGTGAGGGGTGGCCAGGGGAGAGAGGGAATGGTAAAATTGGACCTGAATTTGTCAGCTACTAGATTTTCTATATCTTCAATATCCATGTAAGTGTCTCCTTTAACAATCAGTTCTGCACACTGTTGTGTACTGCCTTTGAGGTTTCAGACACAACTAAAGAAAGCCTTGGGGTAGTTCTTACCTGGGAAACTGGCTTTCATATGCCTAATTTATCCTCTTAGTTTTTTGTTTAGCCAGATGAGAGAGTTTTTATTATGTTGGGTGTTGTACTTCCTAATTTTAGCTAAGACATTTTTAATTTGTTCTGGGCTTGTTTCTGGTAGGAACAGCTGTCTGTTTGTATCTATGAACATGATTTTACAGGGCTTCTGTGTACAATTCTGCATAGGCAGCGGTGTTCTCCACATTTGTAGGGGCTTGAAATTTTGTCATGTAATCGCTTAATAATAGGTAGTTTGTCTGAGAGTAGTACCTAACAGTTACAATGTTTGCTGAGGTCACAGCATTGATTTTAATTCTACGTAGACAGCTTTGCTTGTGGCTGTCTTTTCTGTGCATGCACACACACACACACACACACACACACACACACACACACACACACATATATATATATATATATATATATATATATATATACAATTGATGTTTTTAATTATACTCTATTAGGACAAAAGCAAAGTATCAGAATGGAAGGCTGCCAGCAGGGTTAAAGAAAGAAGTAAGACAAGCTGCCATTGAAAAATTGAGGGACTAATGAAGAATACAACTGAGGGAAGGGTAAGGAAAGGCCTATGAGGATACCAGTCTTGGCTTAGATACCAAAATATAGTAATGAATGGCAAGGCAAACTTTTCCAATGCATTAGGCCAACATAAGGTGAATCAGGAGGTGAATGAGGTTCAAAACTGCTATAACTCAGACAGCATTAATAATGTACTTCTCATGGGTGTCTTCTGAAATTCCAAAGATCATTTACTGTGATCATTAAAATAGCAGAACTAAAACGTCAAATGTGGGTGGTATACATAACAAGCCTGAAACTGTATTACTCTAGAGTATTTCTCTTACTTTGAAGAATATTACTGTTGCTGGAATATTGTGTATCTATGTTCAGTTTCACTTCATATACCCGAAATGATGAAATATCGAATTTCAGCATTTCGAATCCATGAAGCTAAAACTTTAGAATAGCGAAAGTGCATAAGCATGAATGCGAATATGTCAAATCTGTGCTTATAAAGTGACGCTACATTATGGGAAGTGTTTGTTTGGGATGTTTGTCTTTGGACTTTCAGGTGAGTGAGTGTATGTGAGCGTTTTTGTAACTTATGTGTATGTGTGATGTGTGTGTGTGTGTGTGTGTGTGTGCATGCGAGGGACTGTAGAATATGTTTGTGTGAGTTTTTTTTTCTCTGTGCGATCTCGGAGTTAGTATATATACGTAGGTGGGTGTGGGGGGTGCAGGGGATCTTGCCCCCCTGCTTTTGTTTAGTGTAGGTATGTGTATGTGTGGTGTTTTGTTGTGTTTATGGTTTTTGTGGTGTAGGTGTTGTGGTTTGTGTGTGGTGTAGTGTATGCTGTGTGTTCGGGTTTGTGATTTCGGCTTTGTGGGGTTTCGGTGTTGTGATGGTTTTGCCTTCATGGACTCAAAATGCTGAAATTCGATATTTCAGCATTTCAGGTATATGAAGTGAAACTGTATGTTCACATATATAGCAGAAGAGGCATGAACATTTTTTTTTCTCTTTACCCATGTACATAATAAGCCATGAAACTCAACTAGTGGTATATATCAGCTCAGTTATATGGAGGAGCCTAGATAACAGTAAACAATAACCCTTCATTATTTAAACCTTATTCAGCGAATAAACAGTTACCTAGCTAATATCCTTGTTTTTAAATCAGGTCTAGATAACCACTATCAATGCTACCATGTTTATGAATAAAATACCCTAGGGAAGCCAAGAACAAATGGATGACCAGGTAGGCTGCCTTAATAAAGGAGGTATGGTGGGATGTCGGTGAAGAAGCTGGGCTACCGGTAAAGCCTTGAGAAAGGCTGTGTGTACCCGAGCGCTTGTGGTTGAAGGCCGAGTAAAGCCTTTAGAAAGGCTTAGTATACAGGTCGTAGTTCCGGCTGGTCAGGTCGCCTGGTGAGAGGAACTGCTAGTGTGGCAGCTAGAAATCAAAGATGAAACACACAGAAAGCACAGGCAAAAGAACGTAAATGTAGCTCGGCTAAGGAGCTCTGCTCGCCGTGGTGGCAAAAAATCAACGTAGTCGAAGTTCAGATTCTAGAAGGTCATACTTTATTGAAGTAAAAAGTACCAGAAGTACAACCACCATCGAAGCGTAGTTCCTCAATGGAAAGAGTGATCCAAGGATTTCCTTTTATAAGAGTACCTGGGGGTGTGTCAGTGGGAGCCAATCAAGTGTGGGTGAAAAAACCTTTATTGTGATTGGGCACAACAACTTGACATCACATCTTACAATTTGATAGGTTAGATACCCTGAGCCAGCGCATACGTGGTTAGTAGAATCACTCTAAACCTACAATAGTGAAGTTTGGAGATTAGCTAAAATTAGCTAAAAAAATGTAGTTAACTAAAAATTGTCTTGCTGGAAAAAAATCAACCCTTGCTGGTAAAATACATTGTTAGGCTACACTTTTTGAAATCTTCGTCAGAATGGTGGACGATCTAAAAGAGCATAATAAGCAAAGCTGAGTTTACTAGAGAAATAGCAACAACATGTATGTAAAATAAGAAACAGGCTAGAAAAACAAAATAATAACAAAATAAGAACCAGGCTAGATATCCAAAAAATAAGATACAAAAACTAAAAAGAGAAACAAAATAGTGAAAAATTCTTAAATAATGGATAGCAATAGAAACTAATGTATTAAGATATGGAACTGAATGAGGGCTTTTAATTAAAAAAAACAGTCTTAAAAAGTCATTGATATGTAACCTGTAAAGCTAGAAAGACAAGAAAAAAAGTAATACTGAACCATTGTAGAAGACATGAAAGACATGAAAGACAAAAAAATATATATAGATGAACCATTGACCAAAAACAAATGAGTCCAAATTTGCCAGGGTAAGTATCAGACCATGGGCTGGAGGTAGACTGGTGAGATCAAAACTGTCTGTCGCACGAAAGGTAACATTTCGTCAGTAAATCTGTTAGAGGTTGTGGTATACAGTGTTGTATCTTTCTGAGATACAAAACTGGGGTCAAAGATTCCGCATAGTTAAGGCCTGGTCTTTTCCTTGCCTGCAAACATATTTGCCACTCGAGTTCCCTCTTCTCAAGCAGCGAGTTGTGGTCCCCGCCTAGTGGGGATTTAGGGATGTGTTCAAGAACATGAAATTTGGACATATTGTGTCCTAGGTTCCTGAGAGAATGCACTGCCAGCTGGTTTGTCACTTTCAAGTATTTTCAAGTATGTTTGAATGCTACCATGTTTGGGAAAAGAATGACAAAGTTATCAAGACAATTTTATTGAGGCACTGGTAAATTACTTTTGGTAAAGTAATCTGTACTGGTGGAGAATGCATCTATAGGAGGCTGTTTTATTTATGTGTATAGTGTATATGTTGCAGTGACGGATTTTTAAAGTGTTTTCTTATAGTGTTTCACTTGACATTTGCATCATGGGACACAGAACCTGTTATGCCGTGATTAACTTTTCCTGCTATCACTGTAAAATATATGCTTGACATGTTTCAGTAAAATTCTGCATAAAATGCAATTTTCTTAAACTGACATCACCACAGCTTTCACTGTATAGCTTGATGAATTCAACATTGCAATAGTGTGGGAATGCATTCATAAACTTTGATTGATGCTCCACTTTACATGTGTGGGGATACATCCATGAAGGTTACTAGATGAATTTAAATGTTACCTCTGCAGGGATGCCAGTGAGGAATAAACTTCATTGCTGAAGTGGGGCTCCTTACTGAAATGTTTACATAACTTTTTATTAAGAAACAACCCAGATAAAACAGAAACAACAGAGCAGATACTTCATGGCACTTATGCTATAATGGGTCCCCTACAGATGATCGAAATATTAAAACTTCAACTTTCATATGGCCAAGACCATATGATTGAAGTTTTAAAACTTTGAATGTTCTGAACAGAGATCTCCATACAGCGCGGAACAGGAAAATTTCCCTTTTCCTCACTATAGTACGATCTCGGAGTTGGTATATTTAAATAGCAGGAGTGTGGGGAGGGGGTCATAGGGGCTTGCCCCCTGCAAAAACGTCCAGGATTTTTTTTTTCATAGGTTCATAGGTTGGTACTAGGCTATCAGCCCTAGGTCTATACAAGCCTAGCCATAACATTTCCCTGGCTATTTCTTCCCACACTATTTACTTCCCTGGACTCCTGTCTAGCAGGGCGATTGATGTGATCACCGGGGTGAATTTCTTTTCTCCCATCCAATCATCAAGGTTCCTTTTGAAGAGGGCAAAAGAGGCGCTCTGCTTGACATGTATGGGCAGTTTATTCCAGAGTCTGGGGAGTCTCTGGGTCAGGAACCTATCCCTCCAGCATGTTTTGTTTATTGTGCTCTGAAAGATTGGGTTTTCTTTAAGTGTAGCATGTCCAACAGCTCTGGGTTTGACATGGCCTTGTATGTTAAGCAGAGATCGCCTCTGAGTAGACGATATGCAACAGAGTATAGCTGGAGTTTTTTAAGGCGGTCAGCATAGGGCATCTGCTTTAGGCCTGTGATTCTTTTAGTGAGGTATTTCTGTGGCCTTTCCAGTTGTTGCAGATGTCTTGCGAGGTACATACCAAATGGGGCATTGTATTATATAATGGGTCTAATGAGGGATGAGTACAGTGGGACAATGACCTCCTTTTTTCTGGATTAAAAGCCTTTAGTGATGAGGTGTGCCAAATAGAAGGATTTCCTGACTGTTGTGGCGATGTGATTATCGAAGGTGAGACCACTGTCCACTTATGTCCCTAAGTCTCTTATCACACTTTTGGTGTTTAGTGTACTGCCACCTATGTGGTAATTCATGGGTACACATTTTTTTCCAAAGGGAATAACTATACATTTCTTGGCATTGAGCTTGAGCCCATGGCTCTAGCACCAAGCATCTGTTTCTGTAAGGCCCTTTTGTAGAGTATCCACATCATTTGAGGATTCAATAATGGCTCCCAGTTTGCAGTAATCTGCGGACTTTGTTACCCAGAGTCCCTTAGTATTGGCCTGTACTTCAGAGAAGTAGATGCCAAACAAGAGCCGGTCCCAGGACTGAACCCTGAGGTACTCCACTTTTCACTTGTCTGGAGCTGGATTTAGAGTCAGCTACTTTTACAGTGTGGGTTCTGTCAGTAAGCCAGTTGGCAACCCATTGAGTGACATAGGGATTAATGCCCAGCTTAGTATGTCTATCTATGATTCCAGAGTGGGGGATGGTGTCAAAGACCTTCCAGATAGGCTGTGTGGACCATCTTACCCTCATCCACAGCTCTGGAGACTGATTCAAAGAAGTCAGTTAGGTTCAGGAGACAAGATCAGCCCTTCACGAACCCAAACTGGGTGGGGTCCAGTGTTTGAAGGTTGCCAATGTCTTTGTTTATAAGTTCCATGATAACACGTTCCATGGCCAGATCAGGCTCGTCAGACTGATGGGGCCATAGTTCCCAGGATCCAAGGTGGATCCCCCTTGTGGAGTGGGATAACTGTAGCTGTGCACCACTCAGTGGGCATGAAGCCTGAGGTGAGGCTATGATTAAACATGACACTTAGGTGAGGTGCCAATTTATTTTGTAGTTTATTTATTTTTTTTACATTTGTTGACCAGGATAGTCCAACTGGATGCATGTTCATTTTCAGTGGAGGCCCGTGGAGAAAAGCTCCAAGGGTAAGCAGATACAGCATTACATAATACCAGCATTACATATTACAGACTATTTACAGTGATTACATAAGTAAGCAAGTTAAACACATTCCACTGGTTAGAGTTAATCCCGAGCGTAAGTCAGGATTAAATTAAATTACAAGTAAGATGGTTAACAGATTTTTACACATTCTAGAGAGAGTTAGCCAGGCTTGATACATTGACATAGCCAGTTAAGTGCCAAATGTCATTTGAGTCTAGTTTTAGATTGACCTAAGGTGGAAAGTAAGGTAATATCAGCTGGAAGAGAGTTCCAGGATCTACTTACAGAGTTTGCAAAGAGAGAATCACCGGCTGTGTTATTAATTTTGCTAGTCTGAATTAGTAGTTTGTTAGAGGATCGAAGCGGTCTAGGATTGTTATAGGGGGTGATAATATTTTTAAGTGCAGGAGTATTGTCTGGATTATAGAGGGTTTTATAGGCCATAATCAGTTGGTTATACTGGATTAGGCTGGGTAGTTCAAGCCACCCAAGCTGATTTAGATTGATGCAATGATGTGTCCTAAAAGGCAGCCCAGTGGCAAACCTGGCAATGTGGCTGTAGCAAATTGAGAGTTTGTTAAGGACAGTCTTGTTTAAATTTGAGAGTAGAGGGGATGCATACAGAAGGGTTGAAAGAAGGTGAGAGCGAGCTATGGCAATTTTAGCTGGAGGGGTAAGGAAGGCTTTTATTCTGTAAAATGACCCTAGTTTTTTATTGATGGTTTTGATAGTTTGGTTAACATGTAGGTCAAATTTTACATTATTATTTATGATGACACCTAATAGTTTTGTAGAGGGGTCAGGGGAGATTATTGTGCCATCATTTGAATTTATGGTAAAGATGAAAGCGGTAGACCTACTTGTTGGTGAAAATAACAGCCTTTTAGTTTTTTTGGGATTTAGGATCACACGACGTTCAGAAAGCCAGTTTTCTATTGTATTAAAGGTGGTCTGGGTAGCTGACCATAACTCTATTGGAGATGTGGCCGAGTAAATTAGAGTAGAGTCATCAGCATATTGGATACAGCTGACTTTTGGGATGACAGAATAAAGGTCGTTAATGAAGATGGAGAACAGCAAGGGCCCTAGTATAGAGCCTTGTGGTACTCCAAGGGTGTTAGGTAGAAGATTAGAGAGTTTGTTCTGCCAGAGGACAGCCTGCTATCGACCATTCAGGTAAGATTGAAACCAGTGAAGGGCTCTAGTATCTAGACAGAATGTTTGCAGGGTGTGGATTAAAAGTTGGTGATCACCCATATCGAATGCCTTAGAAAGATCCAAGAAGAGAGCTGAGGATATATAATTATTGTTGTGATTATGGTTTATGGTGTTGGTAAAGGCTAGGAGGGCTGAAGTAGTGCTGTGATGAGGACGGAAGCCATGCTGAGTGTCTGCCATAAGGTGATTCTGGATTAGGTGGTGCATGAGTTGTCTATGAATACATTTTCCATAATCTTTGCAAGTGAAGAGAGTATAGCTATTGGCCTATGATTGGAGAATTCAGTAGAGCTGCCTCCTTTGTGAAGTGGGATTACATAGGATATTTTCCAGATGGTGGGAATTTTAGCTTCTACTATGGTTCGATTGACTAGTATTGAGACGGGGTAAGCAATAGCATCAGCTGATTTTTGTAGGTACTCGGCAGGGTGTTGATCAGCAGAAAGTGTAGTGGGTTTTAATTTTTTGATCAAGGTATGGATAAGTGAAGTGGTGACTTTTTGGAAGCTGAACGCGAGTAGGTTTCTAGGGGTGGTACTTTCATTACCAGGGGAGCTAGGAGGTAGTTAGCTAGCTAGGGCTTGAATTGTTTCAGTTAAGAATTGGTTAAAACTGTCAGAAACATCTTCAAGGGTTTTATCAATAGTAGTAGCAGGGATTGGGTTTGAAGTTTGTCCAGGATGTAGTAGATTATTTAAACCTGCCCAAAACTTCTGAGGGTTATTTTGATTTACTGTTTGTAAATTACAGTAGTATTGTTTTTTGTCTTGTAAAATGGATTTTTTTCTTTCATTCCTGGATTGTCTGTATTTAATGTTATTTTGGGGGTGTTTAGAAGAACGTCATAAAGCCCATGCTTTGTTTCTAAGGGTAATTGTGAGTTTAGACTCTTTAGAAAGCCATGGCGCAGTTTTTGCCTTTGTTCTCTTTGAACGAACAGGTGCATGCAAATCAAGAATCTCAAGGAATTTGTTGTTAAAGTATGCTACTGCTTCCTCTGAGGGTTGGTGTTTTAAAATAGACCAATTACACGAGTTTAGTTCTTGTTGGAATTTGGCAGGGTCAAAGTTTTTATTGTTTCTAACCTTTCTGAGTAAGGGTTGTTGGGAATTAATGGCTTTGTTCTTAATTACATATGTGAGAAGGTGATCGCTTAGGCTATCAGGGAGGGTACCAGAGGTGTACAGTTGGGGGTGACTATTTATGAGTACCCAGTCAAGTATGCTTTCTTTTTGGTTGGGTTTACCTACCCTGGTAGGGGTGTATATGATTTGTGTAAATGCATGCAGGTTAATATGGGTGGTTGGGGATTCTGAGGAACAGGTGCCACAGTCTATGTTAAAGTCTCCAAGTAGTAGGGTTTCTTGGGGGTAGTGACATGATAGCCAGTGCAGGATATCTTCAAGTGTAGATATATTGTTACCTGGGGGAATGTACATATAGATGATATTAATGCATTTATTTTTATTAAGTTGCAATTTGGTGGCAAGAATCTCTGAGTTATTAATCTGAGGTGGCTGTATTACATCTATGGTGACATTCAACTCAAATTTAGAGAGTACAGCTACCCCACCCCCTTCCTGGAAGCACGAACCACCCTGTGTATGTTGTACCCAGGTGGTAACACTTCATTGTCTGTAGTGTTAGGTTTTAACCAGGTTTCAGATAAAACAGAGAATCTCAGGGGAGTGGATATCCAGAAGTGCATGTAATTCATGTACCTTGTTATTAATGCTTCTAATATTGAGATGACAGGCTAGGAGAGAGTTAGTTGGCCTATTAATTGTAGGTTTGTAGCTTAGATTGCAAGTAGAGGGGGTATGTGTATCTGAAGTGGGTGGGCCAGGGTTGGGGTGAATATCACCACCAAGTATTAGCTTAAGTCTATACTTGGTGATGAACTTCAGGAATTTGTTTATTAGTTTGTGGTAGTGTTTGGATTTAGAGCTAATGTGCCTGGGGTTGAGATGTTGATAGACTGAACAAGATGTTGGATAGGACCTGGTACTGTAAGTATGGCTGAAGGTGGGAGGATTTACAGCTGGGGTGATAGTATGGCCTTTTGGGACCTGAAATCCCGTGAGAAACTGGTTTTCATACAAGGTAAGGAGGTATGGTGTGAACAGGAGGGGTAGTAAAGAGGAATATATCATTATTTGTGATTCAGCTAGTGAGTTAAGGAACTGTTTTACCTAGTGATGCAACACCAGAAGATAGACTGGTGAGGTAAATGTACTGGAAGGGGGATGGGAGAATGCCAGATGAAAGCTTATAGGTGCTATTAAAATGTAGGTAGAATAATGGGGGTGGGAGGAATTATCCCAGATGAAAGCAGATAGGATCTAGAAAGTGGGGGAGTGGCTATAGTACTTTAAATTTAGAGGTACTGGGGGCAGGAGGGAATTGGGGGCAGGGAGGGGAGCGAAGAGAGCCCGAGCGTAGCGAGAGCAAACGTAGCAGGGCTATTGCAGTTTACAAGGTTTCCTAAGGTGTCCTAAAGCTATAAGGTAAGTATTATAGCTCTTAATGTAAGAGTCAGTTTACTTAAGTTACAGGGGAAGGAGGCAAACACTCAAGTAGAAAAAAGAGCCCTATAGCTGACCAAAATAGTGACCTGCTTAATTACACAGCACTGTAAGTGAAAGCTTAACAAATGCTTTTTGTGTGCAATCTACTCTGCTTAAATGCTGAGAGAAACTGATTTTGTTATGGTGGCCAATTGCAGTCCTGTAGACTCCGTTTTGTAGGAAAATGTAGAGTTCAATCTGCTTGAATGCTGAGAGAAACTGATTTTGTTATGGTGACCAATTGCAGTCCTGTAGACTCAGTTAGTCCTGTAGACTCTGTTTTGTAGGAAAATGTAGAGTTCAATCTGCTTAAATGCTGAGAGAAACTGATTTTGTTATGGTGACCAATTGCAGTCCTGTAGACTCAGTTTTGTAGGAAAATGTAGAGTTCAAAGTAAGTCATACCAGGTCAGCCAAGGGGGAAAGAGAGATGGAAATCCTAAGCACCTAGATTTGAAAATCACAATTAATTGAAACCCTTCTACACAACAAATATACTAAATAAAACTATTTTTGCAGCCTGGGATGTCATCTGGTCCCATGGATGCTGTATTCTTAGCTTTGGAGAGTGCGTTTTTTACCTGTGTGGCCATTATTACTGGAATTTGGCAATCTTCCTGTATTGAGATGGGCCGTTTAGGGGGTGAGAGGGGGTGAAGTCGGCACTGAATTGGTCTTCAGGTGCTTGAACTTTTGGAATGTCGATCATATGGTCTCAGCCATATGAAAGTCAATGTTTTAAAAGTTGGATCTGTAGTAGACCCGCTACTATGTACTGTGCTGCCAAAGCTGTAGCACTCTATTCTGATGCTCTGTGCCATCCTCTGAACTGGCACCTTTGTGATTAAGTTAAGGAGAGTGAAAAAAAAAGAAGAAAGTCCTTGAGAACAAAAAACAAGCCCTGTCTTGGTTTTCCTTGTTTGATGTTTGAAACATGTAGCACACCAGTTGCTACATCAAAAGCATAGCTTTTTGTCAGTGCTCAATACATTAAAAGTCAAATCATTTAAAACTTTTCATCTAAAACTCTTTTTGTCGAGTCACAATTCATTGAAAACTGTAGAATTATATATGTAGTATGAGATAGTGTAGTTTTTTGGCACAGCAGTCATTAGAGAAGTGTGTTTGCAAGATTGTGTGAATTGGTAATAACTACCATAATTTTGTACCGCAGATCTGTAGAAGTTTGCATACCAACACTGATTCACTGTGTCATGTTATTTATTTTCTCTGTTGTTGTTTTGCAAACTATGGAGTTAGTATATATAAGTTAGGGGGGTGTGGGAGAAAACTCCCCAAATGGGGGATGTAGTGGGGAGGTCCCCCTGCAAAAATAGTTTTATTTAGTATATTTGTTGTGTAGAAGGTTTTTAATTAATTGTGATTTGACAAAAAGAGGTTTTTACGAAACCAGTTTTAGATAAAAAGTTTTAGATGATTTGACATTAACTATGCATTCCACAAAAAGCTATGCTTTCGCTGTGCTACATCTTACTCCACACAAAAGGGGATAAAGCGCTTCAGCCCTGTGAGCAAATGATTTATTGACATTCATTTCTGAATGTTGCTAGTGTACTACCTCCCAATCATCAATATGCTGATCATGCCCCCTAATACCTTGCATCCAAAGTGGTTGCCCCATTCACCTCACCGCAGCTTTTCTTCTATGTGGTGAATGTACAAACTCCAGAGGAGCACTTTAAATCAAAGAGCCTGTCATTTTGTTAGAGTCGGTGATGACTTCTGCCAAAAATAAATGCTACACGACTATTAATGCCTTCCATTTACTGCAATACCTTCCTTTTACTGCATACACTTTCACAGACTGCTGTCAAGTACCTACCTTGATAATGAAACTGAAATGTCCCTGGTATTGTATCTTGAAAGGTCCTGAAGTGAACTGAAATGCTGTTGCTTGGACTTCGAATCATTTGCCCCTCAACAAGAAGTGTCTCATTCGCAAGAACCACCAAACCATTTTCAATGACTCCACGGATGGAAAGCTGTTCACCCTCTGAAAGGTTTACGCTCTTAACCTGTGAGTTACAACAAAATATACATTAAGTACTTCGAATACTGTTTCATTTTGAGTTACAGTTAAAAAAAGCAGTTAATTTTTTTATCAATCATTTACAACAATAATGATTCTATAACATCAGTACATTTTCAAAATCTATGGCATTTCCAGAATAATATATCTGCAAGTGTTTTCTGCAGACAGAACAGTTTTAATGTATTACTGTTTTTACTTCTGATGTGATTTCCACCAGCGTTCTAAGTTTTACAACTTACTTATCAAGATACAGCCCATTAGCCTTGTTGATTTCTTGATTTAAAAATCTAATTCAAGCTGATGTGTTTAAAGCTTCTCATGCTTTAATGTGGTGAGATGGTCATTACTTTTCAGTCAGAGTTAGCTGAATAGGATTATTAGCTTTAATTAACTTGGATAAAGATAGCAGAACATTGGTGTACAAAATCGTGTCAAAGTGGTTCTATCCCTTACTGATTTCTGCTGTTCAGACCATCCTTGGCTATCATTAACTGCTTTATTATTAACTAAAACTTAGGTCAAGAAGACTGGATGGCCAGTCATTAACAATGTGACACCACATTTTTTTTGCATCTTTTTGTTGTCCATCCTGTTTTGATCCTTAGGCTGTCATCCCCTACTGGCTCATGTATTCCTCTTTCATGGTATGCAAGGATAATAGAAGAGTGAGATGAGAGCCAGAGATCACATTTTAACCCAATGGGAGTTATAAATATATATTTTAAATAACCCTCTGTAATGGTCAATAGGTTCATCAAAATGTGGGAACTGACACACAGGTCAATTAGTATGTGCATGTTTATGCAAACACACACACATAGACACCCACACATGCATGCTCGCATGCATAAACACACACACACACACACACACACACACACACACACACACACACACACACACACACACACACCAAGTGCTACATAAATACTGCTGGTAGGCCAAAGTGCTTATCCTCAGCCCATTTACTGTTTGCAGTACCACCTGGTTTTCACTAGATGTCAGCCATGCAACAGGCTGAATCACTTTCCATCTGCCGCCCATGGGATAGGCAAGCCACCATCTGCCACTCCTTTTTCTTAGCTGTCCCCTTCAATGACTGGGCTCACTAACTGAACTTACCCACGGGACTGTGGTAGAGATTTATCGTTCTGTACCACAGGGCAGTCAGACAGTGCTCCTTGGAGTATTTTCTTGCAGATGTATTGGTACTAATATATATTTGATACTTGAAATATGACTCGCTGATAAAAGCTTTTTGCTGAAAATGTATCTATAGCGTTTATTGTCTGTACAAAGCAAACTGGAATACCTAGATATCATGAATATAAAAAGTTTCGGTCCCTGTCCATCTTTGAAAACTGTCATCCACTCTGTACTGACTATGCTATCCCATCTTACAAATCTGTCTCACCATAAATGTTGTTTGTTTGTTGCTCATATGCAGGTTCCCAAATACTGTTACATTATAGCAGCCTTAGCATATTACTTAACGTTGTGTTGACCATTATTATTATATGATGTAGCACAATGCAGCAGAGTTACTGTAATGATTCCATTTTATTACAGTACGTCCTTTCTGGGCCAGTGGCGCAGAATATTATAAGGCTGTCTGTAAACTCAAATATGTACAACAAATTAGTCAATAAGCACATCTTATCCAACGTGCATAGTCCATGCAAGCAATCTTGTTACCTGGCACTGTACTTGTAATGACGCAGACACAAAAACACAGTCTTACTAACTGCTACTATACCCGGAAATAAGCTAGATATAAACAAGTATCTGGATATATTTGGAAAACGTTACATGTCTCAGTACTGATGGTGTGTGCTTCAGCAACATAATTTACTTAGATTAAAGGACACATGTATATTTTCAATGATCTTACACACATGCCAGAAGGGATGGGTTTAGTCACAGGTCTGAAGTGGAACAAGTTTGCAGTGTGTATCTCATCCTGTCGTTGTTTGTGAAACCACTTCACACATGACAGGATGTTACAAGTATGCAAAATAGAATTAGCTTTTGTCCATGAGGAACATATTTTGTACTTGTGATTGTATGAAGAAACTGATACATTGTGAGTGAACTAAAA
Organism: Protopterus annectens; assembly: GCF_019279795.1. Lineage (NCBI taxonomy): Eukaryota > Metazoa > Chordata > Ceratodontiformes > Protopteridae > Protopterus > Protopterus annectens. Next base: position 546,669,431 of record NC_056733.1, read on the forward strand.
ATATATATACATACAAATATATATAAATATATATGGGTCCACTTTGTGATTTCGAAATACTGAAATCCCGAAATTCAGTATTTCGAAATCACAAAGCCAAATATCAGTGGCAGCTGGTGATTTCAAATTAAAGGAGGGGGGGGGCTGCAGGAGACAGCTGAATGGGCGGGGCCAATGGGAAGGGGTGTGGCCAACCAGACAAGGGGTGGGGCTATGATCAAAACCACAACAACTGAAACTTTAATTAAATACGCTGCCCTGGGTACCAAACAGTCATTACGAGAGTCCAATCAAGACATTATGAAGTGTAGAAGAAAAAAAATATTTCAATGCATTGGCTACATGACAACTTACTTAATATCTAGATGGAAACACAGGTTGTGAGGCATGAAAAATAAATTACTTTTTAAATAAATTACTGGAATGCCAGTCAAAATCAAGTATAAAAAAAAAAAAACAAGCAGCACTCAACTCAAACCACTACTCCTTGCACTGCAGTTCTAATTATGATTTATATTCAGCTTTATAAAATTACCAAGTAACATGCTGAAAGTAGCAATCTCTGTGATACCCCCACTTGTAAAATGTTTCTTATCCAAAAAAGACCTGCTGCCTGACAACTATCTACTTGTTTCATGGGGAAGACATGATCAAAGTAAAAAATGAACAGCAAACAAGAAACAAGCTCAAGATAAATTGCTTAAAGGATTCCTGCACAAGTTATGAACCACACATGATAGATTGGCATTCTGTTTAGTTTACGGGTAAAGCCTGCAAAGATGACTGCAAGTCTCCAACAAAAGATGACTGCAAGTCTCCAACAAATGTAATGAGCTTCTGAAAATACTGTAACCCTGTCCTTTATTACAAATACTGTCATATGCATTTCAATACCCAAAGCTTATACATTATCTAGTTATGTAAATATTCTCTGCATGGCAACAATGAAAAGGCTTTCAATGCTGGTAATTCTTTAACAGTATGCGTATTAAAGCTTGCTTGCATTTTACAATCTCCGACAAGCTTACCTGATGGTCATTAAATCATTTCTACTTAAACACAGAGCAACAGGGCACTGCAACAACATGCATTTCCTGAATAATAAGAAGCATAAATCAACAGTATAAAAATATGACAGAAAACCAGAACATTCTGCAAAATCAAGGACAGATGAAAAGCCACAGTTGTACTTGTGGTCTACCTTGCATCGGGAATACTCTGCACACTTGCATTGCATAACTGCTCCTTGCCTTCCTTGGACACATCCATAGCCACTACAATGGAGAGTGGGGTGCAACAAGTATGTCACAATTTGAAATGTCTCTGGCTGATGGTGATGGCTCTGACACTCATACCTTTCAACTTCAGAGCAAGAAATCTGGACAAAGCCATATGTAGAAGTGGGACACAGGCCAAAAATAAGGACCATTTTTAAATATTGCTCTTATAGACTTAGAAAGATAATAGAACAGCAGTAGGTCTTGCATTAGTATGAATTTTCTGAAGGGTATGAAATCTGAAACACAAATGTCTGCCATTATTTTCTAACTTTAATCTTTAATGACTTGCCACTAATTTGCCAGCAAAATCACAATTTTATGAAAAACAGACAAAAAATGTGATGTAAAAATATAAAATTGCCTCACAAAATACAGCTGGGAACCTGTAAAGAAGGGACACCTTTTTAATATTTACACTGTTAACTTGAGCAGCTAACAAAATCAGAGCATCTACATGCATTTCTGAAATAAAAGTAATCTATAACTCTTATCATTACAGTTATATACCTCTTAATGCAGGAAATCTGGACAGGGCCAAATATATAAGGGGGAACATACAAACACTACTAAAAAGTGCTCTTGTATAAACTTAAGACGGTTGATAGAATAACAGGTCTTGCTTTAGCATGCATTTTTCTGAAGGTTATGACGTCTGAAACTCAATGTCTGTCATTTAGTGACTTCATTCCTAAATGATTTGCCAGAAAACCACACATTTTATGAGGAACAAACCAAAAATAAGAAGCAAATATCTATTCATTCTGCAAAAAATATGGACAGCTGAGAGATATAGTTCAACTGGGGCTGTCTGAGTTAGCTGCTCTTCCCCCCCTCAAAATCGTGGTCGAATGCAGCCTCCCCCCTGCAGCCATTCCAATGTCCCATTCCTTGGTTATTTTGCCCCATTTACCATAAACACTGTAATGTGCATACTGCTTTACTTCTGCGATGATTTGGATTTCATTTGAAAGTTTTATTTTGCATTTTACAGCACAGACTCTAATAGATATCTGATAAACAAAGCAATGCAGTCTCACAATGAAAATAGACTTGGCATTAAAACTTCTCTACCCTTGAAACTCGCATGCGTTGAAACAGCATTGAATCCCACATTCAAAGAAAATACATTTTGCCAGTGGCAGATAAAGATTAACTTTGGGCTCTTTTCAAATCATAGGCCCATTGAACACAAAACATACACATGCTCTTTGATACACCTTCCTGATGGTATTAAATTATATTCCTTGTACAATACAGTATAGTTGTTATACGGCATTTTAAATTTATTGTTTTGAACATTTTTCCAGTAAACAATGAAACCAAATGCATGCACCAATGACAAAACTGCCCAATTCAGAACATTTCCATCATAAAAGTCTACTCAACCTTCTACAGTCCACCAGTATCAGTAAATATGCACAATTTCTGAAGTAGTAAAAGTCATCTAAATAATTCCACATTAAAGAAATCTGTAACTAATGAAGAGGTTGCTGCTAGCAAACAACTTTATATGTCATTGTTTCATCTACAAATAAAGTGCCTGTTGCCCTTGAGGAATAAATTGCCTATGTTGCATGCATTAAAAAAAATGATAAGCTAGTAATATCGCAATAGGGAATGTATGGCAAACTGATAACAGGTTCATAGTTACTATGTATCTTTGTCAAAAAGGACTGCAGCATCCACACCCTTCACAACACAGTACAGTATCAGCAATGCATCTACCTACTGTGGGAGTAGAACCCACAGCCTTCTGCATCAAAAGCAAGTACACTACCTGTAGTGCTATTAACAATGCAAGCAGACTCAGCATAAGCAGCACTAAACCTTTGATGCCCTGCAGCTCTCAGCTCCTTGTAAAATCTACTTGGCACTCAGCTGTATCTCTGAACTTTGCAGCACAAGAAATCTGGAAAAAGCCGAAATTTATTGGGGGGGGGGGGCAAAAGCCCAAAAACCAGGGACACATTTTAAACATTGCTTGTATAATGTTGAAAAGTTGCTAGAATAAAATGCTGTGTTACCACCATACATTTCACTGCCACGTCTTGAATGCAGGAGACCCTGTGCAAAACGGTCAGAGAAACATACCACTATGCCAAATCAGCTGTTTTTTGAAAGAGAGGAAGACTGAAACTTAAATGGCTTCCATTTAGTGAATTCAGTTCTCACCATAGCTGTCAACCTCTTAGCACAAAACACCTAAACAAAGCCAATAATGGGGGAATACAGCCCCCAAACATATTCAGTGAATTCAGTTCTCACCATAGCTCTCAACCTTAGCATAAAATACCTGGATGAAGCCAATAATGAGGGAATACAGTCCAAAAAATAGGGACAAATTTCAAATATCCATGTTATAAACTTAGACAATTGCTAGAATAAAGGGTTTTGTGTTACCATGTACTTTCTGACGAATATGAATTCTGAAATTCAAATGCCTGTTATTTTTAAACATTTGTTAACCAGGAAACTTGTAACAAAATCCAATTTTCAGCAGAGCAGGGAGAAACACTCTAGACACATCTTTGTAAGATGGGAAGACATGCAGACTCCTCACAGAAGGCACCTCAGCCAAGAATCGAACCGGAGATCCTGTAGCTGTCAGGCAACAATGCTATCAGTGCACCACTGCACTACAGACTTTGCAAGGAAAAAGGAAGATACAGAAACTACAGATTTTATGAGGAACAGAACAAATGTTGTTGTGTCTTTCGGCTTATCCCAGTTAGGGGTCGCCACAGTGAAACTCCGGTCCGCTAATTTTGGTAGTGGATTTTTACATGCCGAGTTACCAGCCCTGATGCACAACCTTCAACGAAGGCATGCCCATTCACGTATGCCTCCACACAGAAGATGGTCTAGCTGAGAATTGAACAGGACATCTTGCTGTGAGGTGACAACGCTACTGCAGCACCACTACCGCGGGTTGAGGAACAGAACAAATATGAGTCAAAAATCTGCAATTTTTTTACAAATGGTGGTGGGTAGGGAATTCAGGTCCTTGCCACCTGCATCCAAGTTACAAGGCTCAAGCCTGAGTATCTCTACCCACCACCATGTGGTCTCTCCAGCCACCAGTAGATAGCAAGTGTGACATTACACACACACACACACACACACACACACACACACACACACACACACACACACACACACACACACACACACACACACACACACACACACACCTCACCTGTTGTAGAATATCCTGTGACACACACGAAATGTATCCAGAGCAGCAGTAAAATCCAAGTCACCTGCAATACAAATGAAGCAGTAAAAATCTAAGGAGCCTGTGCAGTGAAATCCCTCTTGAGAGCTCAAAACTCACCTCACCTCTCTCCTGATTGGTCCTGCCTGCAGATGAAGCAGTCCGGAGCTCCTCTGTTCTGTGCTGTCATCACCGCATAGATTCCTGGGCATCTGTGGGGCAGAAATGCCTTCCCCTGTATCCGGACTGCTCACAAAGGCAGACTGAGTGCATCTGCAGGGCAGAAATGCCTTCCCCTGTATCTGGACTGCTGACAAAGGCAGTCTGAGTTCTCTGCGCATGTGTGGAGTTCCGGGACTCATAATTAGTTGTTTTCTTGGTTCACTGTTTTTTTTTTTTTCTTGGGTCACAGTTTTGTTTTCTTTTTGTTTTTCTAGGTGGGGGGGCCTGCAGTCCTATAGCACGAGCTGCCCCAGCCAAATACTCAAAGTTCCAAAACCAGCAGAAGTGCGAAATTCGAAATCCCAATGCACAGAAATTTTGAATTTCCGTTTCCGCTGGTGCAGTATGTGGATGTTTGGGTTTAATTTAGCTACGTTTTTGTGTGTAAGTATGTTGGTTAGGAGCTTTGGTGTGTGTAAGTGTGTGTTGTGACGGTGATGTGTGTGTGTGAGGGACTGTATGATGTGTGTGTGTGTGTGTGTGTGTGTGTGTGAGTTTTGTTTCTGTTTGTGCGGTCTCGGAGTTAGAATATATAAGTAGGAGGGTGGGGGGTGCAGGGGGGTTTGCCCCCCTTCTTATATGTAGTTTAGATACATTTGATTGTGGGGGGAAATTTTGTGTTGTTTATATCTGTACTGTATGAGTAAGGTAGTGTCGGGATTTTGAATTTTGTGGTTGTGTGTTTTCGCATTTGTGAGTTGTGCTTGGGTTTTCGACTTTGTGATTTCAAAATACTGAATTTTGGGATTTCAGTATTTCAAAATTACAAAGTGGACCCGTATATATATATATATATATATATATATATATATATATATATATATATATATATATATATATGTGTGTGTGTGTGTGTGTGTGTATGGGTCTACTTCATAACATTGAAATTTCATAACATTGAATTTCATAATTATTGAGACCAAAACATCTAAACCCCAAAATACTGAAAACCCAAAACATTGAAAACTCAGAACATTGAAAGTGTGCTTCATAACAGTGAAAACTACAGTGCATATGTAAATAATATTCTCTCCACCAATAACAACACCTAACTAACAAACACACTTTCTACTACATTTCTGCAGGGGGGCAATCCCCCCTGCATCCCCCCCCCTGTAAATTAAATATTCCAACTCCAAGATCTCACTACAGTGGAAAAAAGTTAATTTGCTAACCTCACTGTATCATACACTAAGGTTAGGAAATTAACTTTTTCCACTGCAGGGCAATCTTGGTTTGTGTCCTCTCATGATTCTGTGCACACCTTTATCGCAAGGATTGGAACTGTTTTTTATGGTGGAATACATTTCCTAATTAATATGAGGGACTAAGGAAGATCATATTTTTTGTGGATTGGACATTATCAGATGTACAGTGCTATGGACTTTCATATGGTTTGGGACTGTGTTGAAGATACAGAATTGGTGTTGAACATATTACCGAAGGTTATATGTGAAATGGTGTCTGGGGGGATACATGAATATGCTATTGCGAAATGTCTTTTCTTATTAGCGTTTATTGAACTAATATTAGTAAACTAAAGATAAATAGCTTTTTTCGATTGTGTGACAAGCGAAAATTTTCACATATTGACATATATTGCCTATCATGTTTTAGATAATACGTAATTGAATTATACATCATGGGAGGCACTATATATATGGTGAAGGGAGTTGGTTTCATAGTTGATGGGTTTAGTTTTATACAGGTGGCTGGTGGAGTCTGTTCCCTTAAAGAAATATTGGGGTGATTCCATTTAGAATTATTTGAATGGCTTTCGATACCTTTTTTCTTTTTGAGTTATTTAGCTTACACAGTTGGTGTTTCAACAAAAACAGTAGTGTTTTCTTTGCTCATAACAAGTTGAGTTTTGGAGCCATTTTACAACTGGAAGAATATGGTGAGGATTATGAGCTTATTGTCATGGATCTGAACATGATATTACAAGGCTTGTGTGCTAATAAGAATGATATACAGGTCTTTGGTTTGGCATTGCCTGATGATGGGGTAGCCAACAAGGACTTTATGGATCCAGTTGACAGCTGCAATCTATTATTTAATAAGTTTGGCAGAAATATGAAAATGCTATGCACAAACATATGGCATCTCAAGCTATTCAAAGCTTATCAAAACAAACCCATAACCCCTAGGGGTTTGAGGGTGAAAATACAACCCCTTGTTGGCAAAATGGATGACATATTAATGAATGAATGGAGTTTAGCTCAACAAAAAGCCTCCATGTCTTTTGTTTATATTTTGTCCTCTTATTATGAAAGTATAATTGAGGAGAATGCTGGGGAGGTTAAAAAAGTTTGAGAGGAGCTTAAGCCTTTTGAGGGACAACCCCACTATGTCAGCTGTTTAAACAAGTTCACCAAGGACCTATTGGTATTTGAGAATCAAACCAAAGACAAAAAAGCTACATAAATTCAACAGGGATTTGGGGAATTACAAGAGGGGGAAACCATTTGGATACCTGAAAAATGTAAAATTTTTGGACCCTGAAAAAACAATGGCTATATCTAGGAAAAAGAGACCCCGTTCTATATTAAAGAAATTAGGGACTGGGTATGTCAGTACTTCAGGAGATAAATCCTCAGCCACTGACAGAGAGGGTCCTAACATATGTGAATCCCAAAACCCCAAAAAGTAGAGCAGTTTGGACCACCCTTTATATTTGGCAGACATAGGGGTGGGCGAAAATACAGGAACATACACTGTGGAAGGTCTACTTCAGTCATTAATAGCATGGTAACACAATATTATAATATTCATAATATTTCCACTTTTGATTTGACAGATGAGAAGAAACAGCTACTCAATAAAGGATTGAACTATGTTCCTAGTTTTTTTCATTGATGAAAATGATTTGGTTAATGACATATTAGTTTTTTGATGTAGACTTAATCTAAGGTTATTTTTTGGTTCTAGGGAAGACTCTGAAAGATCTTCTGATTTCAGGTTCCTGAAATCAGACTTCACACCACCAATGAACAAACATGTTTGTATATTTCAGCAGGCAGTGCTTAAAGATCTACACTTTAAATTGTGTGAGTCACAAATGTTAGGACATAACTTGACAGTGGGGGAACTTCGAAACAATACAAATATTGTTGTTTCACCAGCAGATAAGGGTGGGGCAGTGGTAAATATGAATTCAGATTATTATCTGACTGAGGGAAATAGACAGCATTATATGCATATGCCCATTGACCCCACAAATAACTTCAAGAGGGATATTGACCAATTTCTCAAACAGGCAATTGAAGAAGGGATCATTAGGGATTCTGTTGAGCAACACCTTATGGTTAGTGATCCCAGGAAATAGTATCTTTATCTATTACATAAGATACACAAAAGTTTGGACAAGCTCCCAGACAGACTGATAGTTTCAGGAATTGGTTCGCTTACAGAACCTCTGTCTGCTTTTCTGACTCAGTATCTAAAACCCTTATTAAAACTCATAAGAGCCAGGATGCAGGACACCACACAATTTTTAAAAATTGTTGCTGATACACAATTGAAACCACATGGCTTCTTTGTACGTTGGATGTCAAGGCTTTATACACCAACATACCCCATTGGGCTGGCCTGCAGGCATTGGAATACTGGTTGGACAGGGACAAAATGTACCCACCAGGTTTCAATACATTGTTGATCTGTATGCCTGAACATGTTTTCTACTTCCAAGGGGATTATTATTGGCAAATACAAGGTACCGTGATGGGGGCATCCTTTGCCCCATCTATGCTGATATATTCATGGGGTATCTTGAGGAACATATGATATACAATGATGCACTTAACATTTATTTGTCAGAGATTGCTATTTGGAGGAGGTTCCTAGATTATTGTTGGTTGGTGTGGCGGGTGGACAGTCAATACTTAATGGAATTCGTCCAATACTTGAATGATAACAAGTGGAGGATAGAATTTACTTTGACTTATGATGCTCACCATATTAATTTTCTAGATATTACTATCTTAAAAAAGCCGGATCATACCTTAAGAACTCAGGTCTATAGGAAGTATCCCCAGTATAATAATTTATTGTTTGCCTCCAGTGTACATCCATCCCACACCATCAGAAATATACCCAAATCCCAATTTCTTCTTATTAGGATAATTTGTAACATCCAGGAAGATTTTGACTTCTATCAGAAAGATTTAACACAAAGATTCTTGGTTAGGGGTTACAAACCAAGGGATATAATGCTAGCTAGGGATTGGGCCTCCAAACAGCAAAGATCCCAATTGTTGGAATATAGAAGTAAAACATTAAATGAGGAGGGTAACAATATCAGGTTGGTGACTACCTATGGATGAAATATTAATTTACTTAAAAATGTGGTGTCTAAGAACTGGAATATATTATTTGCTAATGAAGAATTGAGTCAGGTTTTACCTTATAGGTCTCAATATTCTTTTCGGAGGGGGAGGACCCTGGGATCATATTTTTCATATTATGAACATGATAGTACAAGGGGCCCTTCGGGTCATCAGTTAACAATCACAGGGGACAAATTACTGGTCTTATTCCCTTGTGGGCACTGTTCCTTCTGCAAGTTTATGTTGAAGTCAAAACAATTCTCCAGTAAGAACACTGGTCAGGTTTATGATATAAATTTTTTCACTAATTGTGGAACAGACTGGGTAGTACATTTAGCCTACTGCATTTGTTCGGCCTTCTATATAGGTCAAACTTCTCATCCCTTATGAACATGTATGTCGGAACATTTCAGTGATGTCCGTAACAAATGAATGACTAATGCCCTATACAGACACTGTATGTCCGACAAGTTCATCAGATTTATGTTTATGGTTATAAACAAGATTCAGGGGGACAGGAGTAATAAAGCCTGTTGGCATTCCATCCTAAACTATAAAGAAAAAAGTGGATAATTAGGCTTGGGGGGCTTTTTTCTCCTGGTCTAAATGACCAGTTATAAGTGGGTGGGGATATGCTCCTCATTGGTGATATTATGCAATAGGAATGGTGCATTAATTAATTAATTATATAAATGCTATTCATGTTTGTGGTTTCTGTCAGTATGGTTTGTTCACTGAGGAAGGTAGTAATGCCAAAACTGGAATGAATTGAATAGATGGAGCTACAACTATCTTTTGTTAATAAAAGTGTGCTTTTAACACTTTGGTGCTGGCTATTTTGTTGAATCCTGTTGGTATTTTGGCCGTTTGTACCTGCCGTACTTGCGAGTGTCTGTTTTAGCTTCTACATGCACCTGAACTGATAAACAAATGAGTGAACAAAATAAATAAAACATTGAGAAATTGGGAGAGCAGGATGGTGGTACAGTGCTGAAAACGGCTGCCTCAAAGGTACTGGATTCATGGTCGGGACACAATATGTGAGAGGGTGAAGTTCTTGATTAGAGCACAGTCTGGGATAAGATGAGGGCTGTGATCAGAACTTACCATATGACAAGGTGATGGTTATAATCAGAACAAACCACGTCAGAACGAACAGCTTGACAAGGTGATAGTTATTAACAGAACTTGCCATGTGACAAGGTGAGGCTTAGTGTAGGCCATAAAAAAGACACTGTACCATCTAGATGCTGCTACGTTATACAAGGATTCTGTTTATCTCCTCTCTAGCATGGTTCAGCTACTAAGCAGAAGCTACATGATGCAGAGGGTTGGAGCAGTTGTAAATAAATTTAAAGTAGTAGTGAAATTGGAGTGAAAACATATTTTTTATAAAACAAAAAGAAAAAAGTCCATTTGGAAGGATTAAAAAAGTAATTTAAGCCAGTGTACTGAATCCAACATCTCAGTCTTAAGATGTAGTCTGAAGAAATTGCTACAGTTCTGGGGGTAATTCAGTGAATTAAATGAAAGCTCAGAAGCTTGTGATGTTGACAGCTGTGAACAGCTTTTTTTTCTTACTAATTTTTCCCTCCAGTGTGTCCTGTCTCCATCTTTTACAGATTGTCATTCACCCATTTCTCTGACCCAGCCATTTGTGGCACACATCACACCATGTAGGTCCCTAGGTTCCAATGGATGTTTGCCTAGTGGTGTTTTTTTATTTGATGGGCTTTAAAAATGACAGCCTTTGGATGTCTGCCATCATCCAGGCAGCCACAGAGAATAAATGACTTTTACCCCTGGCCTGTGTGTGAGCTCCAGTATCAGCCAGGCATGTACAGGAATTTGTATAGTTCATAGGTTGATAGTAGGCTATCGGCCCTAGGGCCTGTACAAGCGTAGCCCTAACAATTCCCTGGCTATTTCTTCCCACAATATTTACTTCCCTGGACCCCTGTGACATCCCTGTGGTGCATACATGCTCCCAGCAATGTTGCTGCTGTGTACACTACATGTTCCCATGTTTACACAGTAATATGGCCACTCTGTAAACCACAGCTTGGTAGGTGTGGATATCTAGACTCATTTGTTTCTTGCTGGCCTCATCTTACCAACATTAGTCTCATCATATACATTTTAATTTCCTCTCTAGCCTTTTGTGTGGTACATTGCTTTGTAGTTCAGAAATACCCACATCCACAACTCTCACATTGTCCACCTCTTTGGTGACTCATATTTATAACTACAACAGAATCTGCTATGAAGGTATCTGCTGCATTAAGTCATATATTTGAATATCTGCAAAAGACGTAGCATTTAGACACTCTACTATCCTGCCTTTCAGCTTTCTTTCTATAATCATGATTAAGATGGCAGTTAGAATGAAAGACCTCTGATTCCCTAACTCCTTCTCATGTCACTCCTTGTACAAGGGAATTATTGTTGTCATTCTTCAAATTAATCCAGTCTCATATAAAGAATATATATGTGCCTGGCAGTCTTTCAGCTGGTGCGATTTCAACTTTCTGACCATATGAAAAGCAAATCATCCAGAGACTGCCCCTCATCTTGTCAAATAATCCTGAACTGATTCTCTGTTTCCTTAGTGTCACATTTCCACCTTCATTTCTCCTCATGCATACCCAGAATGCCTGTCTTCTTTGTGCTTTACCCTGTCATTTCATTGTATTATATAGGTGAAGAATTAATTTATGTTTCTGCTCAGTCTATGGCATTATTAGACATTCTCCACTCTTTCAAAGCCTTCTAACATCCCCAGTATAATAGAGGAATTTCTTTTGCTCATCTCAATATATCTTATCTGTCTGCTTCTCTGTTGCCATTTTTGCCTGCTGGATGGTATTTGCAGTTTTTTCATGTCATTGTTATGTTCCTCCATTACTTCATGCTCTTTTGCACACCTGCCATTTTCATTTACTTAAATTTTAGCCAGGTCAGTCATTTCTCTTTCTACTCTTCCTTCATTTTCTGATACAGGATTTCCCTCCTTTACTTCATGCCTTCACTGAAGGTTGGGCGTCGGGCTGGCAACTCGGCACCATAAAAATTGACTGCCAATCATTAGCGGACCGGAGTTCTGCTGTGGTGACCCCTAACCGGGAAAAGCCGAAAAGACAAACAACTTCCTTCCTTCTTGATGCATCCCTGCATATTTTTATCATCTTCCATTCCTTCCCTCATTTAATATTATTTCTTATTATTCTCTCTAACAGATTTAAAATTACCATCATGAAAAACTGGGGCTCTTTTTTTCACTAAAACCACTGGGCAATGGGAAAGGACAGGGCATAATCTGGGCACATGAGATCAGGACTGGAGGCATGGAAAGAATGATGTTTAGGAAAATATCTTGGAACATGAGACAGAGCATTTGTTAGAAATAGACAATAAAAGTTTGCATTTGGACTTACAGAAATTCTAGTTTACAGAAAGGCTGGTACATGTGGGTTTCTGTTAAACATTGTGTACTCTAACTGCCATCCTGTAATTATTAAGACTATATTTATGAACTGGAGTAATATGCACTAAGCTTGAACCTGCAGTGTTTTGGAGTAGTCTTCATACTCTGTGATATGGTGCACTCAAAGTAAACTCATATTGTGCAGACCGAGACAGAGATGTACCAGCCAAGTAAAATAAACAAAACGTGTGTTCTACTAACTGATCTGGCTAATTAGAGGCAGATACCAGGAGCTGGACAACCTACAGTGCTAAATAATGCTCTCTTTTGCAATATTAAATATTACATAAATAAATACCAGCCACAAGATCTCAAACGTGAATAAAGAAAGTGAATAAAGGAGAAAGAACATATTTAGAGAATAGAGAAGTGAAGTAGTGCTGTTACAAATCCAGATGTAAAGATATTTGCACTGTGAACAATACACACTTGCTCTCTGACTCAGCTAAGTAAATACCCTAGCTGTCATTAGCCGAAAAGATACCAAATCTTTAGCTATACTAAAATAATACACAGCCAGATACAAAACAACTAATTTGCATAGCTATAGTCACCTCAGTGTCTTCCAGCAAGACTGACTAACTTCAAACTGGTTCAGCTCAGAAAATTTCCTAACTAATCATCTCCCACTATATCTTTCAAGTACCTCATTGTGAAGAACGTTCCTCATTTGGGGTCTTGAAACATAAATGTTCCTCAATGTTCCACATTGAAAGGATCTGTCACGCATTCAGTATTAGCAATTTTTTAAACTTGATATCCATGGTAAATAGAACTGAATCATACTAATTTATTAAAAGAACTATTATATAATTCAAAATGTTACATCTTAGCCATCCTATGAGCCTCCTAGATGAAGTTGTTACTAAGCTGTTAGTGAGTGTTCCACATTTTGGCCATTTGTTCCACATTTTGAAAGGTAGTTTTCCTCATTTTGGAGATGGAAGTCTGAGAGCTATGTCTCCCCCTTACCCCTGACACACACACATATGCACACATGCACACGTGTGCTCACACACACACACACACACACACACACACACACACACACACACACACACACACACACACACACACACACACAGACAAAAACTAGAGGTATAATCAAACAATCTTTCTACAAAACCTCCCTAGGTAAAGGAGCAGTATATTTTTACTTGCATACAAAAGACTGCATTCTTAACTCCACTTCTCTTTCTCTTTGAAGACATCTTTAATTACTTTTTTATTGTTCTCAGCATACACATTCAACTTGATGATTGCCTTGCTATTACAGAGAAGCAGTCAATCCTTTCCTTTGAAACTGTATTTTTCCTGGAGGGTAGTGTTACATGTTAGAAAATATTTTCTGTGTTACAAAAAAAAGAATAAATACAATTCACTTGACACTGTGAAGCCATCTCCTAAATGCAATTGCACAGTGTTGTTTTCTGTTACATACTTTACAAAACTTAACTACAACTTGCAAGCATGTTAAAGTCTCAATTAAAAAAAAAACAAAGTACATACATCACATTTTATGTCAGTTTTCATTCTTTGTCCTGGCATTGTATATATATATATATATATATATATATATATATATATATATATATATATATATATATATATATGTATAGTTAACAGGGGATTGCAGGCTTTGCTACTTGTCCACTTGAATGTGTGATAGTGAGATGCTAATTGCAAGAAAAAAGTTACAAGATGGTGTCACAGGATGTAATTTGACTATGCAATGGGTATGAGACAATTTAAAAAAGGAAAGAGGTCAGGGAGAAGGAACAGCTATGGGGTGCTAACTACACCATAATATGCAGATTAAACAGTTGGTGTTATTTTGCTGGCAGGAATATCTTTGCATGTATATTTGTCTATCTATCTATATTTATAATTATCATCAGATGATTGTTCTTGTTGTACTTTCTGAAAGTACTACACTGAGTGTGAGACCCATTATGGCATGATTGTTGAAGCCCATTCATTCGGACTGTTATCTCTACACCTGTTTCTCCTTATATAGTGGTAATGATTAGATAAGGAATGTTCCTGTGCCATGCTGAGGTTCCCTCCTTCTGCTAAAAAGCACTTGAACTGTTACCACTATTAACTTTTCCTTTCTCACCCTGGATGTGGGTCCCTCTTATTCCACTCCTGGAAGTTTAAGTTTTTCTTTCATGTTGTATTTTTGTTCATTTTTCATTCACTATTCATGTTATTGAGCCTTTTATTATCTTTGTTTATCATCTTCTATCTTACTTTTATCTTTTTCTTTTCCCAGTACTGCTTTCCTACTAGTTTAATTCCTGCATCTGTTCTGTCATCTTACCCACATTTTCCTAGCTGCCTAGTATCCTTGCTTTCTCTCCTTTACTGATATTTATTTCTTGCATATTTTGCATATATCCTTGCATATAGGCTTATTTCTTCCTAGCAATTATATGAAAAGGTCACCCTGAGTAAGCACATATATGAAAGAATGGCTAGAAAGGTGTGCATTTACATTACAGCAGATATTAACCTATGGTATGTAATTTAGAGGTTACATTCACATTTTATTTGGTGAGCATTTTTGATCACTTCACTGCTTCATTTTATCATCATCTTCTTTCGGCTGTTCCCATTAGGGGTCGCCACAGTGGATCATCTGTTTCCATTTCTTCCTGTCCTCTGCATCTTGCTCTGTCACACCAACAACCTGCATGTCCTCTCTAACCACATCCATAAACCTTATCTTAGGCCTTCCTCTTTTCCTGTTACCTGGTAGCTTCATCCTTAGCATCTTTTTCCCAATATACTCGGCATCCCTCCTCAGCACATGTCCAAACCAATGTAATCTTGCCTCTCTGGCTTTGTCTTCAAACCTTCCAACCTGGGCTGACCCTCTAATACACTTATTCCTAATCCTGTCCACCCTTGTCACACCCAGTGCAAATCTTAACATCTTTAACTCTGCCACATACAGCTGTGACTCCTGCCTTTTTGTCAAAGCCACTGTCTCCATCCCATATAGCATAGCTGGTCTCACTACCCTCTTGTAGACCTTCCCTTTCACTCTTACTGGTACTAGTCTGTCACAAATCACTTCTGACACTCTTCTCCACCCACTCCATCCTGCCTGTACTCTCTTCACCACCTCTCTTCCACACTCACCATTACTCTGAACTATTGATCCCAAGTATTTAAACTCGTCCACCTTCGCCATCTCTACTCCTTGCATCCTCACCATTCTTCTATCCTACCTCTTATTCACACGCATATATTCTGTCTTAGTCCTGCTGACCTTCATTCCTCTTCTTTCTAGAGCATATTTCCATCTCTCCAGGGTCTCCTTCACCTGTTGCCTACTCTCACTACAGATCACAATGTCATCTGCAAACATCATAGTCCACGGGGACTCCTGTCTGATCTCGTCTGTCAACCTGCCCATCACCATTGCAAATAAGAAAGGGCTTAGAGCTGATCCTTGATGTAATCCCACCGCCACCTTAAACGCATCCATCACTCCCACCGCAGACCTCACTGCTGTCACACTACCCTTGTACATATCCTGTACCAGTCTTACATACTTCTCTGACACTCCCAACTTCTTCATACAATACCACAACTCCTGTCTAGGCACCCTGTCATATGCTTTCTCTAAATCCACAAAGACACAATGCAACTCCTTCTGACCTTCTCTGTACTTCTCCATCAACACTCTCAGAGCAAACATTGCATCTGTAGTGCTCTTTCCTGGCATGAAACCATACTGCTGATCACTAATCATTACGTCCCTTCTTAACCTAGCTTCCACTACTCTTTCCCATAACCTCATGCTGTGACTGATCAATTTAATCCCTCTGTAGTTACTACAGCTCTGCACATCACCCTTATTCTTAAAAATCGGTACCAAAACACTTTTTCTCCATTCCTCAGGCATCCTCACTGCTTCATTTTATACACTGTAAAATATACTAGGAATATTTTAACTCATGGAAGCAAATCAGAAGATGCTTACTTATGAAGGGTATAAAAAAAGACATTGCTGTAAACAGAAGATGAAAAAATCTTACACAGGTTAGTAGCTCTTCATTTACTCATGCAACAAAATATCAAGATTCAGATATGCATCTCATAAAAGTGTGTGCTCCACATAACACACTAAGCAACACAAGTTGATCTCACAAATTTTCTGGCAGATATAGACTCAAATAAGAAACAGAGCATCTTCTAAGATTAAAAAAAGGATATTACAAAACACCTAGTGAAACCAGTAGACTAATGTATAACTGTATATAGCTTATATGTATATTTGTATGTATTTGTCCATCTTTTCTGTCTCTCTATCTATAGACATGCAATCACACACACACTCGTGTCACCATTCCAAAATATGTTAGTATGATCTTGTGTAATTAAAAATATAACAGCAGTAGAAATGTATCAACTTATTTGCCTAGAAAAGCAATAAAGGACACCAAGAAAGCTGTAAAAATGAAAGAAAATTAATGAAGGCATTAAGTTAATTATCCATGTTGGAAATAATGATGTGGGAAAAGAGCAAAAATGAATATTTATTATCAGATCCTTCAGACATAACATGTGACACTGTTCTCTTTATCCAAACGACTAGTCTGAAAATGACATGCAAAAGAGAAAATATTCATTTTATTGGCTTTTGAAAGCAGTAAGAATTCTTTCAAGTAACTGGATTGAACAAGGTAAGAACTAGTGTCATTGTGAGAGTAATATTTTCTTAAGACTTACATAACTACATAACTACCACTGAATGTATTTTTAAAATGTGTGCTGCATTGTTACTGTGGGAACATTTTCACAGGTAGATAAAAACAATGTATTAGCTAACCATTAATGAGGTGCTAAATTAACGTTACTGCTTTATGAAAAAAGGGCAGCCTGATTCAGCAATATTAGGTAGTTCATTTCTCAGCTAAAACTCACAGTGGGTGTGCTAGAGCTTGCCTGGAAGACAATGGAAGCATGGACTGTAAACACTGAGTCATGACTAATTTATAGATTATACTTGAAAGAAACATCAAAGTTTACAGCTGCACTTGGGCCTGTTTGAGGTCTACAGCTTGGAATGTTTTAAAGACAGCCTGTACTTGGAAGGGTTATGGAAACTATAATACGGTTTGATGGAAAGGTGTCCTCAGATACTCTTTTGTTTTGAGGCATATGGGCTACTAATTTTCACTTTCCTGTAATTTTCACAAAAAACAAACCTGGGTTTTATGGAAATCTTTCCTCTGGTGTCTCCTTGGACTTACACTGGTGGTGGTGTGCTCATGGGTAGCTGGTCAGATACTTAACAGTTTTCAGATATTTGCAGTATCTCTGCTGCTAAGTACAGCTTATATTGAACCACTAGTTCTCTACAGCATGGAAGCTGTAGTATTACAGCCATGGGTTTCTGATGATCCCTGATATTGAGGAATTGTTTCAACCTTTGAGGAGTCACACATGGGAAATGAGCAAAAGCTCCTGCAACTAATGCAAACAGCTAGTTGTGCTGAATAAGGTACAAAAGTCCCTGCACCTAATGCAACAGCTAGTTGTGCTGAATAAGGTAGCACCCAACCTTGAAACATTACCTGCCATGAATAAACTAACCATGAAGGATGAAGTCCCACTTAAAAGAATTTTAGTGCTATGCCACAACAGATAAATGGGACTGCACAGACTGGGTAAACATCCTGTCATTCTAGCTAAGAGGAGAGACCTTAAAATGTATGTGCACATGGGGGAAACAGATTGCATACACTATGACAATATTAAGAAACAACTTTTGAAGTGCAAACAGTCAAATTTTATGATGAGAATGTTAATGCAGATAAACCCGTAACAGCTCACCTGCATGATTTAAAACATATATTAACACTTTAGGTAGAACCTGATAGCAACAGCAAAGTGAAAATGTTAGAATATTTTAGAAGCTAATAAGTTTAAAAGAGCTTTACTTGGTAATATAAGAAAATAGACATTGCAAAGTGATCTCTAGGATGATAAGCTAGCAACCATTGAATGCTTATTAGTTAATGATACACTGTTTAAAACTTAATTGCCTCCTTCTCAAAGGACAATAAAATATACCAGATCCTGTAAAATAAAAAGCAAAAAACAATGTGTTAAATTGTTTCAAATGTAGGGAGTGATAATTTCTGTGCAAATGATACAAAGGAAAATACTACTAGTAGAAATGTGAAGAGTGAAATGAATATATTGATAGTGTGCCTAAAGAGTGTGACAAGACTACAGCTAGAGTAATTGTGTATGCATTGTATCATTGCTTTACAATTATGGTAGTGAAATGTACTGTATTTTTGGGAGGAATGGAGGTTCAGGCTCTGCTAGAATCTGTAAACATGATTGCTCATGTCAAAGTTCACTTGGTGTGCAAGCATAAGATAAGTACCAATCAAAAATGGAGGTAATATGCATTCATGATGACAGAAAAGAGTATCCCCTTGCACATGTAGAAATCCAGATAGTTTATGGAAAACTGTTTTATCTTGTAGCTGTTCCATGTGAATTGACTGCTGATAGTTCTTTTACTGTGTGGTGTTATTAGTCATAGCTGAGAGACAGTATCTTAGGCAGGAATCAGGAAGCATTATACTACTATAGGTAGTAGTAGGTTTATTTTTGGTCTTATTGTTATGATTTTTTTATTTAGCTGAATTCATGTGGTATTTTCTGTAAATTGTGTAGTGTTTTTCCTTAGTGATAATGGACATTTGTCTCATTAACTGTATTTGATGTTTGCTTTTTCTGCAGAGTTGAGGACTAAAGCATTAGTATGTATAAGTAATAGGAAACAGGCCCCACATTAGGATGAAATGAAGCTTAATCCCCAGGAATCAGGAAGCATTATACTACTATAGGTAGTAGTAGGTTTATTTTTGGTCTTATTGTTATGATTTTTTTTATTTAGCTGAATTCATGTGGTATTTTCTGTAAATTATGTAGTTTTTTCCTTAGTGATAATGGACTCATTTGTCTCATTAACTGTATTTGATGTTTGCTTTTTCTGCAGAGTTGAGGACTAAAGCATTAGTATGTATAAGTAATAGGAAACAGGCCCCACATTAGGATGAAAGGAAGCTTAATCCCCTTAAAACACTTGTTTTTGTTTTCAGTGTTTCAGTGTTGAACATGCAACTAGCTTAAGCCTTAAGCGAGGTTAAATAGAAGTTAGCTCCAAATTATTGATTTCTTAATTTTCCCCCAAATAATTGTCCAGCCTTTCCTTATAGTTTACTAGAGTTGTGGATTGTCTTATTTCTAGTCGAAAAGAATTCCATGACCTGCTCACTCTACATGTTAAAAAAAATCATAATTATAGAACTGACTGCTGGCAAATCCATAAGAAGATTGTTGCTCTTGGTGTCTTTTATGTGACACAAAAGTCAGTCTAAGTAATATAGCTAATATCTCATTTTTAGACAATTAGGTATAGCATTGCCTCTGAGAAGCCCATACCTGTTTGAAAGCAATTTTATAGTTATGCTGTTATCTGTGATCTGCTGTTTGTGGATTTCTGTATAGTTTATTTTGGAGTGTAGTGGCATTGCTTTTTTGTGGTTCAAGTTAAAATTACATGAATTAAGCTAGTAAAAACAAATCCAAATTACCCAAGATATTTTAATCACAATGGAGTTACTTGAAAGTTGTTTTGTTTGTATAACAAAAGTATGAAACAGCTTCTAGGCTCAAACTTTTCTAAGCGCTTTTAGATACAATGACTAAATTAAATTGTTTTTTGTAAAAGATAAAGAGTATGTTTAAGTAAATGAACTGCCCCACATTCACTTAACTGTCAGCTGGTGGTATCATGCTTCCTGATTCCTGCCTAAGATACTGTCTCTCAGCTATGACTAATAACACCACACAGTAAAAGAACTAGCTGATGTTTTAAAAAATATACTCTCGGAGTACAGTCATAGTTTCTCTGCTATTTGATCAGTCTAACATTTATTTATGGCTTTAGTAGGAGGGAAGGAAGACAAGGTTGCTGACATCTTACTGTATGGACTTTTCTATGTCAAAATTCTGAAATGTAATAGACAATAACATTTAGACTCAGAGAGACTATACAAAGTCCTCATGTAAAAAGGATGAGCTGCACAGAAATGATGTGCAAAAAGTAAAACAGTAAAGCCACACTCTCGTTATATGTGATAACATGAAGATAATGCTGTATTGAGGAGAATATATTCTTAGGTAAAGAAAATGTAGTCTTCAGCTGTCATTTTAAAGCTAAGCATTTAGTATCTGCTTCATAAGTAATAGCTTTATATTCTTTTCTCTCTCTCTCACTGTACTTTTAATTTTAGTTTTAGAATTATTTATGTTTAAATTATAATATTTTTGGATTAAAGGAACTTCAAGGCAAAACATTCTGAACACCATGTGCAACTTGCCAAATATCCTGTAACCCTCAGGGTGTGCATCCTACTTTCAGGAGGGAAAAAAGTGTTGGACCAAGGATGAATTTGTGGGTACCCATTAAGATGTCATATCCTGAGAGTGATAACCTGAACTAATTTGTAAAAAAATGGGAAAAAGGGGTTATGGATGGTTGAAGTGCTCTGTGTGCATAGACTGTAGTAACTGCTTGCTAGAAATGTAATAAGCAGTTTGCAACAGTTTAAAAAGAAAGAATAGTTTTTTTTAATTTGGGACTGAAATGCTTTAGCTTTTTATGTGAGAAAAAAAAAACTATTGTAGGGAGATGCTACAGTTTAAAAGGAAAGCACTCTTTTTTTTCACAATTACAAGGGAGTAGCAGACCTCCTTTTTCCTTTCTTCTCAACTTAGAGTTGAGGGGGGATGCCAGATCAAAGGATGGCCAGAATAGCTAGCTATAGTTCTAGGAATGGTGACATTGGAAGTCAACTTACATAGCTAATCACAGAAGTTAAGCAAGTTTGTATGTTTAAAGTAATTGAATTCAGAACTGTTTACTAATGTGGGGATAGTGGCTTTAAAGGAGGTCATTAATTTGTCGATGACTTAACTCGTTATGGATAATTTAAGAGATTGCTACATTTGGGGCAGTGCTTGTAAGGACCAGGTCTAGAATGTTCTGGCCCATAGTAGGATCATTATCTATTTGTTCAGAGTTGCTATTGATCATTCACTAGATCTAGGAGTGGTTGATTATACCCAACTTTAGAGGTACAGCTACACAATTTGGATTCACATCAAGTCATCAAAGGTAATTTTGGCAATAGAAAAAAAAAAACTATTTGCAAAAACAACCTTTGGAGAATATCTTAACAGTTTCATTTTAGCAAGAGGGCAAGTCTCCCCTGCACTCCGCTATGTGGGGGGACACCTCCTACAACCCCAGACCATGGACTTAAAATATATTCTAGCTCAGAGATTACACAACAATGGAAAAAAAGGAAAGCTCTGCTGCTGGCAAAAGTAATTTCAGCAAACAGCACATGCTCTTTTTGCATTCACCAAAATTACTTTCTAGGACAGAACGTGCTCCCCACCTGTTAATTGGAGAATTATTGAAGCTACCCGCTATAAAGGTATTTTTGATAGGTGAAGTTCACAAAGAACTTTTAAGTATCTATCATGGGCTACTGGGGGAGATAGACAGCATTCTATAGTAGGCTATATAAAGCATTCTATAGTAGGCTATATATATCTGTGCTTATTAAGGATAATTTGTAGTTCAATGAGTTTAGTATTAGGGTCACAGAGGATTTGCCTAGAGGTGATATTATCTCTATCAAATATAACAACACTTCCACAGTGTTCCTTAGGTGTGAAGATGTGGTAAGCCCTGAATCCAAATAAAGAGGGAGTGATATCCTTACACTGAAACAAAGTCTAAGTTACAACACAGACACAAACGTGTTCTAAATTCAGGAGAGCCTTGAGATCATGCAGTTTGTTGTTAAGACTTTTGCACTGAGAAGAACGACCTTGGTGTGAATAGAGATTTGCAAAGCAACAATTTTTATAGTGTAAAGTTCAGTAGCAGGACTTAAAACAGGGCCTAAAAGGTCGGGGGGGAGGGTAACAAGGTCTTTGGTCAGTAAGCAGAGACCATGGAGCAAGAGGTGTAGGCTATCCATAGCAAAGTAGATTGACCTGTAATCCATCGACTTCCATCTGTCCCCTCCAGAATGTCACCAACTCTACTCTTTAACCAGTTACTAAAATAAATTATCCTGTGTTTGTATTTAGATATTATTGCGGACAAAGGTAGAATTTCACTCAAGGCCAGAATCTTGCCTGCATGCAGTACTTGTATGTTGTAATCCAACATGTCTCTGCATAACCATCAAGCTTGGGTGCTGCAAGTCTTGCATGGATGTCCTCATGTTTGCTAAGTGTGAGGGACTGAATAGCCTTTATTACCCCATGGACCCTGGTGCTGGGAGATATAAGTAACTGTTATCAATTAGACTTTGTTTTAGTGCTAGTTTTAGACAGATTTGATATATATTTTTATCATATTTTTTGATAATATATTAGGTATTAATTTATTAGTATAATGTTAGAATGATTCTTTAAACAAAATTTTAACTGTGGCATGTGCACATTAATTGGTGAATGTGACTGGTTAATGAAGTTATTTAAATAGTCTTTTTTTATACCAGATTCTGATGAAGTCTGTGTATTTTAGATGAAAGCGCTTAATCTGGTTTCATAATAAAACTTGGTTTTGGATTACGAGTGGTCTGGTTCATATATTGTTTTGATTATTGGCGTTTAGATACTTGTGGTAGTGATTAGTGCTAGATTAGTGATTTGTAGATGAGTATATTCAATATGAAAGAAGATTCATTCCAGCAATAAAATATTACACACTTGGAGTGACTTACATTTGTAATAGTGTGATGGCGGTACTCCTGTGATGAGATGAGATGGATAAATTGCAGCATTCTATTTTCTGCCTTTTGGAGGATATGTATTTATTGTGGGTAAGCCCATGTTAAACCATATCATCTTTTAAATTTTCCTTTTACTGTTTCCCCTTTTGTAAAAGAGGGAGGATGCAACTGGACTCTTGTTAGCCTTGATGCCTCAAGTAGCTTGGTTCCTTAGTTTCTTTCCTAGGAGAGGTGCCTTGTGCATACTGTGCCAAGTCTTCATGTCTTCCCTGTGTGCATGTGGGACTAGTATTCTTCCACATCCCATAGCATACCTCTCAGCCTCTTAGCTCAAGACATCTGGACAAAGACCAAAACAATTGGGGGGCAAAGGCCCAAAAATAGGAACAGATTTTAAAAATTGCTCTTCTAAACTTACAAAGTTGCTAGAATAACATGATTTTTGTTAGCATTCATTTTTTGAAGTATATGGCATCTAACATTCAAATATATGCCATTAATTATCGACTTCAGTCCTCCGTTATTTGTCAGAAAACTGCAAATATTATGAGGAACAGACTAAAAATAAAAGGCAGAAATATGGACACTTTGAAAAAATCTAGACCGTTGAGAGGTATGTCCCATAGACATGCCAGTAGGTAAACTGGGCAGCATGATGGGTCAGTGATTATGATCTCTGCCTCACAGCTCACATGGACCTTGGTTCAATCATGATGTCCACTGTCTCTGTAGAGTTTGTATGTCCTCACCAGGTTTGTGTGGGCTCTGTTTGTGTACTCCACTTTTCTTCCAATTTCTGAGAGCATGCTAGGTGATTTACTTGACAATATTTTTGAATGCATCTTAAATAGTGTGGAGCACGATTTAGCCACATCTATAATAACAGAGTTCAACCTTAGTTTCCATACAGGTTTTATACCAAGTGAATGGAGAACAGCTAAATTCATTCCCCTGCATAAAGGAGGACCTTCCACAGACCCAGGAAATTACAGACCCATAAGTCTGACAAGCCTCATATACAACGCCATGGAAAGACTTCTCATGGGATTAATCAAGTCAGGACATAGGGAAACTGCAAACACTGGACCTGTCTCAGTTTGGATTTGTGAAGGGCAGGTAGTGCTTATTCTATATGGTAAAAAGATATTTTTGTTATTCAAAGGGAGTGGTATACATGGCCAAGTGCTAATTATGTGACAATTATTATACAGGGAAAACTAAGAGAGCATTTTGGAACAGGATTTACCAGCACCAATATGACATACACAGGATGAAAAAAATGCACTTAGTAAACATGTAAAACCACACTCTGGGCATTATTTTAAATATTGTATTGTTGATCACATGTAAAAGCACAGTCTAGGCATTATTTTAAATATTGCATTATTGATCATGTTGATCTGGGTTCCAGAGGGGATCCAAGTGATGATTATTTAGAGTACAAAGAACTTAAATGGCAGATTAGATGTAATGTCATGGACTCACTGGGTTTAAATGAGAATGTTTCCCTAGCAAGCTTGTTGAGGCTGATGTCTGCCTATTATTTGTAATTATTTTTAGCAAAGTTAATTTTCATACAGGGATTTGAATAATCATTACCACAATAACAGTATGTAATGTGTTAATATATTTATATACACTTACAAATTTCTGTGTATGGACATGGTTGTACTGTTTAGAACACAGGTTGGGGGTTTATTCATGATTTTACAAAATTAGGAAAAGTAAATTGTGTAGAAATTGCTATTCAAGTATTTATATTCGGTCAGTTATATTCTGCCAGCTAAACTTGTTCAATTATTAAGGCTTTTAGAGGCCAGTGTGTTTTGCACATTATAACATGTGCTTTAGAGTTCTTACTTAAAAAGTATTTGGGTTACACAAAAAACAATTGTATTTTTATGGTTTAACTTAACAATGTGTTTGGTTTTTCAAATAATTGTAAAGGGGTCTTTAAGTTGCAGAGAGGGTACACTAATGAACCAGCTTCTTTGTTAACTTGACATGTGACTTGTTACTTGTATTTAAATAGTGGTGTGCACATTGGCATTTTTTTCTGATGAAGTGCATGTAATTCAGATGAAAATGCTCATTGTTGTTGAATAAAATAATATTGGTTTCACTTCTGCTTCTTTCTTTTGGATATTTGGTAGATTTTATTGGAAAGGTCACCAAAGCAGTGGATGAAGGGAGAATGGTACACACCACATACCTCAACTTGGCCAAAGCTTTTGAAACATTTCCCCACTTAGGCACAGCGGAAAAACTAAATAAACTGGGAATAAACCCCAATGTCACCTGCTGGATAGCCAACTGTTTCACTGATAGCATGCAGATAATTAAAATAGGGGAAGTTACCTCCACAATGAGTACAGTCTCTAGTGGAGTCCCCCATGATTCTGTGCTGGGGCCTCTCCAGTTTGACATCTACTTTTCTGAAGTAGAAGCCAATACTAAAGTCTCTGACTAAGTTTGAAGATGACTGCAAGCTAGGAGCGGTCATTGAATCCTCAAATGACGTAGTCATCCTGTAGAAAATGAATAACTGATGCCAAAATCATGGACTGAAATTAAATGCCAGAAAATGCATTATTGTATCCTTTGGAAAGTCATCTACCTCAGGAAACAAAGACATTGACAATAAACTCCTAAGAGTTGACCCAGTTGTTTGGGATTTGGGAACTTATATGGACAGTGACCTAATGTTTGACTAATCTTGCACACCTTATAAACAAAAGGATTGTGTCTAGATCTAGGGATGGCATTGTCTCCCTTTACTCAGACTCATTAGACCAGTCATTGAATATAATGCCCCCTGTGATGTCCCTCATCTGGACCAATAATGAAAGACCCTCGGTCCTCACCATCAACACCAGTGAGGGATGTTCACTTGGAACAAAATAAATACACACAGTATTTTCAGATGCAGCTCTCTGCACGAAGCACAATTTCCATTAAGAGCTCACAGGGAACACACTCCCATTCTGGGTCTGAGTTTCCCTCTATCTCACCAGGCCCTAAATAAGACTCCACACTGACCGCAGCTGTAGAGTTGTGTCATCAGCTGAGTGTTCCAAGCCAAGTCCTCCACCACCCTGTCTGTGAAACTAGTCCTTTGTGTCCCTGTTCCAAGTAGCCAACACATGCTCTCTTAGAAATTTGATTTTCACACACACACACACACACACACACACACACACACACACACACACACACACACACACACACACACACAGTCACACCTGGGAAAGGCTGCAACAGATTTAACATCTTTGCCCCTCAGACTATAAAGTAGATACTGCCACCAGAACACTCCAGAGCCTACTACTCTAAGGCTGGTACAAGGGTACCCAATTAGACTGAGTAAAATTAATGCTGATAAAAATGGTAGTGTTTGACTAATGCAGCAAGGCTTTTAGAAGTGGCCACAATGTCTCCAAATAAATATAAGTACTCTCAAAGGTTAAAATATTTTCTAGAAGACTAGCCACAATGCAATGTTTAGACATAGTTAATAATAAATAATAAAAGAACATGAAAACACTAAGTATATATTTAGAATAAACACCAGAGTTTCACTCACAAGAAATATTAAAAATAACACAGATGGAAAGATTCACACAGATACAGAAAACAATACTTAATTATTCTCACTATATTTTCCTGACTGATCTAAAGAATTACTGTCCCCTAGTTCACTTACTAGAGCAAGGAAAGATGAAGTGGTGAGTGGTCTTCCTTCTTGTCAAGCTTCACAAACAGACTGCCCTGAGACTTCTGTCTCATCTAGTATTAAAATATAATTTCAGTGCTGGATTAGAGAATTATATAACATGTCAACCTTTGTGGCCTACACCAGATAATTTAATTTCAGGCTATTTTTTCAAAGTTAGTTGGACTGAGATTAACCTCTTCTCTTCCAGTATTCTCTGTTAAAATGTGTTCATTTCAACAGTTACAATACAGCCTGACATACGGGTATATTGCTTTTTTGTCCAGCAGGACCTATTGTTTGTACATTTCTGACACAAGCAACTTTAAAAAATACATTTTTCAACACAAACATCTGTACACATTAGTTTGATATATAAATGAGATATAATTATTTACAAAACTCCAGCTAGCTAGGCTGGCATATGTTACACATCCACTGCCCTACTTCTCCTGGCATAGCTGGCAATACCTCACATCATCACATCCCCTTTGGCATGTTTCAGTCCAGACATTTGCATCAACTGGAATGCCCACAGAGCTACCTTAGTAAAATGATACAAGGCCTAAACAACATATCCTATATGAACTGACTCAAATCCCTGTCACTATACTTGGTATCCTACAGACTGCTAAGATGTGACCTATGGCTGGTATACAAGGCATCCTCCAACCCACTAATGATGGATTTATTGCATATCAGCAAGTCAAATGGCAGAAGAAATACTCAGTCTAGAGATCTAAATCTGTTCTGCAGCATCAAAGGAACAGTTTGGAGGGACAAGTATATATTGCAGAGGATATCGCTGCTCTGCAACAGACTCCCCATCCACATAAAACAAAGTTCATCACTGTCAAGCAAAACTTAAATCTATGGATGGGAAACAAAAAATGTACCCTTGGACTGCCTCCTGTACAACTAATGGACATATTCAGCTCCTAAATGCTTTATCCCATGCATGGGTCCCCACAAATTATCTTTGGTATGATCTTAGTTATTCTCATTAGGAGTAATATATAATTATTGACCATGGGATGGGTAAGGCCAATCTATAAGAAACTAGAATAGGCTATTTTGAGCACAAAAAGGGTCATTGGCTAGGCTTAAAATGGTCTACAATGGCAGCTAGCCTAGACTTACCTATGACATTTAGAAATACTCTAAAATATCCATATATATATATATATATATATATATATATATATATATATATATATATAGTTTACTATCAAAATTGCGAACGGCACTACGTCGACTGTCATATAGTCGAACACAGAAGTTCAAAATCGGTAATATCGAAGACAAAATAATCAATCTAGGAATGGTTTTAACATGGGTCGAGGTAGGTGTTCAGTATTATTCCGAACTACACACATCTCCACTACCTCGACCCATGTTAAAACCATTCCTAGATTGATTATTTTGTCTTCGACATTACCGATTTTGAACTTCCGTGTTCGACTATATGACAGTCAACGTAGTGCCGTTCGCACTTTTGAAAACCATATATATATATATATATATATATATATATATATATATATACATTTCATTTAGCTTTGCCTTCATTGCCTGAGCTGGAGCTAAAAAGGTTATGTAATAACTAATTTACTTACTCAGTTAATAAATTAATTAGAAAGATGTGTGTGTGTGTGTGTGTGTGTGTGTGTGTGTGTGTGTGTGTGTGTGTGTGTGTGTGTGTGTGTGTGTCTGTGGGTGTGTACACACAAGGGCATGCATATGTATGTCTCTTTTAATTTCTCCAAGTCTTTTGGGTTTCTAGTGCCATGCCGAGAATGGACCCCATTCCTAAGTCAAAGTATGATTAAAGTTTATGAAATTAGTATTCTTTTAATCTTTGATGTCATCCAGAAGTGCTCTTCATAGCACCTGCAATGTGCCCAGTAAGATTCTTTCTGCAATTCATATGGCATTACATGCTCGGGTAACATAACTAAGTACGACTGTAAATTATTTTTCATAAGACCCATTGCTTCAATTACTATTGGAACTGTCTTGGCATCCTGTGATGGACTGGTAATGTTTAAGAATACTTGTCTGCTTTAGACTCGATTGATGGGAGGGAGTCTAACTCACATAACATCCTGAATGAGATAATAAAGGTATCAGAAAATAAATGAATAAGGACTTTTAGTAACCTGAAGATGGTGATATTTGCTCTGAATTTTTTTGTTTAAAATGAGGCAAAGCATGTTCTAGAAGCAAAATGCTCATTGTCATATTGTTTGTCAATATAATACCTGATTGTATTCTCCATTTTTATATTTTGAAAAAGACTAATGCCCTTGTAAAATAATTTTATGACCATTTTACATTTTTTTGTAAGAGAAATCAGTTATGATCTTAATTAGCAGATTATCTCAAAGAACATTTGCCCAAAACATCTCCCTGTTTAATTATTTCACATAACTTGCATCATAAAGACCTTCACAGTGCCACTGTTTACCTTGTAAGTCAAATTATCCTTTGACTTGGTTCTGTGTGTGGAAAATCATATGTTAAATGTACTTGCCTCAAATTATATTATCTAAAATAATTGTTAATTATGTTCTGCAATAGTCTTTCATTCCTTGCCTTAATCTGTTTTCATTCTCAAAACCTTTTATATCCCTGCCTACACTATTTGATACAGAAAATGTAATTAATTTACTTTGATGATGATGCTGCTGTAAACTGGGAGTTTTGGAAGCTAGAAAGTGTGTTAGCTTATAATGTTTAATTCTGATAATAGTACAACTGCAGTCTTTAGTTTGATTAAGTAGTAAGTATGGTTAGCTGTACATACATATGTATAAATTTAAATGTGTATGTATTGGGATCACTGAACAGAATACTAGGCTATTGACCCTAAAGGGCCTTTTTAAGGCTAGTCATGCTTCACAGAAATATTAGAATGGTATTGGCCCCATAAGTTATTGGGGGGTATATGCTGACCTTCTGGTGTCAGATGAGCATGAGATAAGCTGTTTGGAGCTACACTGCGTACATGAGAACACATTGACTCATCTGCACTAGCCTGTCTTTGTTGTGACTTCTGTCATGTCAGTCACATGCCCTACTTTGGTACTACTCAGACCATGAGCCAGACTATAACTGTTTCTCTCATAAGCATTGTGTTTCTCTGTAGTTATGCAGCCCTTTTCTTGGACTGCTGGTACTATTCAATGTCAAACGTCCACTTAACTCTGCAGCTCTTCCTGCAATGACCCACATGAAAACTAATTGAAAACTAATGCTGTTCAGCCACACAGCACTTACATATTAATCTTAGCCACTGTCCCGTGCAACAGCAAATAAAGTACTTAAGGGAAATTTTAAATTGTCGTTCTTGTCTGGGGATCTAACACAAACTAATTCAGAGAAACTCATCAAATCTTCACTTTGCAAGGAAGACTTCTACACTGAAAACTTAGCAAACTGTAAAAGTATTGGTTGGGGGTGAGGTTAGGCTGACGTACCCACCTTGTTCTCATTATGTGAGCTTTCCTAATTCACTATTTTTTTTTTACTGGAAGCAAAGGAAATGTGCCTGTAGCAGTTAACTCAGACACTTGTAGAAGGTATCACATACATACATACTGACATGCAAGATTTACTGCAAGTTTTCTTTAGGGAGTCAAGATGAATGCTCATTGAATCATGCAACTGCCACTGCAAGTAATCAGCGTTCTTACTCTTGGGAGTAGGTATAAGGAAATATGTGTTGTATAGTTGTGCTGTAAACTATGGTCAGGAAAAAGGGATTCTGTCTGGTATTGTATTAATTTAATTAACTTACTAATTAGGTAGGACAGCTTATTCTCCACAGAACATTTTCAACTAAGACCTCAGTCACAAAGGCAGGGTACATCTTCAATATACATGAACAGTTTTGAGTATCCATGAAAACATATACAAACACGAGAGGAACATAAAAATTCAACTATGGATAGTAACTACTGGTGAACACCGAACTTTGGACCTGTGAGACAGAAACATTTATATATCTATTTATAGGTTCATAGGTTCATAGAACGTTATTAGGTTAATGGCAATAGAGTCCTTACAAGCCTAGCCATATTTATCCCGGGATGCCCCAATTGTCAGTGGTTAGGTGAGTGAAGTTTGCAGAGCTAAGGGTCTATGGTAGTTAATAGCACCTTCCTCTATCCAGGAGGGACATGTGCGCCAACCCAGGAGTGAATTTGCAGTCCCCCATCTGTTCACCTATGTTGCATTTGAAGAAGGTCAGGGAGTGGCTTTGTTTCACATGAATTGGAAGCTTGTTCCAGAGAAGTAGCAGTCTCTGGGAGATGTAAATATCTTTCCAGTATGAGCCGTTCATGACAGAGGCTAAATTAAGATCCCTGGAGTGAGTGACCCTCTTGCAGTTTGATTTACGAATGTGTAGCATTTCCTTCAGGGCTGGATCTGAAACTGCCCTGCAAACCCGGCACAGGTCACACCTTAGCAAACTTTAGGAGACAGAATTCAATGACAGGGCTTTCAGTCTTTCCATGTAAGACTTGTTTTGTGTACCCTGTCATTTCTTGGTGAGAAACCTCTGTGATCTCTCCATTTGTTGCAGGTGTCTGGTAAGATACATGCAAAAGGGAGCATTGTACTCAATTGCTGGTCTGATGAGGCTGAGTATAATGGAATTATAACATCCTTAGATCTATATGCGATGCCTCTACTTGTAAGATGTGGCACATAGAAGGATTTCCTTACCACTGTCGATAAGCCATGGTCAAAGGTCAGATTGCTATTAACCTGAGTGCCCAGATCATGTACCACTGGGTCTACAATTAGGGTGTCTATAATGCAATTCGCAGGAATAATAGCTTTCCCAAAGGAAATAATAATACTTTTTTGCATTTAGTCTTAATTCACGGATTTGGCACCAAACAGCTAGCTGTGTTAACCCTGCTTGCAATATATTAACATTGTTGGGGGATTCAATGATTGCATGCAATTTGCAGTCATCAGAGAACTTGGACAGTCACAGGCCATCCAAGTTTGTCTGGACTTCTGACAAATAAATTCTGAACCGTAAAGGGCTCAGCACAGAACCTTGTGGTATGCCATTGGTGACTGGTCTTTTGCTAGAGGTGAATCGCCCACTTTGACAGTTGAGCCAGTTGGTTACCCATCTGGTAATGTAGGGGTTAATTCCCAAATGGGAGAGTTTGTCTATAATATCTGAGTGGGGGATTGTATCAACTGCCTTATTGACATCAAGATAGGTGGTATGCAGTGTCTTTCCCTCATCCATGGCTTTGGTATCTTTCTCAAAGAAGTCAACCATATTTAACAGGCATGATCTACCCTTAATGAATCCAAACTGGGTTGGATCCAGAGTTTAGAGATTACCTATATCCTTGTTATTAAGGTCTGTAATGATTTTTTCCACGGCCTTGCAGATGAGGCTAGTTAATCTTCTGAGGGTATAATTCCCAGGGTTGTTTAATGGTCACCTTTGTGCACAGGGATTACTGTTGCTGTCCTTCATTCCACCGGAACATAGTCAGTCAGCAGGCTGTGGTTAAACAGGGATCCAACTAGATCTGCTAGGTCATGTTTTAAGTTGTTTAAAAGGCAACCTGGGATGTTGTCTGGTTCCATTGATGCTGTGTTTTTGGGATTGTAGACTGCTGAGATTACCTGCTATCTTGAGATAATAGGCTGAGGAATGGTGACTGGTTTACTTTGCGGATGATTGGAGGGGACAAGGAGTTGAAGTTTGCTCCAAATATATCGGCTAGTAGCTTGGCTATTACATCAATTTGAGTATGGGTGGTGCCATCCACAACAAGTTCAGTGCATAGCTGGGTATTCTGTTTAGATTTTGAATGTAGTTAAATAATGTTTTGCGATTATTCTTAGCTAGGGAGGCTATTTTTACTCCATAATTAGCTTTGGAGGACTTGACAAGATCTCTGATTTGTTTGTTTAGGCTAGAGAGGGATTTCTTCCTCTGCTGAGCCAGTTTCCTCTTGTTCTTGGACATTAGTTTCTTTTGTTGTATAGCCTGTTTATACTAGGGTTCCACCAGGGTGGCTTGTTTTTTTTTGGAAGACCTGTTTTTAATCTGGTCAGGTACAGCTGATTGTCAACAGTGGCTTAAGTGGTTATACAGGGTCTATATCAGATCATCGAAATGGCTCATTATCGAATGCCATAAAGTCGAACTGCAAAACCCAAACCCTAACAATATCGAAACCTCAAAACAGTGAATTTTTTCCCAGAGAAAAAATTTGCTGTCTCGAGAAACACACACACACCACAAGCGCACTAAAAAGAAGCAATCCACACACATACATTTAAAAGTTACATCTAACCCTACACTACACTGCACATACACTAGTATCTATCCACTTACCTTAACCCAGACCCTAACCCTAAGGTCCGTCACTATAGCACACTCACCTCACCCGCTCCCTAACCCTAACTCACTTAACCCGCCCCAACCCCAAATTCTCACTATCGCACACTCACCTCACCTGTGGCCTAACCCTAACCCTAACTCACTTAACCCGCCCCTAACCCCAAATTCTGTCACAATCGCACACTTACCTGACCCGTGCCCTGACCCTAACTCACCCAACCCGTGCCCTAACGCGAACATCTGCACAATCACACACTTAGCTTAACCCAACCCATAACTTTCTACCGTATTGCTGAAAACAGCGAAGCTACAACAACGGGCAACCAATTTCTTTCCCTAGGAAAGAATTTGGTTTTGTGCAGCTTC
This sequence comes from Protopterus annectens, assembly GCF_019279795.1. Taxonomy (NCBI): domain Eukaryota; kingdom Metazoa; phylum Chordata; order Ceratodontiformes; family Protopteridae; genus Protopterus; species Protopterus annectens. The sequence continues at coordinate 546,703,281 of NC_056733.1, forward strand.
GCTGTTTTCAGCATTCGTGATATTGGGTTCGATATTAGATTATTCGAAATTCTGCCATTTCGATGATCTACTATAGACCCATTATACAGGGCATTGGTGTACCCCTCTGCATAGGAATCCATGTTATCTGAGTTTGAAAGGGCTTTGAAACTTCTTATACCATCATGTAGTAGGATGTAAATTGTCTTTGAAAATTTCTTAAGCATTTTTGAGATTGATGCAGTATCCGGTCTTATAATTAGATTAAATGAGACTGATTTGTGGTCTGATCTTACCAGAAAGGACATCACATGGGAGGGTGTGAAGTGCTCTCCCATTTTTAGTGAGTACTATGCCCAGGACATTTGAGCATCTTGTAGGTCTGCTGACTAGATGTTCCAAAGCATTTACACTGACAACGTCCAAGAACCTCTGAGCCAGTATATTTGTGGTCATGCATGTTTCCCAGTAAATTGTAGGGTAATTAGAATCACCCAAGAGTAAGGTGTTGGGTTGTATGGCAAGGGACTCTAGTAAATCCAGGTATGTGGTATGCTTTTCTATTTCATGGTGGCAGATCTATAGATAGTTGTGATGTGGTAGAGGGCTTTGCCTATAGTTGATTGGACATGGAGTAGCTCAAGAGAGTCATACTGTTTGACCAGTCTAGAGGTGTACATATCCTTAATGAAGATGGATAGACCTCCTCCTTTGGTTCTTTTATGCTTAGTTTGTGGTCGGTATGTCTGGAAGGCATTGTAGCCATTCACAGCCAGGGTGTTTGCTGCACATTTGAACCATGTCCTGGTGACTGCACAGATGTTAGCCTCTTCTAAATAAGGAGTGCTTCCAGGGAGTGCAGTTTCTTGTTAAGATTCCTAGCATTAAGCAGCAGCACCTTGAGTTTGTCTAGAGAGGTTTTTGTTATGTTGGGAGGTTGGCTATTTTGACACTGCCTAAAAAAGCCACAATAGAGGTGGCTAATGCCTTTTCCAGTATCCTAAAGCCTAGAGAAGACAAGTGCAGACCATCTCTGGCAAAGCAGTATGGCCTATTGACCATATCTTCCCAGGCTGACAGATAATGGGTCCCCTTGGACTGACACCAGAAGCTAAGCCAATTGGTAAAGTCAATAATTTTTTGTTTGTATAGTGGCATCATGCTTGGAGATGGTAGAATACTGCTTAAGGCTAGGCTTATACCTGCCATGGCACATAATCTGAGAGCTCAGCCATGTCTTTCTTCATATAGTACATTGAGGTATGTCTCAAGTCCTTCACCCCAACATGGACTATGACTGAGTCATACCGGTCCTTGTGGTTGAATAACTTGAGTGTTTGAATGAGTTGACAGATCCTGGCACCTGACAGACAGCTAACTGTAATCCACTCCTTATCTAGCCTAGTGAGGAGAACATCTGTGTATCTCACAATGGAGTCACCTATGACCAGTGCATTAGGTTTTGTGGTGGTACGCCTTATTGACTTATTTGTTGAGACACACTGGTGTGTGTGTGTGTGTGTGTGTGTGTGTGTGTGTGTGTGTGTGTGTGTGTGTGTGTGTGTGTGTGTATTTGTATGTACTGACAACCTGTTTGGCATTCAATTTGTCATTATGTGAGAGTCTTGCCTCCAATTTCATAGTGTAACTACATCTCTCATATAAAGTGTTTGTTTGTATCAGGAGTAAGTGGTTGTTAGTATACATAAGACAATTGCTACATTGCCTCAGGATGCCTGTGCCCATCAGGCTGGCCAGAGAGATGATGGGACACTGCCCATCAATGATAGCAGGTTCTTACTGTATGTTTTAATAGGGAAGGGAATGGATTAATTTGACAGGACTGATTGTAGCACAGAGATTATAAGAGGGCCTATACTTTGCGTAGGCTAAGGATGATCAATAAGACAATGCTGTTCACTGCATAACTGAGTTGCTCCTGCAGCAGCAGAAAAGCTTGGAAGAGTTTAATTGACAGCTGTTTAGGGAAAAACTGAGCTTCTAGGCTTTTGCGTCTATACAGGGCACTGCTAACTGCTGCTGCTGCTCAAAGAGCAGCACCACAGAAATGCGAGGCTTAGATACAAGCAAAGAGAAACAAGTTTTAAGCTGACTACCAATCAGGAAAGCACACAATAAGCCTTCCAACAGCAATCCCCAATTCAGGAAGATCAGCTAATTTCTGCCACAGGGGTGCAGAAAAATATCTTCTTAATGAAGAATACCTGGTTTGGAGCTGAAGTGTAACAAGACCACACAAACCACCTGCAACAGTCTTACAACTAACAGATACAATGTGATACAGTGCAATTAACTACTTAAAGCAGCAGCAGATGGTACATTTTTTTGAAACTGGCAAAGTACAGTCACAGTATATAAGAGAAGTCCCCCCAAAAAACACTTAAAAGATCTTTTATGTGCTTCCCAGCTCAGATAGACCAGGTAAACACTGACTGCCACTAGATGAATAATCCCAGTCCTCCTAATGTTAAAGTACAGTAAAGGAGTGTCTGGAGTAAAATGCAACCACAAACAAATGTAAAAGATATGAAATTCTACCACAAACAAATGGAAAGATATGGATACAGCAGTGTACTTTAAACAGCTTATAAAAGTGTGATTATTCAGGCATGTCTAAGGGTCATCTCCCGTTGATTTCTCCTGTCTACTTGATGAATCTGGGCATCTTGGGGCAATGCAGCAATTGCCTCATGTACACAGACAGCCCTCTTCTACTACCACGCAACACTGCAACCTGTGAGAGATGCATTTATATAGCCAAATTGGAAGCAAAGCTCTCTTCACCCAAGACTGGACTAGACAGTCAAGAGGCAAAGGTAAACACTTGCACCACACCACACCACATGCATCACATAGTCCCTCAAAACCTACACCACCAAAACACACACATAGAAACACAAAACACACACCTACATTCATGGAGGCTCTCAATAAAAACCTGTCCAAGCATCAGGGACCTCAAAAGCAGAAATGCAAGCAAATTCCACCCCCAACACAACTCAAATGATACATAGCACACAAACTCAGTGTGCCACTCAACCACAACCCATAAGGCATAACAACGTACCCAACACTCTAGTCATAGGTGACTCTATAGTCAGGCACAATGATGTTCCACTCACCAGGCTAAACAAGGAGAAAGTTACTGTCAGCTGTCTGTCAGGTGCCAGGATCCACCACAAAATGCACATACTCAGGTCACTCCACAAAAAGTACAAATATGATCTGTCATTGTCCATGTTGGTGTGAATGACCTGAGATGTACCTCCCTGGACTACATGAAAAGAGACATGGAAGAGCTCTCCGATCTTGTACCCCAGGCAGGTATGACCCTAGCCCTGAGTGGCATCCTGCCATCACCCAGAATGATACCACAGTACAAGGACAAAATGATTGACTTCAACAATTGGCTAAGCTTCTGGTGTCATTCTAAGGGGATCCAGTATTTCTCTGCCTGGGACGACATGATCGACAGACCATGATGCTTTGCCAGAGATGGCCTGCACCTGTCGCCCTTGGGATTCTGAATACTGGCTAAGGCTCTTGCCACCCCTATAGTGTCTTTTTTAGGCAAGGTTCACATGACAAATTCACCAGCGTAACAGGTACAAGCAAGCAAAATCTGAGGGCAATGCTACTCAATGCTAGAAGTCTAAACCTCAAAATGCACTCACTTGAGGCACTCCTTAAAATGGACAACATTGACATCTGTGCAGTGACAGAGACCTGGTTCAAAGCTCCAGAGAGCACTCCTGCATTACCAGGCTATAATTAATATCACACCTTTCAGCCACCTAACCCGGAACAAAGCACTAAAGGTGGAGGCGTGTCCATATTCATTAAGGATATCCACACCTCCAGGCTAGTTGCACAGCATAATGCATCCGAGATTATCCAAGTGCAACTAACTCTGGGCAAGACCGCAATCCAAACTGTAGCTTGCAACAGACCCCCCACCATGCCCCAGGATTCCTACTCCTCATTTCTTGATACACTGGAAAGTATTAGGGTACAACCCAACATCCTAATAATGGGCGATTTCAACTACCCCACCATTAACTGGGAAAACTACTCATGTACCAGCTCTTTTGCGCAACATTTTCTGGAATTCATAAATTCCAATGCCTTGGATCAACTTATTCACATCCCCACCAGGGGCAGCAATATCCTAGACTTGATCATTACCAACATGGGCAACCGGTGATCCACACCAGAGGTCAATTCCTCATTGGTCAGATCCGACCACAAGCTAATTATCCTAGACATCCACATCCTGCCCCCACCCCCAATTTGGGAAACCACCGTAAAAAACTTCCCTAAAGCCAAATTCACACTTCTTACGACAGAAGTGGCAAACTTCATGACACCCATGCAGATGGACAATAGAGGTATGACTGTTGAATCCTACACAAATGCACTTTATAAGCACTTACAGGAGTGCATGGATCATGCTATCCCTAATAGAACCAAGATGCTATCCTCCAAAAAGGGAAGCCAATCTGGTGGTCCTCTGCCATAAACAAACTCTACAACAGAAGAAAGAAACTGTTGCAAAAAAGAGTAAAATCCCATGACTGGAGGAACTCCCTGGTCAACCTCAGTAAGAAGCTGAGATCCCTCATAAAATCCTTCAAAGCTAGTTACGAAAACAAAATTGCCACTGACTCTAAAGACAACCACAAAGCATTCTATAGCTATGCCAAGAATCTCAATGGGAACACTCAGATCTGCTCTGAGTTACAGCACAATGGCACTAAATATACAGAACCGACTGATATTGCCAACATCCTGGCAGATAGGATCAGTGCTAACTTTACCCCCCTCTCACCCCCTAGAGGGCCCATCTCTATACCGGAAGAATGCAAAGTTCCTGTAATCATGGCTGCACAGGTAAAAAACACACTCCCCAAAGCCAAGAACACAGCATCAATGGGACCTGACAATATGCCAGGCTGCGTTCTACATGAACTACAGAATGAACTGACACCCTACCTAAGTACTATGTTCAATCATAGCCTCACCTCAGGCTTTGTGCCCACTGAATGGCATACCACAATGGTTATCCCACTGCACAAATGGGGAGCCACAACAGACCCCGGGAACTACTGCACCATTAGCCTGACGAGCCTGGTCTGCAAGGCCATGGAACGTATCATCATGGAACTCATAAACAAAGACATTGGTAATCTCCAAACTCTGTACCCTACCCAGTTCAGATTTGTAAAAGGCAGATCATGTCTCCTAAACCTGATTGACTTCTTTGAAGCAGTCACCAAAGACATAGATGAGGGTAAAGTGGTTCACACAGCTTATCTAGTTCTCGCCAAGGCTTTTGACACCATCCCCCACTCTGGAATTATAGATAAGCTCACTAAACTAGGTATAAATCCCTATGTCACAAGATGGGTTGCCAACTGGCTCACGGACAGAACCCACACTGTGAAAGTAGCGGACTCCAAATCTGACTTCAGACAAGTGACAAGTGGAGTACCACAGGGTTCAGTCCTGGGTCCTCTCCTGTTTGGTATCTACTTCTCTGAAGTACAGGCTAACACAGAAGATCTTTGGCTAACAAAGTTTGCAGATGACTGCACACTAGGAGCCATAATTGAAACTCCTAATGATGTGGACATACTACTAAAGGGCCTCACTGAGACAGATACCCGGTGTCAAAGCCATGACCTGAAGCTCAGTGCCAAAAAGTGTACTGTCATCCCCTTTGGTAAAAACTCTGTACCCATGAACTATTGCATAGCTGATAGTCTACTTAATGCCGAAAATGTGATGAGACCTTGGGACACTGGTGGACAATAGTCTCTCCTTTGATAATCACATTGCCACAGTGGTCAGGAAATCCTTCTACATGGCTCACCTCATCAAAAAAGGTTTCAATTCCAGAAAAAAGAGGTAATTTTCCCCCTCTACTCATCACTCATTAGATCCATTATAGAGTACAACGCCCCTTTTGGTATGTACCTCACATGACATCTACAACAACTGGAAAGGCCACAGAAATACCTCACAAAGAGGATTACTGGCTTCAAACAGTTGCCCTACGCAGACCGTCTCAAAAAACTCCAGCTTTACTCCATCGCATATCGCCATACCTCTCAACCTGGAAACATCAAAAATCTGGACAAGGGCCATGAAAAATAGGTACAAATCTGTACGCTGATTAACATCAAATTTGCATACATAATTACGTAACCCCGCCCACTCCAATGGAATTGTGGGATACCAACTTTCGAACACAAACTGAAGAACAGACAACCAAAAAATGGCACCAGAGTCCCCCTGCAGCCATTCCAGTGTCGCATTACTTGGCTATTTCGCCTCATTTTCCATAAACACTAAAGTGTGCATACTGCTTTACTTCTGCAATGATTTGGATTTTAATTTTACATTTTGCAGCACATCAGTGCACAAACACTAACAGACATCTGATAAACAAAGCAATACTGTCTCACAATGAAAATAGACTTGGCATTAAAACTTCTCTGCCCTTGAAACTCACATTCATTGAAACAACATTGAAACCTGCATCACATCCAAAGAAAATGCATCTGACAAGTGGTGGATAAAGATTAGTTTTCAAATCATTGGCCATGGCCCCTTGCACACAAAACAAGAAACATACATGTGTTCTTTTCTTTGATACACTTTCCTGACTTTATTAAGTTATATTCCTTGTATAATACAGCACACTTGTTAGACAGAGCACATTTTAAATTTGTTTGAATGAACATTTTTCCAGTAGGCTATACCGTAGGCAATGAAAGAAAATGCATGAACCAATAATTACAAAACTGACCAGTTCAGAACATTTCCATCATAAATTCTTAATAATATGCTTAATCATACCATTATACCACATACACACCTTACTGATCCAACACAGTACTATGCTACATAAGCCAGCTTATAAAGTATGACTTCTTACTAAAACAACAGAGCAAGAAACCTTAGACTACTTATAAATACCTTAAGAACCTTCTCTATACTGTTGTTCTTATAGAATACTTGAGATAACCTCTATCTGTGCTCTAAGGTAATGCCTGATCTGATTCTGAAAATGCACTACTGGGAGAACCAACAGCCCAATAAAGGTAGCACTAAAAACAAAAGTATTGATTTGGTTACTTTTCAATATATATCAACACTGATAACTATCACTGATGAAGTGACACCAGGCCCCATGTCCAAAAATAGTAGAGTCAGTCTGTGGCTAGATGGATTTATAACACTTTATAGAAAAACCTTCCCCTAAAGTCAGAATGATTAATTTCCATCAAAAATAATACATGCCTAACAATCACACGTAAACAGAGGTAACAAAAAATGCCATTGTTTTAATTACTGACACAGCAAGTAAGCTTCTCGAAGGACAGCAAGTTATAAATGCTCATACCCATTTGTTCCTCAAGTTCATAGGTTTAATACTGAACTTAAACACAACAGTCACATTCCTTGCCAAACCGCTGCATTTTATAGGTAGGTACTAGGCTATCGGCCTCAAGGGCCTATGTAAGCCTAGCCAACAAGGTTCCCTGTCTTACACCACTCAAGAAAGTTATTTTCCTGTGCCGCCGTTGAGCAGACACAGAAGTGATCCACTATCAAAATTAACTATACTAAAATTTAACCTGTAGTCAAGGAAACACTGAAATACTACTGCCACAGGACTAACTTCTCACCCCCTATCACTCCTGACCATAGACATCCAAGTACTTTATGTTGGGAAAGCTGTAGATTCCTTAAGTACTGCCATTATCCACATTCCACCAGACATAGCAACATAAAACACGCCCAAGTCATTTAAAATAAGGAACAGCACAATGACGCAGTGAAGACTGGACTGTAAAATAATGATAATTAGTACCGATAACAAGCAGCACACTATCAATTAATTTATTTACAGACATATTCTGCCTGTTATGGACTCAAATCAAAGATCTAATACACACAAGACCATAATGTAGCTAGTTATTAATGGTCTGAAAGATCAAGTACTACATGACTGAAAAATCTGGGGGGGTCTGGGTACAATTTTACCACTCCAGTCAAAGTTTTAAATCACCACTTGTACCATTCCCCACAAAACATGCCATACTAAATACATTAAAGCGTCACTTTCCACTAACAGCAACAACATTTTCCACAGAAAGCATGAATAAAACACCCGTAATACAGTAGCACCTGTTAATATTTTGGTGACAGAAACATATATGCAGAACATCCAGAACAGTATACAGTAAGTGGCAACCTCATACATTCAAGTCTTTGAAAAGGCATATTAAAATCAATATGAGCCAGAAACATAAGAAAAAATATAAACTGAAAATTCAAAATACTACTAAACAGCCAATGATCTTGAACGCAGGAGGAAATAAATCTTAAGTCTGGAGCAACAAGAGTCGCATCTATCAACTTTGCATACTGTTATCTTTTTAGGGTGCAGACAGAAAATAAACAAATTCCTTAGTCCATGTTTTCCAGTTCCTCCAAGCCACTTTGTTACAGTGATTATTACGCCGGCGAGGAATCCGTAACAACAAATTCCTTGTAAACATCATCAGCACAGCCCACTTTTTCTCTCCCTCACCTCACTTAGCGAGCTCAAACCAACAAAAACATTTCCAAATAGATCATGACTTTACCAAGTGACAGTTTTCTTGCTCAAAGCACCTCTGACAACCCTATGGGCTTTCAAACATTGCCGGAAGTATTTCGTAAAATAAAATAATACATTCATAACTTACGCTATGACTTTATGTAAAACTATACAAAAGCGACCCTTTCCAAATGATGCACTCTGCGTTAACATCGCTTACAAAATTTTAAACTACACATAATTTTTGAAGCAAGCAAGGCATTTTTGACTAATTTAAAACAATTCTAACATAAACACAAGAACCTTCTTCAAAGGCATCAGTTAACAACTAATCCAATCGAACACAATTAGTGCTTGCTTAGAATACTACTACTGAACGAACACACACACACACACCCTTTATTCCTTACCTAATTCCCAGCAGTTCGAAATGGCAGCAAAAGCATTCTCTCCCGGCAGTTCTTTCCAAGATTCCGAAATAAGCCAAACTAAGCCAGCATTCTTTTCTCGGCAGCAACAGTTATTTTCAAATTCTCGGCCTGCTCGCAGCAAGCCGGAAATGATGACGTGAGCTCCTTGAGCTCAGTTCCGACTGAGCTGAAGCTTGACGGAGCTGACGCCATTGCGCAAGTGATGATGTCAGCTCCAGCAGCCAAAATTCAAAAAATAAGCAAAGAAATGAAGGAGTGCCACTCGGGAATCGTGGCACCCCTTTATTCAGACCCCAAAACTCGGTAAAAACCGAGTAATTCGGGACGGTTGGGAGGTCTGCATATCGCCTACTCAGAGGCAGTCTCTGCCTAGCATACAAAGCTATGTCAAACTCAGAGCTGTTGGACATGCTCCACTTAAAGAAATCCCAATCCTCTCCAAAGC
>NC_056733.1:546724929-546739929 GCF_019279795.1 Protopterus annectens
TGGTGATGTGAGTGGATCAGGCTGTAGACTAGTATTGTGGTGTGAGTGGACCTCTGTGATGCTGGCTACCTTGACGAGGTACAGAGGCTTTTCACAATAGTGCTGTGGGAATTGCCACTTTTGCACATTGTAAACCAAAAGCCAGCTAATCTTGTATGTCTGAGGGTTCAGTTGACTTCTGGTACATTTTTAAAAATTAAATGGTATATGATTGCTATAGATTTGTAAGGTCTATTAAAATAAAGTGTTTCATACGTGATGGATCTTCATTATGCTGCAGTCTTAATGTATACAGGGGTTATATTTAGAGATCAATGGATATAGCACAGACTTTGTAAATTGAGATGCTGTAAAGCTAAAAATGTAGTAAGACCATGGATACTAAGCGGTGAAATTCTGAGTAAATATGGTGCAGTATATGTAGTTGACCATTAACGGAACTGTGAAGTCCAGCCAAATAAGTTCACTAATCTCACTAAGAGCCCTACTGATGAAGTACAGTAACTGCTACAAAAAGGATAATTTTGCAGTGACCATGCGTAGACAGTAACAGGATGTTATTGCATAAGACTGTGTGGCACAATTAAAGTGCAACAATTTACAACTGGTATGCATTACCATAAGTTTTTTTTAATATTGACTCAAAGCATGTGGGTGCTGTCATGCAGGTCTGAAATTATTTGTTTATAGTGTATCATCTGTTGGCTATTTAAACCGGAAGGGAAAATAAGTGGCAGACTATTGCTTTGCAACGCAGGAAACTATTGGCAGTGCTATGTTGCTTGGTTTTAAATTTGACAGGAGTAGTGCAACAAAAAAAGTCTCCCACTAAGGAGGAAAGGCAGACTAGCAAACAATACATTGGTCTGGTCACCTGCTGTGATGAGCTGTCAATCACATGCAGATAATGGCTCAAATTACCCTTGGCTGTTTGACAGCTAGGGAAGGTAGGTGTGAAGTGGGAGGTGAGATTCCTTGGAGAGCTAGATTCCAGCCTTCACAAAAGAAAGCAAGTTAGCATTTGAAAGGAGAAAAAGCTAGAAAATGCACTTTTGTGTTCTGTTCTGTAGCATTTGCACCATGCTTGTGTTTCAAGTGGTCATTTAAAAGGATAACAATTTAACCAAAAGTAGTGGATTTGAAGACTGCAGTGAATGCCTGTTAAGTCAATGAAGTCACGGCAACTTAAGGGAAAAAGTGGCAGATCTGATGCAATTTTCGGGAGACAAATGATGGATTCTGGGATAGTTGAGGCAGAGTAAACAGTCTGAATTTTTTCAATATGCCAGACCCCATGTGGTCAGAGTCAGAAATTGCATCTAAAAATATCTAAAAAGCTACAAATAGTCTCAGAGTGCTGTTAAAATGTAGGAAACATCAAACCATGATGACATTAATATGTTTTTTGAGTCTGAGGGCGCGGTTGTCCTTTAACCCAGACCCTAACCCTAAGGTCCGTCACTATAGCACACTCACCTCACCCGCTCCCTAACCCTAACTCACTTAACCCGCCCCAACCCCAAATTCTCACTATCGCACACTCACCTCACCCGTGGCCTAACCCTAACCCTAACTCACTTAACCCGCCCCTAACCCCAAATTCTGTCACAATCGCACACTTACCTGACCCGTGCCCTGACCCTAACTCACCCAACCCGTGCCCTAACGCGAACATCTGCACAATCACACACTTAGCTTAACCCAACCCATAACTTTCAGATTTGAAAACAGCTTATTAACAACGGGCAACCAATTTCTTTCCCTAGGAAAGAATTTGGTTTTGTGCAGCTTCGCTGTTTTCAGCATTCGTGATATTGGGTTCGATATTAGATTATTCAAAATTCTGCCATTTCGATGATCTACTATAGACCCATTATACAGGGCATTGGTGTACCCCTCTGCATAGGAATCCATGTTATCTGAGTTTGAAAGGGCTTTGAAACTTCTTATACCATCATGTAGTAGGACGTAATTTGTCTTTGAAAATTTCTTAAGCATTTTTGAGATTGATGCAGTATCCGGTCTTATAATTAGATTAAATGAGACTGATTTGTGGTCTGATCTTACCAGAAAGGACATCACATGGGAGGGTGTGAAGTGCTCTCCCATTTTTAGTGAGTACTATGCCCAGGACATTTGAGCATCTTGTAGGTCTGCTGACTAGATGTTCCAAAGCATTTACACTGACAACGTCCAAGAACCTCTGAGCCAGTATATTTGTGGTCATGCATGTTTCCCAGTAAATTGTAGGGTAATTAGAATCACCCAAGAGTAAGGTGTTGGGTTGTATGGCAAGGGACTCTAGTAAATCCAGGTATGTGGTATGCTTTTCTATTTCATGGTGGCAGATCTATAGATAGTTGTGATGTGGTAGAGGGCTTTGCCTATAGTTGATTGGACATGGAGTAGCTCAAGAGAGTCATACTGTTTGACCAGTCTAGAGGTGTACATATCCTTAATGAAGATGGATAGACCTCCTCCTTTGGTTCTTTTATGCTTAGTTTGTGGTCGGTATTTCTGGAAGGCATTGTAGCCATTCACAGCCAGGGTGTTTGCTGCACATTTGAACCATGTCTTGGTGACTGCACAGATGTTAGCCTCTTCTAAATAAGGAGTGCTTCCAGGGAGTGCAGTTTCTTGTTAAGATTCCTAACATTAAGCAGCAGCACCTTGAGTTTGTCTAGAGAGGTTTTTGTTATGTTGGGAGGTTGGTTATTTTGACACTGCCTAAAAAAGCCACAATAGAGGTGGCTAATGCCTTTACCAGTATCCTAAAGCCTAGAGAAGACAAGTGCAGACCATCTCTGGCAAAGCAGTATGGCCTATTGACCATATCTTCCCAGGCTGACAGATAATGGGTCCCCTTGGACTGACACCAGAAGCTAAGCCAGTTGGTAAAGTCAATACTTTTTTGTTTGTATACTGGCATCATGCTTGGAGATGGTAGAATACTGCTTAAGGCTAGGCTTATACCTGCCATGGCACGTAATCTGAGAGCTCAGCCATGTCTTTCTTCATATAGTACATTGAGGTATGTCTCAAGTCCTTCACCCCAACATGGACTATGACTGAGTCATACCGGTCCTTGTGGTTGAATAACTTGAGTGTTTGAATGAGTTGACAGATCCTGGCACCTGACAGACAGCTAAATGTAATCCACTCCTTATCTAGCCTAGTGAGGGGAACATCTGTGTATCTCACAATGGAGTCACCTATGACCAGTGCATTAGGTTTTGTGGTGGTACGCCTTATTGACTTATTTGTTGAGACACACTGGTGTGTGTGTGTGTGTGTGTGTGTGTGTGTGTGTGTGTGTGTGTGTATTTGTATGTACTGACAACCTGTTTGGCATTCAATTTGTCATTATGTGAGAGTCTTGCCTCCAATTTCATAGTGTAACTACATCTCTCATATAAAGTGTTTGTTTGTATCAGGAGTAAGTGGTTGTTAGTATACATAAGACAATTGCTACATTGCCTCAGGATGCCTGTGCCCATCAGGCTGGCCAGAGAGATGATGGGACACTGCCCATCAATGATAGCAGGTTCTTACTGTATGTTTTAATAGGGAAGGAATGGATTAATTTGACAGGACTGATTGTAGCACAGAGATTATAAGAGGGCCTATACTTCTATGAGGCTAAGGATGATCAATAAGACAATGCTGTTCACTGCATAACTGAGTTGCTCCTGCAGCAGCAGAAAAGCTTGGAAGAGTTTCATTGACAGCTGTTTAGGGAAAAACTGAGCTTCTAGGCTTTTGCGCTATACAGGGCACTGTTAATCGCTGCTGCTGCTCAAAGAGCAGCACCACAGAAATGCGAGGCTTAGATACAAGCAAAGAGAAACAAGTTTTAAGCTGACTACCAATCAGGAAAGCACACAATAAGCCTTCCAACAGCAATCCCCAATTCAGGAAGATCAGCTAATTTCTGCCACAGGGGTGCAGAAAAATATCTTCTTAATGAAGAATACCTGGTTTGGAGCTGAAGTGTAACAAGACCACACAAACCACCTGCAACAGTCTTACAACTAACAGATACAATGTGATACAGTGCAATTAACTACTTAAAGCAACAGCAGATGGTACATTTTTTTGAAACTGGCAAAGTACAGTCACAGTATATAAGAGAAGTCCCCCCAAAAAACACCTAAAAGATCTTTTATGTGCTTCCCAGCTCAGATAGACCAGGTAAACACTGACTGCCACTAGATGAATAATCCCAGTCCTCCTAATGTTAAAGCACAGTAAAGGAGTGTCTGGAGTAAAATGCAACCACAAACAAATGTGAAAGATATGAAATTCTACCACAAACAAATGGAAAGATATGGATACAGCAGTGTACTTTAAACAGCTTATAAAAGTGTGATTATTCAGGCATGTCTAAGGGTCATCTCCCGTTGATTTCTCCTGTCTACTTGATGAATCTGGGCATCTTGGGGCAATGCAGCAATTGCCTCATGTACACAGACAGCCCTCTTCTACTACCATGCAACACTGCAACCTGTGAGAGATGCATTTATATAGCCAAATTGGAAGCAAAGCTCTCTTCACCCAAGACTGGACTAGACAGTCAAGAGGCAAAGGTAAACACTTGCACCACACCACACCACACGCATCACATAGTCCCTCAAAACCTACACCACCAAAACACACACATAGAAACACAAAACACACACCTACATTCATGGAGGCTCTCAATAAAAACCTGTCCAAGCATCAGGGACCTCAAAAGCAGAAATGCAAGCAAATTCCACCCCCCCAACACAACTCAAATGATACATAGCACACAAACTCAGTGTGCCACTCAACCACAACCCATAAGGCATAACAACTTACCCAACACTCTAGTCATAGGTGACTCTATAGTCAGGCACAATGATGTTCCACTCACCAGGCTAAACAAGGAGAAAGTTACTGTCAGCTGTCTGTCAGGTGCCAGGATCCACCACAAAATGCACATACTCAGGTCACTCCACAACAAGTACAAATATGATCTGTCATTGTCCATGTTGGTGTGAATGACCTGAGATGTACCTCCCTGGACTACATGAAAAGAGACATGGAAGAGCTCTCCGATCTTGTACCCCAGGCAGTTATGACCCTAGCCCTGAGTGGCATCCTGCCATCACCCAGAATTATACCACAGTACAAGGACAAAATGATTGACTTCAACAATTGCCTAAGCTTCTGGTGTCATTCTAAGGGGATCCAGTATTTCTCTGCCTGGGACGACATGATCGACAGACCATGATGCTTTGCCAGAGATGGCCTGCACCTGTCACCCTTGGGATTCTGAATACTGGCTAAGGCTTTTGCCACCCCTATAGTGTCTTTTTTAGGCAAGGTTCACATGACAAATTCACCAGCGTAACAGGTACAAGCAAGCAAAATCTGAGGGCAATGCTACTCAATGCTAGAAGTCTAAACCTCAAAATGCACTCACTCAAGGCACTCCTTAAAATGGACAACATTGACATCTGTGCAGTGACAGAGACCTGGTTCAAAGCTCCAGAGAGCACCCCTGCATTACCAGGCTATAATTAATATCACACCTTTCAGCCACCTAACCCGGAACAAAGCACTAAAGGTGGAGGCGTGTCCATATTCATTAAGGATATCCACACCTCCAGGCTACTTGCACAGCATAATGCATCCGAGATTATCCAAGTGCAACTAACTCTGGGCAAGACCGCAATCCAAACTGTAGCTTGCAACAGACCCCCCACCATGCCCCAGGATTCCTACTCCTCATTTCTTGATACACTGGAAAGTATTAGGGTACAACCCAACATCCTAATAATGGGCGATTTCAACTACCCCACCATTAACTGGAAAAACTACTCATGTACCAGCTCTTTTGCGCAACATTTTCTGGAATTCATAAATTCCAATGCCTTGGATCAACTTATTCACACCCCCACCAGGGGCAGCAATATCCTAGACTTGATCATTACCAACATGGGCAACCGGTGATCCACACCAGAGGTCAATTCCTCATTGGTCAGATCCGACCACAAGCTAATTATCCTAGACATCCACATCTTGCCCCCACCCCCAATTTGGGAAACCACTGTAAAAAACTTCTCCAAAGCCAACTTCACACTTCTTACGACAGAAGTGGCAAACTTCATGACACCCATGCAGATGGACAATAGAGGTATGACTGTTGAATCCTACACAAATGCACTTTATAAGCACTTACAGGAGTGCATGGATCATGCTATCCCTAATAGAACCAAGATGCTATCCTCCAAAAAGGGAAGCCAATCTGGTGGTCCTCTGCCATAAACAAACTCTACAACAGAAGAAAGAAACTGTTGCAAAAAAGAGTAAAATCCCATGACTGGAGGAACTCCCTGGTCAACCTCAGTAAGAAGCTGAGATCCCTCATAAAATCCTTCAAAGCTAGTTACGAAAACAAAATTGCCACTGACTCTAAAGACAACCACAAAGCATTCTATAGCTATGCCAAGAATCTCAATGGGAACACTCAGATCTGCTCTGAGTTACAGCACAATGGCACTAAATATACAGAACCAACTGATATTGCCAACATCCTGGCAGATAGGATCAGTGCTAACTTTACCCCCTTCTTACCCCTAGAGGGCCCATCTCTATACCGGAAGAATGCAAAGTTCCTGTAATCATGGCTGCACAGGTAAAAAACACACTCCCCAAAGCCAAGAACACAGCATCAATGGGACCTGACAATATGCCAGGCTGCGTTCTACATGAACTACAGAATGAACTGACACCCTACCTAAGTACTATGTTCAATCATAGCCTCACCTCAGGCTTTGTGCCCACTGAATGGCATACCACAATGGTTATCCCACTGCACAAATGGGGAGCCACGACAGACCCCGGGAACTACTGCACCATTAGCCTGATGAGCCTGGTCTGCAAGGCCACGGAACGTATCATCATGGAACTCATAAACAAAGACATTGGTAATCTCCAAACTCTGTACCCTACCCAGTTCAGATTTGTAAAAGGCAGATCATGTCTCCTAAACCTGATTGACTTCTTTGAAGCAGTCACCAAAGACATAGATGAGGGTAAAGTGGTTCACACAGCTTATCTAGTTCTCGCCAAGGCTTTTGACACCATCCCCCACTCTGGAATTATAGATAAGCTCACTAAACTAGGTATAAATCCCTATGTCACAAGATGGGTTGCCAACTGGTTCACGGACAGAACCCACACTGTGAAAGTAGCGGACTCCAAATCTGACTTCAGACAAGTGACAAGTGGAGTACCACAGGGTTCAGTCCTGGGTCCTCTCCTGTTTGGTATCTACTTCTCTGAAGTACAGGCTAACACAGAAGATCTTTGGCTAACAAAGTTTGCAGATGACTGCAAACTAGGAGCCATAATTGAAACTCCTAATGATGTGGACATACTACTAAAGGGCCTCACTGAGACAGATACCCGGTGTCAAAGCCATGACCTGAAGCTCAGTGCCAAAAAGTGTATTGTCATCCCCTTTGGTAAAAACTCTGTACCCATGAACTATTGCATAGCTGATAGTCTACTTAATGCCGAAAATGTGATGAGACCTTGGGACACTGGTGGACAATAGTCTCTCCTTTGATAATCACATTGCCACAGTGGTCAGGAAATCCTTCTACATGGCTCACCTCATCAAAAAAGGTTTCAATTCCAGAAAAAAAGAGGTCATTTTCCCCCTCTACTCATCACTCATTAGATCCATTATAGAGTACAATGCCCCTTTTGGTATGTACCTCACATGACATCTACAACAACTGGAAAGGCCACAGAAATACCTCACAAAGAGGATTACTGGCTTCAAACAGTTGCCCTACGCAGACCGTCTCAAAAAACTCCAGCTTTACTCCATCGCATATCGCCTACTCAGAGGCAGTCTCTGCCTAGCATACAAAGCTATGTCAAACTCAGAGCTGTTGGACATGCTCCACTTAAAGAAATCCCAATCCCTCCAAGCTACATGCTCTAGGGACCTAAACCTTGTCACCGCAATTAACAGAATATGCTGGAGGGATAGATTCCTGTCTGAGAGACTTCCCATACTCTAGAACAAACCACCTATCTATGTCAAACAGAGCTCCTCATTCGCAGTCTTCAAGAAAAATCTTGATGATTGGATGGGAAATAGGAAATTCACCCCAGGGATCACTTCTGTGGCTCTGCTCGAAAGTGGCACAGGAAAATAATTTTCTTGGGTGGCGAAAGCCAGGGTACATTTTTGGCTATGCTTATATAGGCCCTAGGGCCAATAGCCTAGTACCTACCTATGAACCTATTCAATAAAAGTACTTTGCTTTGTATAAAAGAGCCAAGAGCCACTCAATTGTAAAGAATTTATAAAGATACTAAAAAGAAGATTAGTTGATTAATAAGCCCTACAATCAGATATAAAACTACATACAAAAATGTCAGGTGTTTCCCCACCCTAAGCAGACCAGGCTAACAACCAGTGCACTAGATGGCAAATCCACTGACCTCTTGATATAAAATCAAGTGCTTGCTAGACTGCAAAAAAATGCACTACTTTATTCAACAGCTAGCTAGATAATGAAAATCTTTCTAGAAAATGCAAAGGCCCAGGAATTCAGTGTGTATTTATGTATCACTCAAGATACAATTTAACCAATGAAAAAATATGTGACATGTGCAGCCTAGATGATTTAAGTGTCTACCTCTCATATATAGTACAAAAAAAAAAACAGGCCGAGCAGATTTCTTAAAACAGAAAACAAAATGGAGCAGGTAAATCAGAAAACAACTCTATTAGTAAGTCACTTGGTAAGTTTACTGACCCATTGACATTTTTCAGCCATGACCCAGCTACCACTGAGCTACCATGTCAACCATTATAATGGACACTGAAAACATAAAAACTTAAAGAGAATAAGGGACTAGGAAGTATACTAATGCACTAGTGATAAGATAAGTACAAAAACTGTGACAAGGAGTGTCCTTTTGGATATATATATATATATATATATATATATATATATATATATATATATATATATATATATATATATATGCCATATCAGTCTGCTATGAATTTATCACTGTATACTCTCACACAGAGTTATAAAGCTTTGCATAAATACTTGCATTAACTGTACATTACTGAATATTGGATTATGATTAAATGTTTTACTGTTCTCTATCAAGGACAGAGCACTGTAGAATTAAAGATTATTATAACTCTTTACTTTGGCATAAGTATTTTATAAGCTTTGCATGACAGCAACTATGCAATTATAGTCAGAACCACTTGTAGTTCAAACTGGCTATCTAAAATACATACATTTTTAAGCATTCAGGTTTCTAAATTAATTAGAGTTAATTTTATTTACATTTGTTTGCTGGGAAAGTTCAACTGGGCACGGAACCCCTTGTATGTGGTGGTCTGGGTAGAAAAGTTCCAGAATTATAATAGTACATGAAACAGAGTCATAAAACCAGAAACATAAAATCATACATGCAACAGAATCATAAAACAAGTACATAATTCTGTGGTGCCCAGTGATGGTTACTTGCACACTTCACATGTATTTACTTATCGAGCAAAACAGAAGACTATAGAATGGGAACAGTAGAATATAAATGTGAAACCAGTTTCTAAAGAATGCTAATTATGTTGGAAGAATAAGTGTTAGAAAATATGTTTAAAATGAGTATAGTTAATTCCAGTAGAATAAGTGAGCATGACTAGTTATTAGTGGATGGAATTATTTTACAAAATATATTTATTATATTTATGTTATTTACCAGGAAACTATTTTGATTATTTCAGTGATGTCCCTATATTTTTTTCAGTGTTTGTTTTGCATGTATGATTGTACTCATATTTCACCATATAATTAGTTATTATTTTGTGTGAAATCTTCCTGGCATGTTGTTTGTAGCAAAAATGTAAATCCTTGTTTGTAAAAAATGTAATACAAAAAGTATACCATGGTATACTAATTTATACATGTAAGGCTACATTGCGTCCACTGTCTCCATCAACTGTATATCAGATTTTAACATAGTTGTTTAAACTAACTACATAACTGATGTATATACACTTGAAACTTAACATTCTTGATAGTTTCAGACTATTTATGACAAGTGGCTAGATCATTAAGCCCACCAAACAGCTCTAATGTTGCCTGCAGCAAGCTGCCTGGCCTCTTCTTAATTGTAAAATGTGAGTCAGAAAAAAAAATTCAAATATAGAGCTCATGAATAATTAATAACTCTGTTTAGAATGCTTTGCAAAGCAACAATTAAGCTTAGCACACCCTTGAGGCCCTTTGTGTCCTGCATGCTGACTAAGGTAAAATAATTGAAAAAAATAATAAGTAATTCAAAATACATTTTGAAATTTGCTTTAAGTGCACAGGGAACAGTGACAACAGGTGCACCAATCTCCATACATTTAGTACACAAAACTGCTGTGGTGCACTAAACTTCACCATGTCTAATGCTGAGTTACTGGGCAGCCTGACCTGTGGTCCAGCATTGCTTAAATGCATTTGTGAATCATATCTCATGCTGCTGGAGGTGGCAGAAGGCTTCAACATAACACTTCATTATCTAATTAACTCATTGCATCCATTTCTGATTGCACGCAGACACAGGTGCCTTTTATGATTATTTGCAGATTTTTATGAATCCCACTCTTCTTTACCAATAGCTGGTTCTCTGGAGTTCAGGCAGTCAGGACTACATGGCCAAATGGAAATTTAATGACACTTTTTGCTGGAGGATGGGGGGAGTGGTGAAGCATATGACTGCACTATAGTCATGAATATAACACTCTTTTAAGGATTCAAAACTTTAGAATAATGTATAATTTATTAATGATAATCCCCCGGATTTACTAATCTTCCGTGCAGGACTGACTTAGTCCTGCACATAAGCAGCTGTTTAGGAGCAGGATGGCAGTGCACCATGCATATTAATGAAGGCATGCTGCCTGAGCACCTAATCTTACATGGAGCGTGTAAGAGTGCAGGGGGTGTGCCTGAGAGCAGAGCTCTCAGAATATACACCTCCTCGCAATAAAAAACAGCAGAAAGCCCAAAAGAATAAGAGAGACCACTCATAGGTGTTCACATACCCCCAGCAACATCCCCCCATGTGTACAACAGCAATAGTAAATACAAACAATATAAATATACAATTTGTTTTTATGAAACCGATTAAATCTAACCATAGGTGCATGGGTTTGCCCATCACTTAGCTATGGTTGATGCAGCTTAAATGGCTGAAGAGGATAAAAAGGAAGATATATGCAAACAAAGCAGTATAGCAATAGTGTAGTGAGCAGAACATTTGCCTTACGAGCAGGCATTCCTGGTTCGAGTCCCTCTACAGCACATTCCATTTCCCATGTCAAATCACGTTATGACCAAGATTTTAGTTGCATAACCTACTAAATAACATATATTTGTGAACTGGAGTACTGCATTAAATGCAGATGTGAGGTGTCAGTGTCATAATGTTGCAAAGTCCACAGATAATCACATGTGCCCTGTACAGTATATGTACACAGGAATCATGGATACAAATGGAAGGTAAAATGTGTAATGAATGATAACTCCATACAGCTTCCAAATCCCTCACCTTCCCAAGACCCATTAGACATTACTGCCTAAATCAGTGCAGTGGTAAGTGGGAGTAAGCACTAGTAAGCAAGTGTAAGCACTATTAAGCAGTAGTAAGCGGGAGTAAGCATATGTAAGCACTAGTAAGTGGGTTTAAGCCCATTTGCGTGAGGGTAAGCAATGCGCATACAGGTTAAGCAATATGTGAGCTGTCTGTAAGCATATTTAACTGGAGGTTAGCATAACTTAACCTTATGCAAACCCATGCAAACCCACTTACAAGTGCTTAAAAGTGCCTTAATCATTCTGTATCCAACAGCTGCTGTTCTGGCCAACAACAAAATGAACAGCCTTCCAGGTCTTGAACCCAGAACCCTACACACTATAGTTACAGTAGTTAACCACCAAGCCATCACTGCAGTACATAAAACTGAGGTATCACCAAACAAACCCTCACTATAGTAAAATCAAACTGAACATGTGAAAGGAATCAGCATACAGTCATATGAAACTGTGCTATAACCTACTACATAACATAAATAAGTGAACTGGAGTACTGAAGTAAGCCCAGATGTGAGGTGTAAATGTAATAGAGTGTTTAAGTCCCCTACTAAACACAAGGACACCATACAGTGTATGTACACATGAATCATGGATACCAGACATATATATAAGATGTAATGAATAATAAATCAATGCCAAAAAGTGAATATAATGCAAAGTCAATTTTAAGCAATGCTAAGCATTGCACAGGCCAGCTTAGGAGATGTAAGCAATGTGTAGGCTAGCTAACTCAATGTGCCCAGTGGTATACCCCTTTAAACAATGCCAACCTTAGGTAAGCAGGTTTGCCCATAGCTTAGCCTTTTCAAAACTGGCCAATCATGGCAAAGTGTGGAAATTCAGCCCTACTTAAAGCCAACAGGCGGGAATACATCTCATAACTGGTTGTAGCTTCCCCTTGCAGGCACCATGGTAGAAAGGGGAGAGGGAGTGCGCTTCCGGGTGCAGTGCCGGGGCATCCAGGAGTCCAGAATCATAGCAGGACTCCTTGTCAAAGACCATGAGCAGAGACTGCTGTAGGGCCAGTACCAGGGAAGCCTGGGATCATCTCGCCTGTGACCTCACCAGTGCTACTGGCATACTCTGAACTGGTGAGCAGGTCAGGCATCACTGTGCCGACCTGTGAGGCTAGGATGACAGGGGAGGTCCCAGCTGTGTGTAAGTATCACACCACTACCTGTTTAATAATTGTCAGCTCATGTATATTATGGATAGGTATGGTTAAATATTCCTCTTATGTTCTTCACAGCGGCAAGTGAGCTGGCCATGAGACAGGAGGCCCATGGATGTCACCTGGAGAGGTTGCGACGTGATGCAGGTCAGTAATACTCTTGCATGTACTGTCATATGAAATAAATCTAAAAGTATTAGTAAATTAATTGCCAGTATAAAACTTGTATTGTTTAAGACAAGTACTGCATACACCAGAGAATATGGCAGGAAGAGACTCATTTAGTTTGTATGTAAATAAAAGCATAATAGCCTGACAATAAATGTCTAACTGCTGGACTGCATGTGTATACTCTGGTATCATATGGTAATGTAGATTTGCAATCACTTAATAGTGCTGTTGTATTAAGCACTGTTACACACACTGTGCAACATAAATATAATGTGTAGGAATGTCTGTATATGACTGGTGTAATCCCAAGAGGTCACTTAGTACAACTGAGAGACACATAGACAGAAAACAGTGAAAAGACAGACAACATAATCTGAATAGCACATGCAACTGAGACATGAACTGTTGTATTTTTAGCATACACAGCCATAGTTCGAATCCAGGGAGTGGTAGTAGTTGGCATACAGAATCATACCCCACAATTGTATAGATATGTCCAGAATGTCCAGTAAACTGGCCCATATCTGCTGCCTGTCCCTCTGTCCCCCTGGTTAATCAGTGGGATGATCCCAGACGTATAGACAGCAAACAGGAAATACACCTGATTGTTACACATCTATGACAACAAAACTGGCACACTAGCAACTCCCCAAAATCTTATGAGAATAATAAACTATGTATGTCCCATTTACACCCCTATGTTGTCAAGCTGTGACCAGAGTGTGTACAGTACCAGAGTGAGATATATGTGCATAATAGTAATGTGGAATCTGGTACTTTGTGTGGCAACATTCAGGTAGTGCTAAAAAACATTGCTCCCACAGGTCTGTCAGATACGAACACTGTGCCCAGAAATAAAAGCTTGATACCCTGTACTGGTACTGTTTACTCTGGTATTGTATGGAATTGTGAGTATTGCAGTTGCTCTGAATAATAAGGTATCACTGATCACTGTCACCCACACTGTGCTACATAATATAACTGTGAAGGAAATCCTGTATAAGAGTGTTGTAAGTCACTAAAGGCTGAAGAGGGCAATCATCTACATGTGTCCCAGTTCACCTGCATATGGTCAAGACATGGCCAGAGTCTGTGCAAAAAGAGATGGACAGGTATGTGCATAACATCAACCTGGAATCTGGGAGTATGTGTAGAAACAGTTAGTTAGTGCTAACAAACAATTCCTCCACAGGTATACCAGGTAAAAGTTGTATACTGCAGGTAAAACTGGTTCATGTATAAAGATGGCGACAGCCATATCACTGTCCAAACTAAGGCGATAGTGTAGTGTAGTAATACTTGTAAGGTACAGATAACAGCACTGACTAGGAAAGTAATGCAAACTACAGGAATATACTAGTTGTTAATTGAAATCTTTCTCCCCCCCACCATATCTTCAACAATACACTAAATACCCACCTCAACTGGTATGGGATGACTCCACTGTTATGTTGGAACATATGTCCTATTGGTTGATAATTATTTAAATCTGTTTCTATGCATGTGCTATGTTGAAATACTCTGACATTGGTGGCATTGTGCCATCAATGTACCTGCATGCTGTTGTTATTACCACTGTGGTCCCATATATGCATGTGTTCTGTTTGCTATGCATCTGTTCCATATCTGGTGTCTGGGTTAATGGGAATATCTATGCATGCTGTTATACCTAACCCTGAAATGTGTTGACTATTACTAACCCACACATGTTGATACATCATAAACACCATAGCACATATGTGAATGCGGATCACAGCAGACCCACCTGTCCCACCTCAGCTGGCCATGGCACCGGGCACCAGCACATCTAAGGCCCAACCTGGGACCTTCTCATCTGTCAGTCCTGCACCAACTTTGGGTGAAACCACCTCAGAGGATGGGACTCACCCCCCCCCAGGAGCGGGCGCAGACAGGAAGCTGTCACCTGTCGCCAGGTCCAGTTCGTGGTGCGTAGAGAACTCAATCAGCAGTCTGTAGATCTTCTACGCCAGCTCGAAGGCT